>NC_136621.1:15082626-15652626 GCF_933228915.1 Telmatherina bonti
TATTAACAATTTCAAAAAGGTTGCTAAGCTCATGTTTAGACAAAATTTGTGATGTTCCCCCAATTAGAACAGGGCGACACTCATATTCACTTCCAGTTATATTCCCTCTGTCTCCACGACAATATTTTGCAGGATCTGAATAGTGTTTGCCTCTGGGCAACGCTGATATATGCACACAGCATACGCCAGTCAGCTCATGTTCAAATATGACATGAATAACAGCTGGTGGACTCTAACTGGCGCTAGTTCAAGAGCAATGTTAACTTTTTCATTAATCAACAGCTTCAGTTAATTTGAGCCAAACCGAAGCAGCGACAATTAATTTTCAAATAGCAGTAATTTAATAATGCTTGTTAGCGTCTGTGCCACAGCTGATGTGAGATGACAGGTTGCCAGGTTACAGGCATCAAAAACATGATGAAGTCTTTCAATATTACATGATGTTGAGATCCACCTGTTCAACAGTTAAAACGTATACAAAGTCAGACATATGGTGGAAAGTCAAACGGGCTGGTGTGAGTGTTGCAGAAACTGTTGATCTACTGGGATGTTCACATCGAGATATACAGTATTCACTGTTTCCAGGGAATAGTCCATTTAGTAGCAGTTGTTTGGACCAAAATGTTTTCTTGAAGTCAGAGGTTGATGTGAGACTTTTTTTTTTTTTTAGTTTAGCTTAATTCTAAGTCATCTTCATGGTATAAACTCGTTTGGTGTTTTACAACTTTGCATAAATTTAGCTATTAATATTTGTTTGTGGATTTTACTTGGCGTGGGGTCAAACAGTGGCCTTTCTGTGTGGAGTTTCCATGTTAACCCTGTGTATGCATGGGCTCCCTCTGGGTACGGCCCCACTGTCCAAAGACATGCATGTTAGATAACTGGCTACTCTAAACTGTCCATAGGAGTGAGTGTCAGTGCAAATGGTTGTTTGTTGGCTCTGTGATGGACTGGCAACCCGTCCATGGCTGTACTCTGCCGAACACCCAATGATTGCTGGGATAGGCTACAGCTTCCCCACCACCTATAATTAAGCTAACTGGTTCAGAAAATGCAGTTAACCTTCTAAGATGGTGTTTTTACCTGACCTGGCAAGTTCAGGTAAAAATGTTGGGGTTCCGACATAATATCACTAAATGAGGAATCGACCATGGCCAAGAGATTAAAATAACGCCAGCTAACAGCTAAGTCAGGGCAGTTGAACTCAAATTCACAGGGGCCAAAATTAAAAAGAGGAACAAAGTAGAGGGCCAACCTCATTTTTTTATTTAAAAAGTGACAGCTATTATTTATGTTTTTATCATCTTTGAGATACAGTACTTTATTGAGCATTTTCATATATTAAATAGTAGTTAGGCCTATTTTTGGTTAAACACTGAACCCTGAGGGCACGGAGTTGTGGCAACATTTCAGGAAGGTGAGGTGGAAGTAGCACAGCACCGACAGAGTCATACTTTGACTTGAGTGTGTCATTACACTGTAGCTCAATAAGCTCCATTTGGAGTTTGGTCGGTGAACTTTTTACGTCAACCGCAAACGGGTTGCTAAAAAGTTCAAATCTACATTTTTTGTCTTCAAAGTCAGCAAATTGTTGGGTAAATTCAGCGCTAAGTAGATTGAGTTTTTCAGCAAATTGTGCAAAAGGTAACACAGCGGTAGAAGACTGCTTTGGGCGTCTGCTTAAAAGCAAGTTTGCTAATGAGTGTCAACACAAGAGGTGGGGGCGTTTTCTGGTCCAGTCTAGCACGCCAAGATAGCATTGTGGGATTTGTAGTATTAGTGGTAAGTGCGCTGTATAATGGATTGGTGGGCCAGACGTCATACATGTTTGAAGTAAGGGATACATTTTTCTCATCCACTCAGTGGCCTACCTTGGGTATCGAATGACATTTTGGCCACCAGCAATCTAAGACCATGGTCTGCCCATCAACCTCAGATTACCTTGCCTGAGAAATGCCAAGCATAAATTGATATTTTTGATAGCCTCCCAGTCTGAGGTCAAGGACAGAATTTGCATTGTTTTGGTCTCCTGTCTCTGATCTTTTTGGAATTTTAAACATTTTTTATGTTTTCTTTTTCTTTTTTCATTGTTTTATTTTGTTACAGTGTCACGTCTGGCTGGTATTTTAAGGAACAATCACATATGTGATATAAGCACTGGTCCAAACCAAGGTATGCCGAATACTATCTGTGAACACTCAACACACCAACCTTGAACCTTAAATGGACAACAGCGGCCTATCACACAGGGTGCCACTGTCCACTAAGAACAGGATGATAAAATAACTATTCACACACTAACACTGGAAAAAAGAAGATGAAAAAACATTATTTGGTCTGCCAAGTCTTAATTTACATATTTTGATAGTGAGGTGTGTTCAGGTGTTGTTTAAGTAGGGTTACCTCTCAAAATTTGTAGGCCAGTGGATCCTGAGCACCAGGATTTGGAAAACTGCAATAGAGCACCTTTTGTATGTGGTGGAGCCAGTGATTCTGATCATGAATGTGCAGCTGACAAATCTGCAACTGTGTGATGCTATCAGGTCAATGTGAAGTGGAATTTTTAAAGAATGTTTCCAACACCTTGTTGAATTTGACAGCAAGAATTACGTCAGTTTTGAAGAAAACAAAACCTGGTATAAGCAGGGGAACCTAATAAAGTGGCTGCTATGTATATTTCTCCTTCTGCTTTGGTACAGCCGGAAGAAAAAAAAATGTTTTCCTATGGTATACAATCGACAGGCATAGTATTGCAAAGCAACAGATTAGCACCAGAACAGGAAGCACATCAAATCTGAGATGTGATGAATGTTTTTTCCTCAATATATTCATTAAAAGTCATCATAAATAAAAGTTAATTTTTTTATTGACTGCACATAAACCCTGTCCTCTGCACCTAATGCTTACTTAATGACTCCCCAAGCAACTTTACTAATTATATTTGGACAGCAGTGAATGAAGCCTGGCCCCTATAGGAGCATATGTCAATCAGTGCTTTACTATCAAAGAAAAAGGTCAATTACAGTCGTGTGTCCAAGGACTCTCTATCATAGTTTGACCTTTTTAGCTCAATGTGCCTGAAAACCCTCTGGAGCCTCATCCAAATGTCACATGTTTCCTGACAGTGCTTGATTCCCCAGGCTTTGGAGTATTTACTGTGTCCTCTGTCTGAGTTGGTTTATTGTGTGAGCTTCTACAATTACAGCAGAAAGTATTTGTTTGAAATTAATTAATTATTCTGTTTAATAAATGCATAAAATCACCAAATATTTTATGGTCTGCACTCACAGAATTCCTCCTAACCCAATCTGTCATTTAAAATACACTGCTAAAAAAAAGGAGGCATGGGGGAGGCACAGATTATTATCTCTTATTTCTCTAGTTTTAGCATCTCTTCATTGGCTCCTTGTTAAATGTCGGACAGAATTTAATTTTTTTCTCTTCACATATAAAGCTCTCCGTGACCAAGCTCCATTGTATACCAGAGCTCTCATCGTTACATAGATACCAAGCAGAGCACTTCCCTCTCAGCCTGCAGGTTTACTCGTGGTTCCCAGAGTCTCTAAAAGTACGTTGGGAGGAGTATTCAGCTATCAGGCTTCTCTCTTATGGGAGCAGCTTCCAGTGTGTGAGGCAGACATCTCCAACTTTAAGACCAAACTTCCTTCCTTTTTGATAAGTCTTATAGTTACAGGGGGTTTAGCCTTCCCTTGGTTATGCAGCCATAAGCTTAGACTGCTGAGGGACATGGATGCACTGAGCACTTCCTTTCATCTCTCTGCTCCTTATTTTCCCTGTAGAAACACATGACAATATTGGCATCATCAACATATTTCTCCTCTTTCTTTCTGGATAAAAGCTGCAGTGCATGCTGGTATCTCTTTCCTGTCTTCTCCACTCCAACTAGTCCAGGCAGATGACTACCCTCCCTGAGCCGGGTCTGATGGAGGTTTTTTGTTCCTGTTAAAAGGGAGGTTTTTCCTTTCTACTGTCCCCTCCTGCATGCTCAGGATGAGGGACTGGGTCAAACTCAAGATGTGATGAAGTCTGTTGGTCTTTCTCAACTCAGCTATTTATTATGAATTGGCAGGAACTGAGGAGTCTGTAAAATGCCTTGAGATAACACTGTTTTTAAGTGGTGCCATACAAATAAAGCTGAATTGAATTGACCTCTGGATCTCACTCTGTATTGTAAAGAAGTAACTGGTAATTAGCAGGAAAACTGTCTAATTACTTACAACCACACTCAAATCCTGATAGGCCCAATGGGGGAAACTTGGGGTTTAGTGTCTTGCTCTGTTGTCTAGTTGGGAGACAACTGCTCTTCCTGCTGAGCTACAGCCACTTGAATCAAATTATAGGGGGCAAACAGATTTGAACTGGAGACCTCTTAATCTGAAGTCAAATGCTCTGCCACTGAGCTATACCCCCATCTACAATGGAATGGTCCTGCAGGTGGTGGCCACACACCACGTCCCGGTCATCATCCTCCCTGGCTGATTTTGGATTGTATTTTGCCAGAGCCCTCACCACTAGAGATAACATGAACTGCAACCCACTGGAGTTACTTAGGAAATACAGCACATCCAGAATGACAATGGGCAGTGTAGCAGGAAGGTTTGCCGTGTCTCCCAGCACAGTGTGGAACGAATGGAGAAGATACAAGTAGACAAGCCAGTTTACCAGGAGATGTGGAGAGGAACAACAACCCAACAGCCAGACTGGAACGGTATCTGCTCTTTGTACATGGAGGAACAAGAGGAGCAATTCCAAAGCCCTACAAAATTACCTCCAGCAGGCAAATAATGTGCATGTGTCTGATTAACTGAATGAAACTGAATACATGAGGTTTGTACGATGGCCAAGATCTATTCTGAATGATTCTGAACTGGCCCGAACACAGTCCAACATCGTGCAGCCCGATTGGCAGATTGGCCACCCTGCTCTTCACAGATGACAGCAGGTTCATATCGAGTACATGTGAATGATGTGAAGGAGTCTGTAATCACCATGGAGAAGATTCTGCTGCAGTAACATCCTTGGTAGGACGGCTCAAAGCCCAACGTATTGAGATGAGATCCTCACACACATTATCAAAGCATATGTTATTACAGTGGGACCTGGGTTCCTTCTGATGCATGACAGTGTCCTATATCATGTGGCTGAAGTGTGTCATTAGATGCATGGTGAAGGCATTGATGCTGGATTGACTCACCCCTTCACCAGAGCTGAATCAAATTCAGCACCTCTGTGACATCATGGCTCAGTCCATCCACCACCACCATGTTGCACTACAGTCTGTCTAGGAGTTTACTGAGCTCTATGATTTTTTAATCCAGACCTCTGTGGGTTAATGGTGTCGCTTTTGATTGATCAGTCTTATGTTTCTTTGTTCTCCAATCTTTCCACAACATAATGACTAAACATTTTACCTTCAGTTGAAACAATATCCTGCTGGGGCAGTTGTGATGAGAATTAGCAGCAGGCATGTGGTCAGTGTCATAAATATCAATGTTGCAACAGTGCAGCTGTATTATCATCAGGAGCTCGTAAAGGAGAGACAAAAGACAGCTGTCAGGTTTAGGGAAAGGTAAAAAAAATAAATATATACCCAGGATAGCTTGCATCTGAGTTGCACTTACATCATACACCTCACTTTGCACCACTTTTTAAAAATCTTGAAAGAGCAAAAAAAAAAAAAACTGAAAACGGGATAAATCTGGTGTTGTCTAATGTGTTGGGTGCAATGCAGAAAATGTCCAAGTGTATGGTAAAGGCCATGCACACTCTGATTGGCTCATCTCATATGAGGGCAGGACTTAGCCACAGGCATCTGTTTTTTGTGAATGAAACAGCTCGGGGTAGATCAGGGAGGGAACAAACCACCCTGAGCGGCAGATATGAGTCAATGAAAAAAAAACAAAACAAAAAAAACCAAAAAAAAAACACACACACAAAAGAGGAAGGAGCGAAAAGAGTAGGGTGAGGGAAAAGCTAAAATGAGTAAATTAAATATTTCTTTTTTAAAGGCACAAACTAGCATCCCACCCATAGACTGCATAAGAAAAAAACCCACCAGAAGCTAGTGGTGGCTTGCTTGCTAACTCCGCAGCAGAAGTGTCATCTTTGACCTAAGCACCATCGTAAAGGCTTAGTTATGAGCTTCTAATGACTGAGTACAGCCCCTCTTTGTTATTAAGTAAAATTAGTGGGATTTACATCCAAATTTATACCCTCATATGTTAGAAAATAATGTTCACCTAGTGTTTGTAATCTTTGTCTGGGTTTATTCTGAGATTTTGCCACCCTTAATAAATGTTCTCTTCAGTAAACAAGACATGTTCATCTGATTTGATATATTGCACACAGCTCTGGTTCTCCTTTTTCTCTTTCTCATTAATTTGGGACAATGCTGAGGTGACCAACTCTGGTTAAGAGCTGCAGTCCTAAACGTGTTAGGAGTTTCCCTGCTGCAACACACCTGTTCAAAAAAGGTAATTAGCAGTCAGGCTCAGCATAGGTCTGCTACTTAAGTATGATGTGTGTCAAGTGCGTTGCAGCAGGAAAACTCCCAATATTCACAAAATTCCAGGGCCAGAATCGGCCACCCCTGGGATCACTGGAGAATTGTGAAAGAAGTGGCCTTGAGATGGATTTAATGAATAAAAACAGTAAAGATGGATTAGGATGAGTGCGTAAAGACAAATCTTGTAATAATGAGGACGTTTTTGTCAGGAAAGATAGTTTTGAGGTGCTGTTAAAGTTCCAGTGTTAATTTTGAGCTGTATGTGTTGCTGCTGCTACATGGGGTTACAGGATAAGTGTTTGGCCTTTGACCTGTACATAGTGATGATAGCAGTTTTCTCAAGAAAGGATGTATGTCTCCTAGTGTGTACCATGCATTTGTGTAGTGCGTACAAGTATTCTTTGTGTTTAGGGTGGAAGCACATAAAAATATGGATATAGCTGAAAGAGATTTCTAGGTTTTAAAAGTAGGAGGCAGAATCTTCCAGTATTAGGCCACTCTCCCTGACCAGCTCCCAGTTTGGACTCACACACCCTGGGAACACTGGATGAAACACTTTCCACAACAGACACCATCTAATTTAAAATAAGCCTTGAAGCTTTCCTTCTTGACCAAGCTTTGGTCTGTTAGGTGGCATCATGTCATCCCTTTAGATCTGTTATTGCAGGCTTAGCCTGTTTGGGGACATGAAGCTCTGGTTGCATTTAATCTTTTTTTTTTTTTTTACTTGCCCTGTTTTTCTGCCTTCTCTTCGAAATGAAAGACAAAATAAATAGAGACTATCTTTACAACTATAGGGGCTATTTGTGTCATCTTGTCTTAAAAGAAAAGCTCAGACATGTGAAATTTAGAAGTGTAAGAATCAAGACAAATGTTACTGTATAAAAAAGGCATTTAAAGGAAGAAGCATTAGCAGAGCTCGTGTTTGGGCTTCGGAATAAAACTTGACCACAAAAACAGCTAAAGTGCTTCTATATGACACCTTGTTTGTGGGGTTTGCTTGAAGAGGAGAAATTAGCAGAGGCTCTAAAGTGGACAGTGCTGTAATGTTTTTGTTACATTATTGGGGTTTGCTTTTTTCTTTATTCAGGTGTTTTTTTGAGTCTTTTAGCTGAATCTCTTAAAAGATTTTCTGCTGCTCTCTGTACAAGTGACTTCGATCAAGATGAAGTTCATAAGACCTAAAATTACAGGTAAACAACATAAATATATTAGGAATTGTAATTAATGTATTTTTAAATACATTTATCAGTTGAAAAAATTTCTGTACAAACATGTGCACTTTTATACAGCAAAATTATTTTTTAAACTGAGTCCTGCTGACTCTTTTTAAAATGCATCTTCAGACTTAACTGAGATACTACTGACAGTTGGGGATCCCAGAGAAATGGACCCCATAATTATTGCAAATAAAGAATAGTTAATTTATCATCCTTTACAGTCAGAGAGAATGGAGAAAATGAACATCAGACTGACTTAACATGAAACAGCATGATTTCAGACACATACGTTGCTTAGGAAGTTGGACCTTGTAACAGAATTAGTGACTTTTAAAGAGCTGCTGTGCAGGAAAACCTGCCATTTTGTTTTTCCTTTATTTTTCATTTACATGTTGACTAAGATTTTTTGTTCTTGGAGGTCTGCAAAGGAGCCATAGCTTATCAGGAGAACTAATTTAAATGGCATTACAAACTGGCAGCAGCAACCGTCTAATGCAGATGATATACTCAGGACTGGTGGAACAATTTTATGAAAGTGAAATGCAGATATTTTATTAGTGTGGAGAAAAAAAACTTTAACTAAAACAAGTATGATATCTTCAAAATATTATTAGTGTTTCTCTATTTTATTTATTTATTTATTTTTTTTTCATGTGATGTGTACTCATGGCAACATGTTTGTTTTGTTCCATCTGTCCGATTGATTTCTCCACTCATCCATGAACTCCTGATCCAGATCCAACGACAGGATTATATCAAAGATTAAACTACAGAAACCTTGTCACAAATCGTATTTCTTCTAGTCAGTCAAGATTGACCCTGTTCTCAGCTTCAGAAGGTGTTGAACAGGTTGAGTGGATGCTCACCTCTTCAGACTGAAATGCTCTTTTCTGACAGCCAGCCAATTCCCGTAAGTGCCTTTTATGTGCTCCTTGTTAAACCAGCAGTGGGTTTTTGAAGTAAAATACATTTTCTAAAAAAAAAAATATCCATAGTTATGTCAATGCTGTATGGATCCACACACAGCAATCCGATTGGCAGTCATTGTCCACAACCCTGCTCTCACACTGTCATCAAGAGAAAATAGTTTTAAGCTTCAGTGAAATAATCTGTGTGCCGTCTTTTCCAGCACATCCAAAGAAGTTTCAGTTGGGTTCAAGTTCAGATTCTTTGGTGATGAATCCATTTGTGACTATGATGTGTTGTGGTCCCCTGATCACTCTTAAAATCCAAGCCTGATGGATCCTGGCAGTGGCATCTTGGAAAACACCAGAAGCATAAAAAATCTGATGATGAAAAATCCTAGTCTTTCTATCCATCCATCCATCCATCCATCCTCTTTATCCAGGGCTGAGTTGCAGGGGCAGGAGCTTAAGCCCAGACCTTCAGTTCCACAGTTTGTTTGCTCATCCAGGAGGATCCTACGCCTCACCAGGGTGGCTTCCAGGAGGTATCCTAACCAGATGCCCATTGTGTATATATATAATATATATATATATATATATATATATATATATGGATTGGGTTTCTCGGTCACCAAACTACATCAAAACACACCTTGGTTTGCAGTCAACACTTCACTGAAGACTGCTTTGTCAACTTGCAGGACAAAAAAATGGGTTTTGCCACCAAGCCCATATTAAAGCCAGATGCTGTGCCTTCTATCAAGACGCCATCATGTGGAGATCCTGTGTCTTTGTCGGTAAGTTTGTTTTTCTGTAAGATGCATAATCCATCCGAGCCTGCCTCTTAGCACTTGTTGACATCATAATAAATAAACTGGCGCTTAAATAGTCGTAATGCGCGGGTAGCGTTTTGTGTGTGTGTGTGTGTATGTATATATATTTATTTATATACATACATACACGCACACACACATACATATACTGAGAATGAACGACTGGATCAAAGAATAATTGATGCAATCTGTTGCTTACCGTAGCTTGGTCATCACTTAAGAAAATAAATATATATATATATATATATATATATATATATATATATATATATATATATATATATATATATATATATATATATATATATATATATATATACATATATACATATATACATATATATGTATATATATATGTGTGTATGTATATATATATATATATATATATATATATATATATATATATATATATATATATATATATATATATATATATATATATCTGCAGCTGCAGAACCAAAGGGATGAGAGAGTGTCTGCTCCCAGAGCCCAGACTGGGGGGCTGGCTTCAAAGCAAGAGGTCCATAACTGACCACCGCCATCCTTCTAGAGTTTGATAATATTTTTGACATTTATGATTCACTATAAGTAGCATCATGTGATCTACTTAGTGGCTTTGCTTGCTTGGATTTGTTTGCTCTTTTCCAAGAGTACAGAATACATATTTCAGCATGGTTAAAGACATCTAAACAACTTTTATAAACTAGTGTAGACTTCCTGATGGGATTTTCTTGCCTATTTACTAACTTGAATCCAGAATGCCATTGTGCTGTGTCTGTACTGACAGACAACAGGCCATCCACTGATCAGAAGACTTCTTCATGTAAAAGGCACCTAACTCCGTAAGAATTTCCTGACAGAAAATGTGCAGCGCTTCGTTCCACTCCTTCAAGATACAAAATACATCTCTCTTGGATGTTGATTGATTTGAAAAATTCCTTTTGATTTATCATTAAAAGGGATTAATAATTTCCAGTCCATTAGTAAGCCATGGTAATTGATGAATGGAAGCATCACGAGAGATGAGAAGTTTCATTCACTTTCATTAAAATCTCATTACGTGTCTCTGAAATAATTCACTGCTGGCATTCAGTCTCTGCTCAGTGTTGATGTAAGTTGCTTGGAGTTTTTCTTATGTGACAGCTTCTCTGGATTTAGTCATTTTAGGAGAGTTGTGGTAGAAAAATGGGACTTTTAAGGCCATAGTTCTGGAACATCTTGGCTTGTAACCAACTGAAAGATATTTTGGGAAATATGTTAATTTAATTTGTCTTAGAGAGCTGAAGGTAATTGATGAAGCTCCTGTTTGTGTAAGCTAAGTATTTGTCCGAGTTACTGATGGAAGAAAGTATGACCATTTGTCACAACATGGCTTTTGGGTCTTTATCTGAGCAAAGAATCTGGGAAATGTGTCTGATTGGACTTCCATTTAGTTCTATTCTCATGTAGCTTCAGCATTGAAGAGTTCTTTAATGGTGTAATAAATTTTGGTACATTCATTACTGCCTTGCTTCAGCCATATCTTCAGCTTCAAGATGTCCAAAAAAAAATCTTTATATAATTTCCTGCCTGCATGTTGACTTCTTTCAACCTGATCTAACTGCTCTATTAGTTGCAGATAATGATAATATAGCAAAAAAAAAAGGATTTATTTTTCCTTGTATAGGTGGATGCAAGTTACGTCTTATTTATACTGAGCTACATGGGGAATCGATCGATGGAGATATTCATCTTTGGATTTCTATCACAGAAATGTGAAGTTTTGGGATCCATCTCCTTCAACGGTTCATACGTTTCTGAGATTTAAAGCCTCACTAATAACATATAGCAGATGTTTTCACTTACACAGGCTAATTTGACATATGCTTCGTGTCCTGTCTCTTCTCTGAGATGTCTCTAGTCAGTGAAAGTCAGTCCAGTTAATTTTTCTCTTGCTTCCTGTTTTGTCACTTTTTCCTCATTCTTTTCCTCCAGCCATGTGCACTTGCATTGCACTGACAAATTGCCCATGAAGCATGTTGAAAACGGACAATTTGCTGATATCCATTTTCTGGTTTGTGATGCAATCCCAGAAAAAGAAACTCATTTGGTTTTTCTGCCTTGGGAAGCTGCAAGGTAACAACAGCTGCAGAAATGGGGGAAAAAAAAATAAAAGTCACTGAGTTATCAAACGGGTCAAGAGAAGATATAAGGTCAAAAAACTTAAGTAGCATTGCTTTAATAAATGCATTCTTTGGTTTAGATATTAGAGTTTATAGTAGGGGTTAAAATGTTTGTGCCGGTTTGTGGTTGTAAAATTAGCCATTGATATCTTACAGGGCATTTTTAGGTTCTTTGCAGGTTCTTTGGCTTCTTCCCACAGGCTGGAAACAAACACAATGGTCCAAATTAGTGATTTCCCTTCTCATAGTATGACGCAGGATAATGAGAGCCAACCCAGGAGTTTGGAAGAAAAGCCAACTGCACTTTTTTTCTCATTGGTCTTAGTGTTGTACCTCTCACGTAAAGGCTTTGTCAATCAGTTCTTTTTTTTTTTTTTTTTTAAAGAGATGATCCAAACCAAGAAAACAATCCAGTTGCCTTGATACAAGCTTCTAGGATTACCACTACCACTCAGAACGAAGCAGTAGGGGGAAAAATTATTTAGGAGGTGTCTCACACACACACACACTGATCCACACAAAACAACAGCTACCTGACATGTTTCTATATTAAAGTTTTAAGCTGTTCATAGCAAAAACTTTCAAAGCTGTTCAAAGCAAAATTTTCATCTATTTTCTAAACCATTGATCTGAATAAGACAGCACCGTTGTCCCAGCAATCACTGGGCGAGACGCAGGGTACACCCTGGACAGGTCACCAGTCCATCACAGGGACACACAGAGAGACAAACAACCATTCACTGTCACACTCACTCACAGGGACAAATTAGACAATTAACCTAACATTCAGGTTTGAGTCTCCCCCTCAGCTGAGGATGGTCTTGCTGTGAGGTCACAGTGCTAACCACTACTCCACCGTGCCGCCATTGCAGAAACAAACACATCAATTAAACATGTCTTTCAGGTGGTACTGTGGTCCCTCAACCATGAGATTTTTTTTTTTTCCAGGCACCAGTTAAAGCTCTGAAGCTGATCACGGGTTATTAATGTTACATAAATGCCTCAAATCATCTTTTAAAAATTAAAATGTATCTACTGACTATACTGGGATTGATGAGAACTGAACTTCAGCAGATCTGGTCAACTTTTTTCTAACTGTTGCTTATTTACACATTCTGCCTAAAAGGAGCCACACTGTCATTCGTCCAGTTTTTATCTACTATTTAAGCATAAAATTCATAAAATATTACTTCTAAATGATGCATCCTCATAAGGCTGAATTTGAAATAGGCACTGTAATAACAAATCTGTTGCTCAGCTGACTAAGCACTGTGTAACATCCTAACCCTAACTGATGTCTAGAAGCAAAAGAATTAGGAAAAATACATCTATTTAGTAATAATTAGATTTAAAAAAAAAAAATATATATATATATATATATATCAAGGTTTGTGTTAATAAAGCCTGAGAATTTCCTTTGCATGGATTTAAGTGTAGGGTCTGCACTGCTGGGCAAATTACCATAAAAAGCATTTTAACTCCCTGTTTTATGCCAAACAGGCAATTTCAACAAACTGAGCTGACGACTGGTTTGTGAGTGTTCTGCTCCAGAATCCAGTCTGGAGCCAGTTCCAGTGCAGATCCATGAGAAGACGGTGAGCGCTGTGGGACCAGGTGATGGTGTTCAGTAAGTAAATCAGAGAGTAACTGGGAAATTTCCCTGTAAGATTTTATTCCTCTGGTTTTGAATTAATTGTTGTTGTTTTTTGCACTCTTTATGTTTTTATGTTCTGCGTCTGTGGATTTGTGTCTTGTTTTATGCTGAGTTTTGAACAACAATTTTCCTTTCTCTGTATGTTTGATTGTTCGTTTGACACACCTTCTGTTGGACACTGGCTTCACACCTGTGTTAAACTCCTTTTAACTTCTGATTCTGTCATGGTTTAGTGTTTTTATGTGGTCTTTAGTTCCAGTTAGCTGTTTTATTTTGTAGTTTTTCTCCCTTGTGTAGGTTTAGCTTCCCCTTCCTATTCATTAGTTCACCAGGTTTAATTTAGTTCATGCAATCCACCAGCTTGTCATGTTTTCTGTGTGTATATATACGATATTAACATGTTGTATTCAGTGGTTAAAAAAGCAGACTTTTTTTTTTTTCTTTCTTCCTGAACTGAATAAATGAGAAGATGATGTTTAACCATGATTCAGTAACATTAAGATTGAGCTGGCAGATTTGTGATTTTCTTCACAAACCTACCTGGCGATGGTTGGATACTTCTGGGTCAACATGTGTTCCAGGCAGCTTCTCTGATGACGTTTATGTGTAAGTAATTTATTTATTCATGATTTTTCCAATAAATGTTACCGATGTTAGTTTATTGACTTGCATGAATCATTATGCAACAACAGGTAAACGAATAAATAAAAATGAATTCAACCTTCTCTTGAACCTGATTCGAGTACATCTCCAGTGGAGAAGAGGAGGCAGCAGAAACACACACAGTTGTGACTCTTTGTCCAGGAACTGTTTTCAGTTTTCATCTGATCCATCATTTTCTATCTGTTCCTTTTTTTTTTTTTTTTTTCTCCCTCGAACACATCGTAGGGGTGAATGCTGCTCTAATATTCATCACTGTGCTGGAGAATAGATGCTTATTATATCAAGACATTTAACATTTCAAGAAGTTGAACAGCTGATCTTCACATTCAAGAAAAGAAAAAAAAAAAACAAAGATTATTGTTGTGCATGACTCTACATGGGCCAGTCTGGGACAAAGAGCCAGGTCCCAGTCTGTACTGCTATGTTTGTATTGGCTGATTAGCTATGTTCATCTACTGAAGTAGTGGACCTGGTGAAACTGTCTTTCTCTCTTTAAACTGATTTTATCTGGTATTTATTTAATTTCAGAGAATCTTCATTTAGTTTTCCTTCACATATAATTTGTGGACAGAAGAGGACGATGAGAAACTGACTGATGTTTGGTAGTGAAACATCCTGCTGATTACAAAAAGGAATCCTTTCCTTGTTTTCCTTTTCTTTTTTTTTTTGTCGCCATCCCCATCATCATTTCCTTCAAGTGCTTGATTCTCAGCAGTATCTTCACACCACCACCACCCCCTGTCACTCTCACATGCCTCTAGGCACTGCCTTATTTCTCCCCTTGGAGTGGTGCAACTCCGTGCCAATTTCTCCCAATCCATCATTGAGTGCTCCGAGGCACCACGTGCACCAGCGCGACCTCTTATGCCCCCTATCCCCCTCCAATCCCCTCACCCCCTCATTCCTCATATGACCATTTTTTTCTCCCTTTCTTCTTCTTATCCCAGGAAGGAGCTGCTTCAGTCAAATCGAGTGTGAAGATGCAGCAGAGCACAGAGCAGCGATGCTGTCTGCATGTTTACAGCAGCGAATCAGGAATGAGTGTTTTTGCATTTAATTCTAAGTTTTTATCTGTGAAACCAGCTTCTGATTTAACTGTTATTAGTGCGTTCACCTATCATTAGATCTATTCATGTAAAGTAAGTTTTTTTTTATTGTTTTTTTTTTCTTTTTAACCCCAGAACACACAGATCAACATGGAAATTAAATAACACAGACTTGTTTACGTTTGTCACTGCTGTTTACTTTCACTTTAATTCAAATTGTCCATGGAATCGGTGGTATCGGATGTGTTTATATATAATTTGTGGGAGGATATGGGACTAGATTTAAGGAAAAAAAAAATCCTCCGCCGTCTAATTTAAGCCTATTTAGTCTAAAAGTCTCATTTAAGGTTATTTTCTGGAGACATAATTCCGCTCTTCCGCCGCAGACACAGCAGGTTGATGCAAGTTTGCAGACAACCAGCATACGTTTCGTCTGACTGCACGTGGGGGCACGTTTGTGTCTCTATTCCACAAACTGCGGCCAGCTGCACCCCCCCCCCCCCCCCCCCCCCCACACACACACACACACACACACACACGCAGATATGTCTGCGCAGAGATTTGTTTGTGATTCCTGCGCGCAATTGGGATCTAAAAACCAAATGTACAGCGAGGAATTCATCTGAGAAATTCAGAAGAATTATGAATAAAATACTGATAAATGATTTAGAAAAATAAATCCTGAAAGGAGCAAAAGTTCCACCTTTAAAGAACAACGAGCAGTTTGTTCTCAGATCTTAAGCAGGCTACTTCAAAGAACAGACGATTCAGCACCACGGACAGCGTCTCTCTCTTTCTCTCTCTCTCTCGCTCTCTCGCGCTCTCTCTCATACACACGCGCGCACAGACACACGCGCGCACACTGTCTCTTCCGGGCGCTCACTCGGCAGCTGGCTCCGACACAGCTCCTCCCTCCTGTGTGGTGGCTTTCCCGAACCAAAGATCCTTGGACGTGAACAGTTTCGCTGAAGAGCACTTTTTCTGCCCCCCCCCCCCCCACCACCACCTCCTCCCCCTTAAACGCTCAGACGGACAGTTGAGGCGTCACTTTTCCCTGTATCGACCTGAGTGAAGGGGAGTTGAGGTGACGGGATAAGGTCTCCAACCGGTTCTCACCCACCCAAATCTCTGTCAGCGATGGAGACTTGGGCTGGCTTCTGCCCAGGCTCGCGCTTCTCCGCGGGCTTCTGGGTGCTGATGGCCGCTCTTGTCCTGCAACACGCCGAGGGGGAGATAACTTGTGCATCATGCCCATCTCCAGTGCAACTTCAGCAGGAGGAATTACGGCTGGGAACACGACCCGACCCGACTGAGGTCAGCCTGAGGAACATCCAGGTGGAGTTCAGAGAAGTCGGGGTTCCCGACCAGGATGCTGGAGTGGACAGCCACCTAGATGGAGCAGAGGGGGATCCGGAGTTCCACGGAGATGCTAGATGGGATGAAGTTGCCCCGTTTGGGTTGAGTAAGGAAAGTTCTGAAGCGGAGATTGGAGAGGACGCTGCGCTCCGGAGAGCCAAAAGAAGCAGGTCGGAGTTCAGCCAGAGCGGCTGGACCGAGCAGGCCGGAGTGGAGGCGGGGGCTGCGGGGAGTCCGGGTTCTATGCTGGACGGGCACAGATCAGGCAGGTCCGAGTTCAGATGGAACAAGGAGAACGGGAGAGGGACTGGGCGACAGGATGAGTCCAAGCTCATCAGCAGCACCTTCGCGCTGACTGGGGACTCTGCGCACAACCACGCAGTGGTCTACTGGTCTGGACAGAACAGCAGCGTAAGTGCTTCATCATCTTCTTTTTTCTGCTGTGTTCTTCTGGCTGCTTTTCAGTGCCAACATTTCACACGACCTGAGAGTGTGTTGAGCAGTTTAGCAACCTCCGTGACGCACGGGGCGCGTACTCCGCGCTCTGTTGTGGTGCGCTGTTAACAGGTGCACTGCGAGCTACAGATGCGCACCGACGCGCTCTGATCACTGGGAAGCAAACACACACATCCGTAGTGTTACTACCTGCATCATTTTTTCCCCTCTCACTTTATCGATTTTAAAGTGCGCGTGGTCTCACAGGCGTGGATTCAGTGTGAAATGTGAAGTTGGCCATTAGAGCGGAAACATTCCGTGAATGCATGATTCATCCTGAGTGATGGGAGGTTTTCAATCCAAATCGGTTGACCGGGGAAGGAGGGACTCATAAATTAATGAATGAATCTCCATTAAATCCTGAAAGTCTTATGAAGGAATTAGCCTCTGTACATTTTTTAAAAAAGATATTTTTCACCTTCTTCATTTGTTTTTTTTTTTTTTTTTTTTTTTTTTTTTTGGTTTTGAGTCTTTTAAAATGAGAAAACTGGGATTCATTTGGGCGTATGGACTGTTCATGATCAGCATTTTTTTCTTTTTATCACGAGGGGAAAGCTGCCTCTCTTGTTGCATTACCAAAGACTTTCCAGAGGGGGTGTTGGGGGTTCGGGTCTCACCCCCACCTGCATCACCACGACGATCTTTCAAATGTCCACAAAATACAGGAACCTGAAATATATATATATATATATATATATATATATATATATATATATATATATATATATATATATATATATATATATATATGTATACTGTAAGCATATAATTATACATTAAACATTAATGTGTCATTTTTTAAAAACCAATAAAGAAACAGGATTTTAGTTAAATTGCATCTAAAGTTCACTGACATGCACGCATTTGGTGACAGATGTGTGTGTACGTGCAGTAAAAGGTGTGACCTGCTGCTGCATTGTCTGATCCCTTGCAGTAGCTGTTAGTAATTGTCAGAGTCCCACTAACTGACCTCTAACATGGATCGCAGTCCAGTCCCCCCCATGTCTGCGTGTAAGCTGGATAAATATGCAGCACATCATCAGAGAGCGTTGAAACGATGGGAATCAGTCTGTTTTACAGGCTGTGTCTGCTTCTCTCTGGGTTCTTCATCTTTTTGGGGCTTCATGAGCTTAATTTGTTGTTGTTGTTGTTGTTGCTTTTGCTTTATTCTGCTTGGAAGAAAGAAAAAAAGGAGGAAAAATCCTGCATATTCAGTCTTGTCTGAGCTGATTAGGACACGGTGCATGGGCTTGTTTTTTTAACCCGCAGTGAAGACCACGGCACAGTGAGAGGGACGTGTTTGCGTGTGTGTGTGTATGTGTGTGTGTGTGTGTGTGCATGCAGAGGGTGAGGGGGTTATCATGTGCTTCTGGTTCTTTACTTGAGAGCTTTAATAATAATATTACTAAAGGAGCCTCTGTTTCAATGCCCCCCCTCTTCCAAAAAAAAAAAAAAAAAAAGGGTGAGAAGGTTGAAGCACAGTCTGGCCCCAGGAGCGTCCTCAAGAGGAGATCAGCTGCCGTTATCTTCATTGGCTGCTGGTGCTTGTTCTGGTGATGGATGGAGGGCAGCCTGAGCCCCTAACTGCACCAGTCACTGGGTTACAGGAAGAACTAGTTCAGTAGATGACCAACTGGTTAGAAGAATTGCAGATGTTATATCAGCTTTCATCATCTCAGCATGCTTTGTGTCTTTAAGTGGTTCCACTGCAGAGACATGAGAAACATGGCAACAGTTCCTTGGTACAACAAAACCTGCTGATGTTTCCTGTCTGTTCGCTCGAAAAACACACAAAACAACAAAACTGTGATCAAGTAAACACTCTCAGAAGGCTGCGAGATCCTTGTCAGGTGATCTGTGTGGTCAAGGGGTGTTATTACACCAAGGGGTTGTCAAGGTGGGGGTGTCAAGCTGCGGCCATTACTGAACACTTTCCTGCAGGCTGTTGCGGTTTCCCTGCTCCAACACAGATACCTGAAATTAATGTGTCATGATGGTCCATTTGATTTGAATCAAGTGTGTTGGAGCCACAGAACAACAAAAACAAACAGGGGAGCGGCCCTGGAAGACCACAGTTTGACAACTGTGGTTTATAGGTTGACGAATGGTGTGACTGGTTTGTAAAAGTTTGACTTTAAAACTGGCCACTACTCTTTCCACTTTATTTATTTATTTGTTTTGTTTTTTGTTCTCTAAAATAAGTTAATTTTATACATCACCATCACCGTCCCAAACTGTTCCTGGACAGTCAAAGTTTAATCCGTGGCAAGAAGCAGATCATTTCCCGTGTTTATAATCCAGATAATCTGATTTTAGAGGGGGGTGTTTAGAAGCCATCTTGAGGATTTCTTATGAATGGTTTTCAGTCAAGCTTATACTGAAGTTTCAATTAGCCACGACTCCAACTGGCATCTTACTGTCGCTACGTAGGGCAAAGGAAACGTTATGTTTGATGGAACACTGGTTCTGAATTTGACCTTTGTAAGCAAGTTTTTCTTGTGTTTGTTTGTTCAGTGAAATATGAACACAAACATTTAGAAAAGCAGAATTACAGACTGAAATGTTGCAAATGTCCATTTTAATTGTTTGTCTTCATTTACGGGCCATGCAGGGATGTGTTGATTCAGTCAACCTGGAACTTCTTCATTTGTCTGAGATGCAGTTTGTTTCTTCTGGATGGTCTGCAACAATTGTTTAGTACTTGTTAAAGTGACATCCAGTGAAGAGATTATTTATTCTACTTCAGGACAGGCATTAATTTCAGTTTAGGAAAACTTCCAGATGTTTTCATTTTTCTCTATACTGCGTAGGATTCGCTCGGCCTGATGCAGGGAACGTTTACAGTCATAAAAAAAAGAGACATCAGGTTTTAAAAGTGGTATTTAAAGCATCTGCAGACACTTTGAACTTTGGTCCAGTGATTCTTTAAAGCACACTCACCCTGCAACGGGACCAGACCCCATCTATTATTAAAACACAACTTGCTGCCATGTTTTTTTCTTTTTTTTTTCTTTTTCTCTGCAAAGGTTGCCAAGCGTGGCGCACTCAGCAGAGAAGCTGCTGTTATGATTCATAACAGAATGACATTACTGTCTCATTGTTTCAGGACTTCTGTTTACGCTCTAAGTCATTGTTTTGACTTGGTAGATGGGGGAGAAATATAGATTTTTTTTTTCTTTGTTGGACACATTTGCTAATCTCTGGGGCAAGTTCATCATTCTGGTTCTACGTCATTTGAGACTGAATTGACTGATGGATTTTTCCAGTTAAAATGGAACGAAAAGAGCTTGTTTCCACATATGCAAGCAGATCTTTTAGATTTTGCTGCAATCTAATTAAACGACCATATAAACTGGGATCAGGAAAGTCCCCCCCCCCAACTAAGTCATTAGTGTGTGTGGAAGTCCTGACAGAAACTCGTATGGGCATGTTCTGGAGGGCACACACTCCCCTGTTTCACTAAGCTTTAACCAACATGCCAATTCCCTGCACCCTCACCCACTTCACCTCCTCGGGACTAAATGCCAAAAATATAAATGTAGATGAATGTAAGCTGGGTGACTCGCAGGCTGTTTGCTTGACTGATCACAACATCGACCGTAAATTCACAACCTCTCCGGTTGGGAGACTTCTCTCTGGGTCTTATTTCAGGCAGATTGGTCGGCCGTGTCTTGTGCTGTGACTACCTGTGGGAGGACGCATGCTGCCGTGAGTTCCCCTTGGGGGGACGGTGGCGTGTCCTCTGAGGCATGTACACAAGGCTAATGCACTCTCACTATCTCTATGTACCTGTCCGAGTCGCTGTCTCGGCCCCCACCCGGCCTACTTCTGTTTCTGCTTGTCTGCTGCTGTTGCATGTGGCCCTGCATGTCTCCGCCTCGGGCCGGTGCAGGTTATCTCAGAGCCTCAACCTCAGATATTAACTGGCGCTGTAATGGTAGCCATGTCGAGACAAACTGTCATTTATGATATTCATGAACATAATTCCGACGACGCATCCCTGCGGTGGCGTGACAAGTTGTTTCCTGGAGCAGTTTTGAGGCGGCGTTATCTCCCGGCCTCGGCAGTCGTGAACATAATGGCGTTGTGAGTGACAGCTTGAATGCAAAATGGATAGCTTTCACAGTACGATGTTGAAACATTCATCTCTTCTAAGGAAAACCTTGAGATTTCTTCTCAACAGCATAATCAAAATGAATACGTTCTTTTAAGAAAACCACGCACAAGCTTCTAAGGGTGTCCGATTTTCGGCTGCCGCATTCCTTTTTTTTTTTTTTTTTTTAACATTTGCTTCTTAATATTTGTCTCATGCGCAGCAGCGTGTGGCACTTTCTTTCTTGTTGTGTGTTGATTTCAGGGCAGGATGAAAAAAAAAATCAGCATGATATGGGCTCGGTTCAAGTGGTCTTTAAAGCCATGAGAACTCACACGGAAGCAGGTCATCCATATCTGGCGAGTCATCAATGGAGCTGACTGTGTGTTTGAAATTCCCAAATCCCTTTTTTTGAGGAGCAAAGAGAAACATGCAGACTTTCATGAGCAGTATTTTAAAGGCTGAAATGTCATGCAGCAAACACACACAAACACACACGCCCACACATATTCCAGCGTGCGTAAACCATTAAAACCCTCTTTTCTTTGCTGGGTATTGGATTCTTCCGGAGAAGGTGTCAATAAATGATCTTGGTTTTTTGAAGGGTTTGAATGCTTCTTTTGAATGCTTAGCAGTTCATGCTGGCTGCTATTTGCATCTTATGGACACTTAACAGCATCCATTATGTGGAAATGAAAAGGCCAGAGAAGCTGCTAACAAGGACAGAGGCCACATCTTGCATTCCCAAACAGCATCTCTGCAGTGAGACGATCAGATTTTACAACACGCCTTGTTCACTTCCCTACAACCCGTCCCATCCTTTAGGCTAAATGAGCGACACTAATACTTTATGAAGCCGTTTCTGAGTTTTCCTTCCTTTCTTGCTACCCTGGTGGTTTTTGCTTCAGAGGAGGAACAGGAGAGAGAGAGAAGGAGAGAGAGAGAGAGAGAGAGAGAGGGAAAAAAAGTAACGCTTCCAGTGAGCCGTGTCCCTTTTATCCTTCGATCTATCCCTCCTCCTAATCCTGGTCTAATTAGTGTCCTCAGATTTCTCATCCTCTGTTTTCTCTCTGAGCCATTATGATGGCAAGAAGCCAAGTGCCACATGAATGGAGAAGTGGCTCCTGGCTGCAGTTCCCAAACCATCGTGGTCAGCTGACACTCCTCCTTGACCTCCTGTTTCCACCTGATGGGATTTAAAAAAAAAAAAAAGCCGTTTCACGGCGTCTTTTAAAACCAGCACGATGTGACGCAAGATGTTATTTCAGCCATTCATAGTTAAAAAAAAAAAAAAAAAAAAAAAAAAAAAAAAGCTTGTTGTTGTTGTTGTTGTTGTTTTACCTTGTGGGAATAGGAGCATGCTAATGACATAACTTTAAAAACAACAAGAACACACACATTATTATCAACAATAACTAACTCTCATCACTGCGATGAGAAGTTCAGCGCTTTCCTCCAACTGAACTGGGTCAGCACATTTTCAGCATTTTATAACTCCTGCTAAAGGTCACAGGATGCACTTAACAGCCACATAATGCTAAAAGTCTCCTCGCCGCAGAAACGCTGCAACATTAAGGAGGCCATTCAGGAGGCAATGCAATCAGAATGCACTGCACCTGCTTCTGCAGCACGTCGTTGATCTCAGATCACATCAAGCTGCTAAAAGGCTTTGAAGATATGTGCAAAGTGGAACCCCAACCGGTGGGACAAGAAGCTTCAGCGGCTGCTTTTGTCAAATCTAATGGTCTCATTATGTTTCCTGTGTGATTGCCACTGTGGCTGATGGGAGCCACCTCACTATGACTTCAGAGTGCTTAATACGATCTTACTTGGCCACTGATTATGAATTGCATCACAAACAACTCTACTGACACTATTGTGTGTGTGTGTGTTGTGTGTGAGACAGGATATAAAGTATGTGTGCATTTATTTAGAAACTAGTTGTTCCAGACCACCTTCCTGCGACCCTGAATGGGACTAAGAGGTTGGGAAAATGGATGGATGGATAGCTGGTTCAGGTTACAACTGATTTGACTTCATTTGTTCAACAAGCCAATCAGAAGAAGTTGTGACTATAAGGAAAAGACACGTAGAAAGAGGAGAAAAAAAATCGGATTTCTTTCATTTTGTTTGACTTTTGTTTATTTACAGATAAAATATTTAATGAGTTTTCTCATACATTTATTAAAATTCAATAATGTGGATTAAAATTTGTTTTGATTGTCTTCATCTTATGGAAAACTAGATGGACAACCCTGGGACAGATTTAAAGTTGAAGGCTGCATATGTCACTGTAAAATCCCAGACATTTCTCTACCGATACTGAAGCGGAAATACACTGATCCAGTTCCATACTATTGCAGAGCTTGGCTTTTGGAGTTCGACTTGTTTGGATGCTCCTTTTTGGATCTTTACTCCATTTCTGACAGAAAATATATGATTGGACTGAAAGCAGTCCATTTTCTGTCCATGGTTCTGCCAGAGTTTTTCTTCCTGTTAAAGTGGAGTTTTTTCCTTCCCACTGTCGCCGCTTGCATGCTCAGGATGGGGGATTGGATCGAAGTCATGACTCGATGCAATTAGTTGGTTTATATTATAGGATATGTATGAATTGGCTGGAAATGATGTGTATCTTGATTTGTGTATGTAAAGTGCCCTGTGACAACATTGTTGTGAAGTGGCACGATACAAATAAAGTTGAATTGAATTGAATTGAATGAAATTGAATTGAATTTTCCACTGTGTGATGGTTCATCCCAGATGTTCTTCCCAGTCCATAGAAGTCCATCCCTCCATCATGCTGATTGGAGGTCAGGTTTGCACAAATAGCCAGTTCAATTTGGAGACACAGACCCCTAATAAAACTTTTCTCCTCTGCTGAAATCTTTGGATTAATAGAGGGAGAAGGCTCCATGTCAAACTCCCTCTAGATACAAGGTCATCCCCTTATCGCTCAGGCTGAGCATGACTATCTTCTGAGGAGAGATCATTTCAGCCACTTGTATCCTTTCAGTCATCACCTAAACCGACTGGTTGGAGTTGGAACGAAACTAGGCTGCTGAAAGAAAAAGTTTTAAAAAGTCTTCACCACAAAAGACTTACGCTGCACCCTGATTGTTGCTGAGGAAATCCCAGTTTACCTGTTCATCTCCCACTCCATCCTACCATCTCTAGCAAACAAGAACCCAAAATCTGTCTGAAGCAAAGACTCAGTGGAAGCCTGAAGGCGACACACCTTCCTTTTCTGCTTGAGAACCACCGTGTCAGACTCACAACCAGGGGCTGACTTTGGTTCTGTCCTTTGTTTCTGCTCTTCTTTTGTTACACCATAAAGTTTAGATCTGCATTTATGAACGTAACTCTTCTGTAACTGTTCCCAATAATGGACAAAACATAGAATATATTTCATATTTACTGCCTTCAAATAGCATTTTTCTCACTGACCTAACCTTTTTAATACTGATTACATGTTATGATGCGGTAGCTGAATGTGGGGTACCACCTACAAGTGGGTATATCTTCCTGATTTTAACATTCAAGGATGGACTTAAATATGTAGCTTCGACACTTTTAAATCCCAGAGGTTTGGTTTATCTTGACCTTTTCCTTCTTTTTTAAAACCCAAGTGCGATGTCTTGTAATGTTGACATCCCTTGCCATTTCCCAACCTAACTGGGCAGGCGGGGAGGAGAGGCTCCAGGTGATGAGCCTGTAACGGTGGCAGACCAAAACAGAGCAACAGACCACACACTGTGTTTCTCCCTTGTTTAGCTTTGCCTTCTATCCGCTTCATTTCTCTCTTTTCCTCTCTGTGCTCCTTCTGCCTCTCCCACACTTTACTATGCGTTCACGAGGTCACAAATACAGAAAAGTGCAGACGCCCAGACCCACAAGCGCTCGCCAACAAAAGACAGAATCCCTCAGACACAAACACTCTCTCAGTATCACGTCTCACTCGTTCAGATTGAATGGTGTCATGCCTGGAGGAGGTTGTCGCTGACGGAGACTAATGTTGACACATCACACCCCAGGACCTGTAGTCAATTAACACATTGTCTAATTAAAGTGATCTACTGGTTTATCTATGAGAGATGGAGAGTGGCTGTAAAATGTGTCTACGCTGCATTAACTTTACAATCAGGTCTGCTTCTTTATTTCCATTTGGATTTTAATGGTAATAACCTGCCTTAATGCCAACCCCCCCCCCATCATTAACAGAGCAGATTGTGTAAGCATCCATCACTGGTTGCAGCAAGTGATGGATGCTCCTGATTTTGGGTTTGAATTTCTCTTAATACTATAAAGCTAAGATGTGTTTTAACTTGCGACTGTCCGTAACATCTGGCACAGAACTCTGCCTGTAAAGTGGCTTTAAATAAATCATCTTTCATCTGGCTATGTGCCCCCCCCAGTTCATCCATACTTCTTTTAAATTTCAACCACATTACATTTCCATCACGCGCAGTAATTGTCTTTTATTTACTCAGCCTTCATGTTGAACTGCTTTTAAAAATTTTATGTCGTGGTAAGAGTTATTTGGACTGCTTGGTGCGAATGGCACCAATAGCTCGTCTATATACAAGATGGAGTGAGTGGCCATGGATATCAATGAATTATTAATCCACATGCTCTTTTCTAGGTGTTTTTTTTGAGGAAGTATCTTACGCAGGAAAATGTGGCCTTTTATAATCCTGCTGGAGAAAAATACTGTTAACTGCATAGAATAATACAAGCCTATCATTAATGATCCATTTGGTTAGTCGCTGAATAGAAATGTCGCTAAGACCTCAAGCCTGTGTGATTTAATTACTACCGTGAGGCTGTAAAAAAAAAAGAACATTCAATCATTCAATATGCTGACTAAAAAGTAAGAACCAGAGCATGATTTAATGAACTGTAGTTCAGTTTTTTGTAAAATGTCACTTCTTGTTAAGGCACCAGTTATGTTTATAACACTGAGTGCAAAACTTTGTATTAGCATTTTCTCTGAAATTTGCTTCTATATTTTTCATTTACGGAGAATAAATGTCACCTTGGAATCTTTTGACAGCTGTTTGCAAGGTAGATCATTTGTTGTTAAAAGCAACTTCAGAAAAATTGTGCGGAAACATTACATTTATTTTTAACTTTTTTAATGCTCTTTAGTTTTGCTGTGAGTTCTCATTGTTAAGTTTAGGCACCCGGACCACTTAAGGAAAATGCTAATTGTTCAGCTCACTTTTCAACACAGACTCATAATTTGATCAAATTGTGAAGTTTGTGTCCCAATACTTTCTTTTTCACTCCTTTTTTTTTTTTTTTGTGTTTTACTCTGGGTATTTTGGTAAACCTCGGTTGACAGATTTGACAAGGTTTAGGAAATAACTGTGTGGATAGTTTATGTGTTCAAAAGTAATTGTTTAGACTTGAACAAGTGTTTCTCAGTCCTGGTTCTCGGGGACCCCCTACCCTGCATGTTTTAGTTTATTCAAACTCCAGCACAACTCATTCAGCCTAATTAAACTTCTGTCAAGTTCTCTGCAAGCCTGCTAACAGGAGTCAGGTGTGTTACAGTAGGGTTACCTCCACACCATTCAGGGTTAAACTAGTGTTTCTCAGTTAGGGTCCTCAGGACCCTCTTTCCACCTACAGACACACATGTTTTAGATGTGTTTCTACTTTAACACACCTGATTCAGATTAACAATTTTCCTCACTAAGTTCTTTGCAAGCCATTCTATTCATTCAGTGTGTTAAAGTGGGGTTACCTCTAACATGTGGATGTTTAGATATGTCCCTGCTCCAGCACACCAGATTTAAATGAATTGATCACAATCAGGCAAATCACTGTGGATTTGTTGATAATAAATCAGATGTGTTGGAGCAGGGAAATGTCCAGTTGGACATCACTTACTTTTAATTACTTAATAACTTATTTTAAACATCTTAAAAAGTCACATCCACATAAAACTCTTTTTCCTGGCTTTACCAAGTAATGAGTCATGTTTCATATGCAATACACTCAGTTAATGTGTGTTTGAATGTCTTTAAGTTTATTAGCTACTTTTTGAAAAAACAAATGTGTAGGTTTTTTTTGGTTTTTTTTTTCTGAGAATCTTGGTCCAGTTTAAATTATATTAAATTACATTAAGTATTGGGATTGATCTGAAAGTAACTGTGGACACTGGAATCTTTCAAGGATTCTTCACAATATAAGGAGAAATGAGCAGCTTTGTGGAGGTCTGTGCTCTCCAAGTTTTTTTTTCCTTGTTTATTCATTTATTTAGTCTAAAAAATGACATGTAAATGAAAAGATTTACACAGTTACTTTTATGGATCTCCTGCATCACTGACAGAAAAAAACAAACAAAACATATCTGCCATCTGTTACTGAACATGTTTCAGTTGCTAATAGTTTCTGGTGATCTTTGGGAATTGGCACCTGAATTCAGTAGATACACTTTTGCCACCTGTCATTAAGTTTGCTGAGCTGTAATGCAGAGGACTGAAGCTGCTGCATCCTGCTGGTCGTCACTGTCTGCTGTTGCCGTGGGGATGAAAAGAGCTGCTATTGATTCTACATCAGATATGGCTGTGAAGATCCTGGAATCCAGCCTGCTGTTAAATGACTTAAATGTGTGAACATGTCCGTTTGTGTATGATTAAATCTGCTCTGCTGCTAATGGATGGAAGCAACAATGAACTTAAAAGTCCAACCACCAACATGAGTTGGGAGTTTTAACTTGGGCTTTTTATTTTTTTAACTGACAAAGCATGGCTCATTTGTTGACAGCAGCTAAATAAACACAGAAATGGAAAAGTGTATCTAACACCTGCTGTAAATGGATCTAATCACACACAGGAACCCCATAATGAGGAAGAAAATGCTGACAACTCGTCTAGTTTACAGCTACTGCTACAGTAACAGCCAGCTGCATAATTTGTCTTGCTACTGTAACAGTCGCACCCAAGTGGCCGCATTTCGACCCCCAACATTCATTTTCCCATTTCTTCAGTTTGTTTCTACACGTTATTCACAGCATTCTGAGTTAAGGTTGTACATGCAATAATGTTGAGTAATGAGTACTAACATGCTCGCAACTAAATAAATACCCCTTAGTCTGACACTTTTTACGTGGCCCAGCTTACAAGCCAGGTTTTGCCAGCATCAAAATCAGTCATTTTCTGCAGTGTGGCTCACCGTGCTGAGAGCAGCACATAAAAGGCAGCACGAGGCAGAGCTTGTCCTTTCACAATACGAAGCTTCACCTGCTTTTGTTGTAGCACTAATGAAATAAACTTCTTGAAAATACATTTGATTCCTTGGCCATTTCTTGATAATAAGGGCATTTATTCAACACAAACCTGGCAACCTCTTGGCAGCTCTCTTGCCCCAAAGTGGAGCTTTAACCCTCTTAATCCTAATAATTCTGAGGAAAGAAGCCACACTGCTGCCCCAGTCCTGTCAAACGGGGACTGATAGCGGGGCTTTATAATCAATGGTGCTCAGTGTCATTCCAGGTGGTTTATATACCTCAGGGTTACAATGAAAATAAGCCAAAAAATGACTTTTCTGCTTTCTATTGTGGTTTAGAGAGAGAGAAAAAAGCAGTATTGCATGATATCAACAGTTAATATAAAGGCAGGCATGCAAATGTGTTGCTGCTTTTGAAATCACAGTAAATTGTAACGACAAACTCACAGCTTTCTAGTTTTAGCTTCCCGCCCGCTTATTTTGCAGCTGTCATCATCCCCATAGGCCAAACTAAAGTTAGCAACCAGCTTATGAAATGTGACAGTGCATACAGATGCAGAAGCCGGTAGCTCTCTCTAATTAATCTTTTTGGTTTAATTTGCCCCCCCCCCCCCTACTTTTCTGATGAAGTCCTCATTAGTTATTTATTTTGGCAGAAACACACTCATCTGCATATCCAAAGCTAAGTTCAGCAGGCCTTCAGAAAATCCATGGCCCTAATGTTCTCTGATCAGCGAGCCAGAGAGGTTGGACCAACAGTCACCACAAGATAAATGACAGACATGGAGAAGAAAGGAAGCAAAGATTAGACCTGAAAGATGAGTATTGTACTTTTTTTTACAAGTTGGCAAAATAACTGCTGCAATTCTTCAAGAAATCAGTTTCAGTATGAACTTAAAATAATACCTAGTGCATAAGTGCATGTGATTACAGCATTGGAAACCATAGCTACACTGACACTAGCAAACACATTATAAAAACACTGAGCTCAGACTACCACACACCGATGTGATTTAAATAAAACACAGCAGCAACTGTTTTATTCTCAAATGTCTACATTTCAAATTTAGTAGTAATTTCTCTCCGGGTACAATCTTAAGATCCAGGTGTTTAACTGGACTGGATTGGGAAAACACAACACCTCAAACAGGAAACTGTTTTAATTCCACAACTAAGTATTGACCAAATAAAACATGTGGCTTCACAGTCCATCCAATCCTTTATGCTGTCAAGTTTCAGAAAGTAATCTTACAAGCTCTTTCTTATGTCTTTGACAGTTCAGAGTCCATGTTTTGTGCGTATGTATGAGTTTCTGGTGTTCTATGTGCCTATTCACATACTGCATTTCTTTTTTTTTTTTCTTTGGAATAAGAGAATCAGATCTTCCCAAAATCCAACTCGGAAAAGTAATTTCAGATGTCATAGTTTCATGATTGTGTCACATTGGAGCTTTTTGTATTGAAAGTCACCTTTTAAAACCCAAAAGCATGTTTTTTTTTTGTTTTTTTTTCTTTTTAATTTTTATTATTATAATTATGTAATCCTGTTCTTGTTGAAAAGGCTAGTCTTTGAATGTATTTTTATTAGTTTTGGATTGTACTTCATTATACGTACAGTTGAGAAAACCATCCCTGCCATTTTACGCCGACCTTATCAGTCTCATAGCATGGCCAACACAACTCTGGATGTTTTGCTACATTTATTTCCTGATACCATTTCTTTTTTTTTATTGCTCAAACAAGGCCCAAAGTGCTCCCACTAAGTGACACAGCATGCTAGTGATAGCAGCCATATGCCGAAGCCCTTTTAATTATTGCACATTTTCCCTTTGGTGTCACTATGTAATGGTGGGAACATTCGCTCAAGCTTGACCTTTTCATCTGAGTAAACTCATGAGAGAAAAAACAGGGTGAAACCTGTAAAATGCCAAAATAAGTGAAACTATCTTCACGCTGTCTGCCAACACTGCGATTCAGCCTGGAACATGGTGCGCATGTAAAAGCCCATGGCGGCCTGAGCTGACCACAGATCTCCATTTAACAATGAATATGTTACTATGTAACCTTCAGAAGTAAGTCAGTTATGTAAAATTGAATGAATTATGAATTAACTCCTTTTTTGTGTGTGTGTGGCCTGCCCACACTCTGGTGATATTAGCTATGTTGAAGGGATGGATCTAATTTCACTGCCTTTCTGATTTTAAACATATGAGGATGAAGATGGCATTTAAATGTGACCATCAAATGGATGCACGGATTTGTTGCGTGTGGAGTGTTGTAACAACTGCACTTAATGAATTCAGCTCCGTTCAGCTCGTTGACTTCTGACGTACCTTTATTTTTTCTGCACATGTTGCTTTGCAGTGAGCATTCATGACATATCAGTGCATTCAGCTTGATGTGCACAGGGATAATCTTGGGCATGTGGAGGGATCATTTAATATAATAAGTGATGGCTTATTAAAGCAACACACAATGCTGTGTTTTTGCCTGCATCATTTATCATGTAAACGCCACATCCTACCGCTAAGTGCTGGGGAAGCAGATAGGAAAGTGGAAGAAGTGTATGATTATTAACATTCGCAGAGGTAGGGCCGCGAATGAAGGCGTCGCTACATCATCCAAGCCAGTGAGATGGATGAGGGATGTGGGATTCAAGGGAAACTAGGCCTTCTTGGGAACCCACAGAGTCGCTCTGAATAAACCCAGCTTAGGTAATTATCGAGATGTGCCACTTAAATCCAAACCAAGCAGCTTTTTTTTCACAGCAGAGAGCAGCTTAATCAAGTGTGATTTTTTTCTGTATCCCAGTTCATCTGCTGCCTGTTTTGCTATGCTTTGTGGCTTTGTTCGTGCTTCCTCGCACTTTTTGCCCACCCCATTTCCTGAAACGGAGCTTAACACGGGCACGGAGCCATCTTTACGCTCACTGTTTTGTGAGTTCTCATCAAACAAGTGTTTTCGTCGGTCCACTGCTGAGATTCCTACCAGCAGCTTGGCACGACATCCAGCCTGCAGTGAAGGAGGCTAACTCCTCCTGTCATTCCTGTGGTCCTTCATTTGCCGCCTGCCTGCCTGCCTGCCTGCCGGCTGCTCCTCAGGCAGTGCCTTTGTCCAGCACTAGAGGGAGTGGATAGTCTTAAAAATAGTGCAGTGTAATTAGAGTTACAGGACATGAGGGTAAAGGGAAAGTAGAGCACAAGGAGAAGACCGCTGATTATTTGTTACCTCTTTTGTTTTGGAGCTGTAGTTAGAATGAGCACAAGCAGATTTGCAGCACAGATCTGGAGTCAGCTGGACGGATTCCACCATACTAATCCTGCTGAGACAAAAGTCATGCTTTTTTGCCAGATTATAAGATTCTGTGATTGCGATTGAAATAAATATGTTTACCCCCAGTCTGCATGGGATGAGAGCGTAGACACCAGTAGCTGTAGAAATGGATGAAAACATGACAGCAGGGAGACAAACGCCCGTGCGATAAAGACACACCGCTGCTGTCTTAGAGACTGTCACAGTGTAGCGAGTTGGGCGCATGCTAAATATTACAGCGCGTCTCCTGCAGCATCCCAAATCTGTTCTTTCCTCTGCCGCTTGGAAGTGGATCAGGTCCTGTTGGCTTCTCCCAGCTGCAACCCCGGCCTGCACGCTGCCCTTTCACAGCTCACTTACCACACATGGAAATGTTTATGTGGCCGTAATTGAATTTAGAGCTACATGGTTTACCAGACAGAAGAGCATTTGTAGAGCAGGGTGCTACAAGAGAGATAATCCAGCTGGTAAAGATTCCTGCGTCTCCAGAATATCTTTGCATTAAAGGAGCTTTAGTTTCAGAGTAGATTTTTTTTTTTTTTTTTTTTTGGCTGTATTTCGCCTTGGGAATGAGTGGTCTCGACGTGGCATATGATTTCATTGCTGCTTCATCCCTCCCTCCTCAGAGAGAGGTGTGTCAGCTGTGGAGGAAATGCTGGTCAGTCTGTTCATTGGTTTGTTTATGTGGTCTGAGGCAGGACACAGAATATCCACAGATGGCTTTAAAATTCAGCATGATCACTCGTCCCCCCAGGAGAGTGCTTCATAACCGTTTTTTGTGACTTGCTGATTTATTTATTTATTTTTCCTCCTGCAGCGCCGCCACATGAAGAAAATTTGCTGTTTTACAGAGGAAGCCATGGGGCAGTTTGCCAGGAACGTTTCTGAGTGTGTTCGAGCCTCCCAGAGGACGAGGATGAAATTTGCTGAACATAATTATGCTCACAAGGAGACGGGACCTAAAGGCCAGTTCATGGCCGCTGCCTCCACTTCGTTCAAGCCCAACAGGGTCCACATTACAAGTCTTGCAGCGCGCATACTGTCCACAGTGGGAGCTCATCATCGGAGCGTATGCTGTAAAAGAAAATGGCATTATCTTCTTAAGTGTGCATAATGCTGATTAAAATGCGAAGGCTGTCATACGCCGACTTTCAGCAATAAGTAATTAAAGTTTTTTCACATGATGTATTAATTAGGTGATCATTCAATATCAAAAATCTGTTTTGGTGACCATACCCCCTCTCCCCCACACCCCACTCCAGTGAGATGTGTGCTGCTCATGTTGCTGCTGTTGTACTTTTCTCCAAAGTGGACAAACTTTGCAGTAAAGTGGTACTAGATGGTTAAGTTCAGGTGCTGTTTTACACTTGGTTTTGTTTTAGTTTTGGCAGTTGTCTTTGGGATGAAATCCTCAGCATCAACGGGCTCAAACTATTTTTTTTTTTTATTCAACCAGTTTGCATTCAGTCACACAACCTGGATGCAACCCTTGGAGATGACAAGAGGTGGTAATTCCTTGTCCAGAAAGTAAAAGTCCTGCCATGTTTTTTTGGATCTACCTGCACATTTAGAACAAATATTTTCACTAACAGGCTCATTTACCTGGCAATTAAACTCTGCTCATTAAATTCAGCCCGTTTGGTGACTGGTTGGAACAGCTGCCGGACAGGACTTTAACTTTCTGGACCAGGAATATCCACCTCTGGAGATGACCGTACAAGCTCTAATGCCTTTGGAGATTTGCGTGTAAGGCCGTCTATATTGGTTAAATTCTTGTCAGCTGAAACAGACTAAGAGGGATACCTACAGTCTAACTGTAAACACGAAATAAACAGTTTTTTCTCCTTTTTTGTCAGTTTTCTGTGCAGGTTTTTACTGGCAGAGATCCAGACACAATGATAGAAACTTAATGTGAGTTCACACCAGAATAGTTCAGGGGACTAATTTCAAGTCACTCAGTTAAAACTGTTACATTGTTACGACGACTGTTTGTTGAGGTATGTTCCTTAAAACCATCACTGACCAAAACCAAGAAGAAGAAAATCATTGCTCATGATTCTGTCATGATGTGGTTTCATTCAGTGCCTTAGTTTCTGGTTTCCTGTTTTATTTTGTAGTTTTTCTCCTGTTTAGTTCTCTTGGTTCTTGTTTAGCTTAATTGATTTCCTGTTCATTGAGTTCACCTGGTCTTGTTTCAGTTAATTCCATTCACCTGTGTCTCGTTTTGTCCAGTGTATTCATACCATTCTGTTTCAGTTTGTGTTTGTTGGTTCATTTTGTTAGTTCTGCCCTCACTTTGTTCCTGGAATAAATCTGTCTTCGACCTGTATCTTGGTTTCCCTCATCTCTGCATTTGGATCCACACCACATCCCTACCGCCCCTGTGACAGATTCGCCAGAACTGAAAACAGCTCATCCACTGCAAGTCACCCATGGAGCGACAATAAATAATGCAGTCTTGGGGTTTTGCCAGACTCGGTCCAGTGTGAGCAGCAGCAGAGACATCTACATGTCCAGGATTCCACACTACAACATGAACGTACCCTACATCACTTCCCCTGTTTGGTTCACTAGTTGGTCCATTTTCTTACTCACTGCAAGCAAACTGCTCAAAAACTCGATTTAAAATTAAATTAGCTTTCAAAAGGACCAGAGTTTGCTTATTTAGTGCCAGAAGAATGAAACTAAGTGTTTACTCTAATCAAAGCAAGGTGTACCATGAGTAAAAGCAGACTAGGGTGGTTTTAAAATGGACCAAATAGTGCTGGTGTGAATGCAGCCCCCAGTAGTGCACGTATTTAATGCAGACCCAGAGTGACACCAGATATGAGAGTAAAAGTTGTTGGCATCAAACAAACCAGCTGTGTAGCTTCCTAACTTATCTCCATATGTCTTTAATTCCAGGAAAGAAATAGTTTATTTAAACTGAGTACAGAAAAAAAAAAAAAGAAAAAGGTGAAGAAGATGTGTGTACGTGTGTCAATTTTACTTTAAAAAAAGCTTGAATGTGGTTTTCAGATATCGAATGGCGAAGTCCTGCTGTTGTTGGACGACTGAGGTGCAAAAATAATGTCTTCTTGCATTTCTTTGATTAATCAGTCATAATATACATTGTAAATAAACAGTATGTCATATTTCAGCTGCTGGGTTGTGACGCGAAGCTGTAAAGCAAATGCCACAGGCTGGACAAAAAACCTTGGGAAGTGTGATTTCTCAGCCTTGGGATGCTGCAGAACAGTCGTAGGTCTAGGCATGTACATAATGAATGTCAGGATGCCGTCTAAATAAGTCATAAGTTCAAAATAAGGTCAGAGTTTTGAGGTGGAAAATGTATGTAGTGTTCATTTAAGGCCTTCAAACGAGTCTGGAACTGTTTTTGAGCTCCCCTCATGTTGGAAACCTGCAAAGAAGTTCATTTTTTTAAATCGTGTACTACTAGGACATGAAACTGTCATGCACAAAAAAACGACAAGTGTCTATTTAAAAATGTTAGTCTTTTCATACATAATTGATTTTCAGCATTGCCCAGCATTTATTTAATCTGTCGGAGGACTCACTGATGGTTCAGCACTAAGAATCTATGTTACACATTTCTGCAACATTATCTTTATTAGTCATTGAAAGATATTTTTTTGAAAAAATAAACCTTTTCAGACGTGTGGTTAAGCTGGCATGTGTTTGACTACACAGTTATGACATATCGGATGTGTAGATTCATTAGTGAAGTTACTGCTCAGGTGATTAAATATAATGTGACTGAGACATGTTTTCATTAAATAGTATGAAGCAGAGGTGGGCAACTCTGGTGGGCAAGTGTTGGGAGTTTCCCTGCTGCAACACCTCACTCAAATCAATGGCTCAATCAATTCACAGACTTGTGCAGAGCTTTATGTCACAAGTCGGCTTATTAAACCTGATGTGTGCCAGGTGTGATGCAGCAGGGAAACACCGTGGCCCTCGAGGATCAGAGTCACCCATCCTTGCATTGGACCAAAGGCCCATTTATGCTCCCTTCCCTACATGGGGACATTAGTTTCAAGCTTTTTCATACATCCTCATACTTCATATGTCTTTTTCGTTGCCATTGTTATTAAGTCATTTTATCGACTAGTGGGGAGTGTTTAGTTCAGAATTCATTTCTACATATGGACAGTGGTCTGTTTCTGTAATTACTGCAGGAGGCAGAGCCTTTGGTTATCAGGCCCCTCTCTTATGGAATAAGCTCCCAGTTAGTGTTAGGGAAGCAGACACCCTCCCCACCTTTAAGACTAGGCTGAAGACTTATCTTTTTGATAAGTCCTATAACTAGGGATGGTTAGCATCCCTTAGTTATGCTGCTATAGGTTTAGACTGCTGAGGGACATTTCCTGATACACTGAGCTTCTTTCTCTTTCTCTTTATCTCTCTATTTTACTCCCCCCCACCCAATAACAGTGTTGTATCATTAACATGTATGTCTTCTGTCTCAGCAGGTCTCCCTGGCCAGGAGTAGCAGTTCCTGTTGTCTGTTGTCTTTCTGTCCTCTTCCCCCCACACAGCAGAGGCAGATGGCTGCCTGTCCTGAGCCGGGTTCTGCTGGAGGTTTCCTTCCTGTTAAAAGGGAGTTTTTTCCTTCCCACTGTTGCCAGTGTGCTTGCTCAGGATGGGAGATTGAGTTGGACCTCCAACTCAATCTGTTGGTTTCCTTATATAGGCTATTATGAATTGGCTTTCATTATGTTTTCTTCTCTGTCTGTAAAGCGTCTTGAGATGGCATTGCCGTGATTTGACGCTATATAAATAAAGTTGAATTGAACTGAATTGAATTGCTATAAAGTTTCTCACTACCGTCTAAAAGCACCAGACGAAGTAGAAGAATAAGTTCTTTTCTTCTCTGGTTTGTTGCTTTTGCCGGTTGCATCTGTGTGACACAACTCAATGTCTGTTCTCTGCTTCAAGTGACATATAAGTAAGTTTTTTAAAAACAAACCAAAGTACCGTTGTAACCAATGCGGGAGACAGACCAAACTGTCCGTCTGTCTGCGTATCTGTCTTCTGCTTCAAGCATAAATGAGTTTTAACACTGTTAAGTCATTGCATGACAGGCAGGTCAGACGGTAAAGATGGTTTAGTGGAAGCTTAGAAGTAAAATGTATCGTTTACTTTACTACTTTTACTACCTTTTTGGCTGTTTGGCAAAAACCGACAGGAGAAAGGAAGACGCGGATGTTTGCATTTAAATACTGCATAATCATTCACTTGTTACCCTGCCGGAGCGGCTCCATTATATAGATTGCATAAATCAATGTGGAATTTTGAGGACAGTTCGTCAATACAGAAGTGGGTGCAGCCTTCCATTGTATTCCCCTGGTGTTATTCAACATGTCACTGCAATGCCAACCAAGACAAGAACGAGCCTCCCCTGCAACTTAAGGCGGAGGAGTTGTCAACACAGGTTCAAAGGTCGAGTGAAGTGCAGTCACCAACAGCCCAGCCTTGACAGACTGATGGGCACCCAGAGCATTAAAGTGCTGAGAGGAGGTGATGACAGGTGACGGGTCAAAGCAAAGACGAAAAAAGGAGGGGGGGGGGGTTTAACAAGACAATTTAATAAATCATTCTGCAAGTGACTTGGTGGTGTTAAAAAATGAAATGATCTTCATTAAAATGTCTTTATTTGTTTCACTTGCTAAGAGAGAAAACACATTTATTAATCCTAAGAATTAAGTCCAAGGATGGATGTAAATCAGGAGGAAGCTCTATTTAAGTACACATTGGGAGTCAATTGCTTATGGGATTAGAATCCTACCGCCTGGAGTGTTTTTTTTACATTTTTTTTAAAAATTTTTTTGTGAGTTTCAGAGCTTCAATCCAAAGCAGTGAGAGGATGACAGAGATGGAAAAAGTACTGAAAAACTGTGGTTAGAATAAATGTTTTTATTTTACTTCAATTCTACTTAAGAACAATTAAAAGTACTCATCTAAAAATCTCCTTGAGTCACAATAAAAAAAGCACAAAATTCAATATTTACTTTGAGTAAAAATGACTTAGTTACTTTTAATTAACTGATAAAAACAAAAGAAGTAAATACCATCAGAAAAGATTTTATCACATAAAATTGTTTTGAAACTATTTTATTTTCTTATTTTGTCAAAGTAGCTTGATCCATAACATGATGTATACCTCCAGTAGCATTTCATTTAGTTTCATTTCATTTATTTACATCTCCATCAGCTGTAAAAAAAAAACAAAAAAAAAAAAAACCGCTAGACTTCCTAGTCTTTCCAGCATGCTCCCATAAAATATTTTCACAATATTTGACAATGATCACACGAATAATTGTAATCAAGTAAAAATAAAAAATACACAAAAGCAACCCAAGACAAAAACGAAAGAAACAAAGACATTATTTCCATAATAACTGCATACTCTACAGGCTGCGTAGGCAGAGGGTGCTGGTTTGGAAGAGTTCAGAGGGTGAATACATGGGAGTCTGGGTGGCATCATGTCTTGCTCTGCTGCATTGAGTCCTTTTGAAGTGGATAATTCAGCCATGTGGAAAGTTTTCTAACTGGAGGCAGATACAGACCATGCAAACATGCAAAGCTCCCACTGAGATATACCTTACATTCAGCACTGAGGAGAGATATGATCGCAGCAGAATCAGAGGCATATTTCATCACTTTTATACCCAAATATCAATAATTCCATTATTGATGCCATCTGTTAATGTGAAGTTTTCATGTGTTTGTGTGGAAAGTAGGTTTTTCTGCAAAAGTCTGTGTGTAGGTGTGTGTGCACATGTGTGCCTGCATAGATGGTACGCTCGCAGGTTTCCTGTTATGGAGACTGACATGAAGTGTGGGTGGATTCGCAATTCGGACCATTTCAGCTCCTCGGGCTCTAAAGTGCGCATTGGGAGCCGGGACTGAGATTACTGGAAGAGCCCACTCCACATTTCTCTGCGCTCCCTCTGGGGCTCCTACTGTACAGGAAAACTTATCTCACTGCTGTGCTGTGTTGGACAGGATGCAGCTTCTGCTTGGAGCAACTGTAAATAGTAAATTTGCAGACTTGACACTGTGACGATGGCATTGCTGGTGTGAAAATCAGTGTTAAGCTGTAAGAGCTATTTATTTCAGAGAGCAGCTCAGAAGGTTGATGAACATACTGGAAGCCGTGCAATGGCTGAAGCAGGGTTGAAGTTTGGACACCAACCTCATTTAGTGTTTGGTGCTGGGATTTTGGTGATCTTATTGTATTTTTGCACTTGTTTTTCTTTTTAGAAATTATGATGTGTGACACCCTGGACAGGTAGCCAGTTCATCACAGGGCCAACACAGAAACACAAACAGTCATTCCAGTCATTCACTCTCACATTCATTCCAAGGAGGAATTTCAAGTGATCAATTAACCTAATCTGTTTGTGTTTGGACGGTGGGATGAAGCCGGAGAACCCACAGAAGACACAGGTCAAAATCCTAACCAACACATTGCAGGAAAATTAGTGCAATAACACATTTAATCGCAGAACGTTTGTCAGTAGACAAATTCCTGGTACACGCTAGACCGCTGCAATAACTTAGCAATTTTATGTTATATTTAACTATTTTTCAGACCCCTCTAGAGGGTCTATTTAACAAAAATGCATCTATCACAATCAAGTGACTATTTCTGGTGATTTTGGACATTTTTGGTAAGCAACGTAAAAAATGGTTTGTGTAGTTTACGTCTATTGGTTAGCAGAAGCAGCGGCTGCGTAAGTTCCTCCCCATGCAAAGGAAGCACAAGAGGAGGTTGGGTCGGTTCCTTTAAACAGCATGTAGCTACAAACTGTTGTCAGTTTGCACATGTGATCACCCGTGCTGCATCACCAGACTACAGTTGCCATTGATTACTGTAACATGTAGTAGACTATTAATTAGAGATAAGTAATAAGTATTATAAATGACACTTTAACTTTAAGTAATATTTGCCAAATATATTTTCTTTTTTTTTTTTCTACTGTTCTAGGATTAAATGCATTTTTTTTCAAAAGTTAATTAAGTCTGAATTTACAATGTTAATTTTTATGTCTATTATTGGATTTATTCAACCATTAATATTTTATAAATAATATAAATAAAATAAAATAAAATATAATAAATCGAGTTTCATTAGTTACACCACTTCTCAGCATCCTCAAAACGTTAAGGTTTTGGTTAAAATGCTTGAATTGGACAGGAAGGACAGGTTAAAAATGGTGCCTTCCACTTCCATCCATCTTCTGCCGCTTATCTGGTGTCAGGTCGCGGGGGCAGCAGCCTAAGCAGGGAAGCCCAGACTTCCCTCTCCCCAGCCACATTTGCCAACTCTGCGGGGGGGATCCCGAGACGTTCCCAGGCCAACCGAGAGATATAATCCCTCCAGCGTGTCCTGGATCTTCCCCGGGATCTCCTCCCAGAGGGACGTGCCTGGAACACCTCACCAGGGAGGCGTCCAGGAGGCATCCTGACCAGATGCCCGAGCCACCTCAACTGGTTCCTCTCAATGCGGAGGAGCAGCGGCTCTACTCTGAGCCCCTCCCGGATGACCGAGCTCCTCACCCTATCTCTAAGGGTGAGCCCGGCCACCCTGCGGAGGAAACCCTTTTCAGCCGCCTGTATACGAGATCTCGTTCTATCGGTCACGACCCACAGCTCATGACCATAGGTGAGGGTAGGAACGTAGATCAACTGGTAAATCGAGAGCTTCGCCTTCTGGCTCAGCTCCTTCTTCACCACGACAGACCGGCGCAGAGCCCGCATTACTGCAGACGCCGCACTGATCCGTCTGTCGATCTCGCACTCCATCCTTCCCTCACTCGTGAACAAGACCCCGAGATATTTAAACTCCTCCACTTGAGGCAGGACCTCACTCCCGACCCAGAGAGGGCAATCCACCCTATTCTGGCTGAGGACCATGGTCTCAGATTTGGAGGTGCTGATTCTCATCCCAGCCGCTTCACACTCGGCCGCGAATCGCTCAAGCGAGAGCTGGAGATCACGACCAGATGAAGCCAACAGGACCACGTCATCCGCAAAAAGCAGGGACCCAATCCTGAGGCCACCAAGTCGGATCCCCTCAACACCTCGGCTGCGCCTAGAAACCTCAGCGACTTCAGCCCCAGAGACAGGAGAGTCCACCCCTGAGTCCACCAGCTCTGCTTCCTCATCGGAAGACGTGTTGGTAGGATTGAGGAGGTCTTCGAAGTATTCCTTCCACCGACCCACTACGTCCTGAGTTGAGGTCAGCAGCTCCCCACCTCCACTGTACACAGTATTGATGGAGCACTGCTTCCCCCTCCTGAGCCGCCGGATGGTGGACCAGAATCTCCTTGAAGCTGTCCGGAAGTCTTTCTCCATGGCCTCGCCGAACTCCTCCCATGCCCGAGTTTTTGCCTCGGCAACAGCCGAAGCCGCACGCCGCTTAGCCCGCCGGTAACCATCAGCTGCCTCCAGAGTCCCACAGGCCAAGAAGGCCCGATAGGACTCCTTCTTCAGCTTGACGGCATCCCTCACTGTTGGTGTCCACCAACGAGTCCTGGGATTACCGCCACGACAGGTACCAACGACCTTACAGCCACAGCTTCGGCCGGCCGCCTCAGCAATAGAGGCATGGAACACAGCCCATTTGGACTCAATGTCCCCCGCCTCACTCGGGACATGGTTGAAGCTCTGCTGAAGGTGGGAGTTGAAGCTCTCTCTGACGGGGGACTCAGCCAGACGTTCCCAGCAGACCCTCACAACACGTTTGGGCCTGCCAGATCTGACCGGCTTCCTCCCCACCACCTGAGCCAACTCACCACCAGGTGGTGATCAGTTGACAGCTCCGCCCCCCTCTTCACCCGAGTGTCCAAGGCATGTGGCCGCAGGTCCGACGATACGACTACAAAATCGATCATCGAACTGTGGCCCAGGGAATCCCGATGCCAGGTGTACATATGGACACTCTTGTGTTGGAACATGGTGTTCGCTATGGACAATCCATGACGAGCACAGAAGTCCAATAACAAAACACCATTTGGGTTCAGAGGGGGGGGACCTCCCAATCACTCCCCTCCAGGTCTCACTGTCATTGCCCACATGAGCATTGAAGTCCCCCAGCAGAACAATGGAGTCCCCAGAAGGGGCACCCTCCAGCACTCCCTCCAAGGACTCCAGAAAGGGTGGGTACTCTAAACTGCTGTTCGGCGCATAAGCACAGACAACAGTCAGGACCCGTCCCCCCACCCGGAGGCGGAGGGAAACTATCCTTTCATCCACCGGGGTAAACACCAACATGCAGGGACCAAGCTGGGGGCTGATGAGAATGCCCACACCTGCTCGGCGCCTCTCACCATGAGCAACTCCAGAGTGGAAGAAAGTCCAGCCCCTTTCGAGGGTACTCTTTCCAGAGCCCAAGCCATGCGTCGAGGTGAGTCCAACTATATCTAGCCGGAACCGCACAACCTCGCGCACAAGCTCAGGCTCCTTCCCCACCAGAGAGGTGACGTTCCACGTCCCTAGAGCCAGCTTCTGCAGCCGGGGATCGGACCGCCAGGGTCCCCGCCCCTTGCTGCCGCCCAGCTCACAATGCACCCGACCCCTACGGCTCCTCCCGCAGATGGTGAGCCCACGGGAGGCGGGGCCTATGTAACCCTTTCGGGCTGAGCCCGACTGGGCCCCATGGGCGAAGGCCCGGCCACCAGACGCTCGCTCTCGTACCCCACCTCCAGGCCTGGCTCCAGAGGGGGGTCCCGGTAACCCGCGTCCGGGCAAGGGAACATTCATGCCCAGGTTGGTCGTCATCATAGAGGTCGATGAGCCGTGCTTGGTTTGGTCCCTCCCCTAGACACCTGTTTGCCATGGGTGACCCTACCAGGGGCATAAAGCCCCCGACAACATAGCTGCTAGGATCTTCGGGACGCACAAACCCCTCCACCACGATAAGGTGACGGCTCAGGAAGGGGGCATGGTATACTCATAGTATTTAATCGTTAAAAAGTGTATCATCTTTAATCTTTAGCATAAATGACAGTGTATTTACCATTTTTATTCTTGGCAACGTATTTAGGAAGATACAACTCATTAAATCCCAAATATACATATATGTTTTGTATAAAAATAATCGCCATCAAAATGTTCTAATTGGATCTTAAATGCAAAAATAATCAAATTAAATACATTTTCAATATTTGTTTTCAGTGTTAATTAGTCAGAAAAAAAGATTTTGATGCAACATGTTCATGCAGTTTTTCCTTTAAACTGGCTATGAATGTACGAAACAGCTCCTGGAAGTCAAATAAAACGGAAACTAAATCCTCCGGCTGGTGCCATGAAGTTACTTTGACAGAGAGGAGGAGAGCTGATCTTGATGATTCTGCTGAACAGTTTTGTGTGTGTTTGTGTGGCTCCATCTGCCAACTCCTGAACTCTGCCCGACAAATGTGAACTCATTACTCACTGCTTTTAAATCTGGAGCCGAGGCTGTTTATTTGTGACAGCAGTAAAAGTGTGTGGCCACTAAAGCACAGCAAGCTTATTTGTAAAGAACTTTTCATGTACAAGACTATTCAAAGTGCTTTACATAAAACATTAAAAGCATTACAGATGCTGCAAAGAAAACTGAAAAATAGTTAAAGGCAGCTACAAATAGTAAAATCACAATAAAATTATATTCAAATGATTAAAAGTAAAATTACCGTGTGGATTTGATCCATCAGCGAATGAGAACGGAAATGTTTAAACCTGGATTTAAAGATGCATTATGTAACTTTCTGACCTTAAAACTCAGTGTTCTGGACTTGTTGGATGGCACAATGACATCTATTATGTGCGTTTCTTGAGCCGCTGCGTCCCAGCAGAGATCTGCTTCACGCTAAAAAACACACTGGTTGTTTTGAACACGCAACGTAGCTGATTCAGCAAAGAAACACAAGAATATTAGAGAAAGAGAAAGAGACTATACACAACAGTCATGTTAAAGGGGTCCTATCATGGTATTTGGAGTTTTCTGAGCTTTCTACAGTGTTACAGTGTTGAATCCTCATCAGACATGTGAACGGCACTGTCTTTTATCACCTAAACGCATGTTTGAGTTTGAGTTCCATCACGCTCTCCGTTCGGTTTCCATGGCAACGGAAAACGCGTCGTTTTAGAGAGTTTTTTCTACTTCGAAATCCTTGTGACATCCCGGGGGATAAGGTTCGGTGATTGGTTACCTTCTACTGGTTAACAAGGGCATGTACAAATACATCAGGCGGGTGGAAAACGTCCTGCTGCATTCGTTGCTGTGGGTTGCTGTTTTCCACTTTGTTTTCAGGGTCTGATTCAGGTTCCAACATGTAGGGCTGTACGCTATGTGTTGACATTGTATTTTTTTTATTTTTTTTATTGAGTTCATATTAGCCTAATCCTTCTGTTAATGAGATGTTACAATGACGGCGAAAGCAGGTGCGGTGTGCGCTCCTGATGTAGTGCAGTGGCGGGAGGCGGGGCTTAATGCGGAAGAGTCTCAATTCACTCGTTTTGCCCACAGGCTGATCTGACAGCCTACGGAGAGGGTTGGTCTGAAGTCAACAAAGCGATTTGTGACAATAACTCGATCAATCCCAGCCCTTCTGGTCTCAGAAATAAAAATAAATTGGCCTGAAATGCACATAATAGTTCCACTTTAAGATCGTCTTTTGCTGGCTGGAGAGAGCTAACAGGTCAGGCAGGATGCAAGATGGATGCTGAATTAGCTGTCGACAAGGCGTGTGTGATGGGGAAAGAGGCAAAAGTTCTGCAGTGTCTACCAGTGGAAAATGTTTAATCTCCACTGGAAGTTTGTTCCACTTGTTTGCAACATAACTGCTTAAAGCTGCTTCTTCATTTTGAGTCCGGACAAACTAACAGGCAGTTTTATGACTGCTTGGTCTTTGCTGTGAGACTGGTTGGGGTGGGATGTTTGTCACGCAGTGAGGTTTGATCAGGAGACAACAGCATCATTAATGCACCAAGCAGCCTTACCTTGAGCATCAGTTTTTGATGTGAAGAGGACCAGAAAGTCCTCAGAGATCCAAGATTGGGTGGAAACAATATACAGCTGTTTCATATCTCCTTTCATCCATTCACTCCAGTAATACTTCATCCGGGATAGTAAAATACTTGGTTAGGGTTTGGAAAGCTCATCTTTGAACATTTAAATGCACATTTAATGCAGATAGTCTTGTCTACATTTAAACGTTGCCATGGAAATGTTGCAGATGATCAAATTCAGCACATTCTTACAACCAACTCATAAAGTGAAGTAAATAGTGAAAAAAGTAAAAAATTACCTGATGCAGAGGATATTTTAACTTTTACTAAGTTAAGCTACAAGTGAGGCGCCAGCTGCTTCAGGAGCAGAGGCTAACTCCATCTTACAGCGCTTGCACATCAGCAGCGTGCAGCACACTGGAGGATAAGAATATGATACCTGACTTTTAGGTTTTGAACAGTTGAAGAGCAAAACATGTCTCTCAGGTGTCGCTGGAAAACAAAAAATCTGAATACAGCACAAAACCGGAAACGTGACTGCAAATAAAAGCTGAGCTTGGAGTCTGACAACATTCTCTTGTGTCATTCTTTACAAAGCTGTGTGCTTTTATTATTTAGCATTTTTATCCATAATTTATTGTATTTATTAGTAGAAAGAGTTGCTGGGTGCGTGACTGAGTTAGTGGATGTGACATGTGAGCAGCACTTACATTCCATGCTGTTATTTTTATTAAACAATGTGACGAGGTACTTTCCACTGATGATTTTTATATTCAGTGAGGAATTTAGTCGTGCAGCTTGTCAGCATCACCGATATGTTGGAAAAGTGATCACTGCTTCTTGTAATGTTTATTTTACAAGTATTTTTACTTTAAACTTGTGATTTCTTTTACTGTTGCACTTCTAAGCAAAACATTGCCTCCTCTGTTTTATTAATATCTCAATGATGAGTCAGGATTTAGTTCAGGAAAATTCCAGGGATTTCTCTTTTGCTAAAATCATACACATTCAACCAAGTCACCAAAGTGTGTTAGGTCATAGATTATTCCTTGTATTTTGGGCTATGACCTCCCATATGACATTCATTTGTTTGTGAATGCTCATAAATAATGAGGATCAACTAGTTTTTTGGTAGATTTAGTTCTCCACTGTGACATGGCACCAGGCACCTCCATGCCCAAACCCAGCTCATCTCTGCGTGCTTTAAGTGGGCCCGTACGCAGCAGTACACAGTACCGGCACTTTTAAATTCTATCCCTTTGCGTACCAGGACTATTTCTAACAGCGTCTAGTGAATACCGTGACTTTTACTGGCTTTCTTCAGCAATCAGTTTACCCTCCTACGACTTCACCACATATTACAACTTATATTTGTTAATTTTAATTTAAAAAAATGAAAAAAGTCGCCTCAAAAGAAATGTATTGATAAGACCAGTTTAGATGCACAACGCTTGCTGTAGCCCACAACGTCACGCCGCACGTCACGTTGTTCTCTCGCTTGTGATGACAGTAGCACTACTTAACAGTCATTTACTACACCAGACAATGAAGGTCAGATGCTGCTAACTGAATGTATGACTGGTCAATATTTTGAGTTTTTGAAGATTATTTCTAGATTAAAGGTAATATTGCTAAGTGGCATGGACCAGGCCTAATGCCGTAAAAAACATATTTCACAGAAGAAAAGTGTCATAGTAATACACTGTTAAATTAGTCTGGTAATAAGCTAAATAAGTCTAAATGTAGAACTTTTTTTGTTTTTAACCCTTTCATGCATAGTGGCCCATAGTGGGCACATACTGTATTTACAAGATTTTTTCTTACACATTCATAAGGATGGTATTATTTTAAATAAACCAATTAAGTGTTTTTATTTTTGTTTTTTTATTATTTATTCATGCATGAAAGGGTTATTGAATTTTAAGTTTATGTATTTACTTTTCAGTGTTATTTTTAATGTCCGTGCAATGAGGCTTGAAGTTCATAAAAGTGTCTCCATGGCACTTTGAATTTGGCAAATGTAGATTTTATTTAGAACTGTGCTTAGCTGTATTTGTTTTTTGTCCTTTCTGTACTATACAACTATTAAGCTAAAGATCAATTTATAGATCTACATATAAATGTCAGCCATGTTTTTGTCCCATTTTTGCATGTCAAACTGACAGCAAGTCATTAAGGGAGTACCAGCACTTATTTTGTTCACTTAAAGCTATGTGTGTGTGTGTATATATATATATATATATATATATATATATATATATATATGTATGTGTATATTGTGTATTGAAACCTTTAAAAATGAACGTTAATTCCACAGATTAATGTCTGTACAATAATGCATTCATTTTGACAACCTTAATATAAACATCAAATTTGTTTGATTTCTATGTAATTTATTTACTTTGTTTATAAGACGAACCCCCTAAAATTAATTTGAGACACACATGGGATGCCAAGTTTATAAAAGGCTGAATTATCAATCCATCCATTTTCTTAACCGCTTGGTCCAGTTAAGGGTCATGAGAAGCTGGAGCTTATCCCTGATATCCCTGATATCATTGGGTGAGAAGCAGGCTATACCCTGGACAGGTCGCCAGTCCATCACTGCGCAGGCTGAATTATACAATCATAAAATGTTCCTTTAACATTGATTTTAGTGGGCAGGATGCCATATTTCTGAGTTTCACAGGCAGTAAAGCCGCATAAATACTACCGGTGAGATTAAAATAAGATTACATGTTCAGGAGATAGTGCCGTTTATACTTGACTTATGAGTAATAATGTTTCCGCCTCATCTGGTCGACCAACTAATGTCCACCATAACAACCAATTTCTGCCATGTGAACAGATTCCAAAGGCCTAAGCAGTGGCATATGTTTCACCAAATTAGGGGCCTGTTAGAGCGTGTGAATTGGCTGCGCTCTTAGCTATTTCCCAGATGGACGGAGATTTCCCCAAGGACAGGAACTTAAAGCAACTCTTCAGCTCCTCTACCTTCTCCTCTCCTCTGCAGCTCCTTCTGTCCGTTACAGATATCAGGGTTTTACTTTGTGACCTTCAGAGGACATCTCTCTCTTCCCATCAAACACATGGAGCCTTCCCTGCAGGGAAGGCTCCATGTGTTTGTTGGTGTTTTACTCAGGTTCAAAGGTGACGTTTTAAATGTGAAACTCTGCCTTTGGAGCTGGAGTTTACTCATCACATCATCTGCTATTAGAAAAGTGGGGATGCAGAGGCAGTGGGGTTTCTCAAAGCACTGGCAAACATGGAGTTCAATAAATGCTTGATGAGTCCACAGCCTTGCCTCTGGCTATATCAACACTTTTTACAGTTTAAACAGCCAAAAGAAGGAAACTTTACTCAGAAGCCATGGTTATACAGACCCTAAAGAACACAGCAGTTGTTACTTGTGGTACAACAACACACAATAGAGGGTAAAATTGTCTTTTTTTTAATGGCTTCAGTCCTTTGAGATGCAATTAGATGTATGCATTTCCAGATCCATGGCCATCATAAGTGATTTATTGATACATTGAAATAAACAACATAACTCCTCATTAGTTCGCAGCCTATGTGATGACAATGTCTGGACCCTCCCAGTGTGTGTGTGGTGGATGGCTCGTCTCTGTAGGAATGGCAGCCATGGGCCCTATCTCTCTACATCCAGTGAGGATGAGGGTTGAATTCTGATCGGAGTACTGCAAATGCTGGCAATGATGGGGAACTGTTGTGTGGTCTCCGCTGTCATTTAATTTCCTTTCCCCCCTAGAACAAAACATCACCATCAGATTCACTTCACAGGGTGATTTCTAGCTACAAGGAAGCTATTTATAGTTGTATTTAATTTACATCCAAACCAGATCATGTCGAGATTTGAACTGAATGTATTGCATGCAGAATTACCATTTGCACGGATTGAGATTTCACAAGACAAACAATTAGATGGTGTCACCGGCACTTGTAGAGTCAGCAGTGGTGGGTTGCCATGCAAGGAATTTTAATGCTCTGCAGAGCTGTTAAGTGTAAACAGGTGTTCATGAGCCGTGTCTGCACCGGGCATGACTGGTCTGGAGTGAATAAACTGTGATGCATAGTGTTGTCAGTTTTTTACCACAACATTATGACTAGTGATGAGCAAAAGCTGCTCATCTCGTTACATTGCATTGCTCTACAGGGAAAAGCTGGCAAACCTTCGACACCACCAACCTGAATGTTTTTGCAGATGGACAATGGAGCCCACGAATGCTGCGTAATGAACACAATAAATAATCTGAATTGTTTATCAAATCAGTCAGCTCGTACCTAGACGGGATCTCACCCCACCCAACAATTCACACTGCCAAGAGGAGCTACAGCTAGCATGCTTTCATAATGTTAGATCTGACAGCCATGTGTACAACAGAATGATGGAGAGATGTGTACTTTATAACCTCAGTATTTGTCTTGTGCAGTGTGATTATTTTAACATGCAGCTGTAACTTAAAAGGCTCAGTGCTTACCTTACAGTACTTTTGGGCTTGACTCCAGACCCCTCTCTTTGCCCCAGTGTTTCCTCACATTGTCATACAGTTAAATATTTGGACTTTCATTATTAAACTGCATCAAAACCTTTTCACAAAGTCCGGAGATTCTCTGTTTCTCACACTCCTATGTGACTACAATGTGTAACTTTACAATGCAGTTAAAAGGAACCTGATTGTTATGAGTTCAGGAAGAGTTTCTACCCACTTTTCACCCTGATGGATGTGAGCTGCTCTTTTGGCCGGTTTTAATTAATTACCTTTCATGCCTCTTGAAGGACATTTTTATGATATCCTTATGCACTTTGTTTGGCACATGGTAGAAAAAATTAGCAGCTCAGAATAAGAAAACCTGAATGGAAACACACTGTAAGGCTACGTTCACAGTACAGGCTGAAGTGACTTAAATCCGATGTTTTTGCCCCTATGCGACCTGTAATCGATCTTTTCTTAACAGTCTGAACGACACAGATCGGATATTTTCTAATGCGACCCAGGCCGCTTGGATATGTGGTCCTAAATCGGATATATATCTGATCATTTGCCATATGACTTCAGTCTGAACGGTCAGGTCGCATTAATCCGACCGATGCGTCATTGACACATGACAAACGTCATTATTCTGCGTTTGGTGTTTATTAAATCTTTATCGGTAAATGCGCTTATATCACTCTCCCACCAATCCTGACTGCGACTCCGTACCCAAATGTTTCTCTCTACAGTTGTTGCTGCCACAGCAAACTTTTACTTTCCTCTTTCGTGAACGTCACCTTAAAACGAACCCATTCACATTGTTGTTGCTACGGTTGGACGAAACTTTTAACTTTTTTTTTTAACTTTTATAGCTGGACAAAACTTTTAAAATCTGCTGCCATCTATAGTTACTTCTGCAAACACAAAGACGTCACACGCACGCTTACTGCACGTTGCTGTCTTCTACACATACTGGACGCTTCTTGTGCGCATGAGGTTCATACAGGAGATCACATACAAGTCACATTTGATCGGGAATGTGAACGGACTTTCAAAAAAATTGTATTTGACAAAAATATCCGAAATGAGCAGCAAGCCCTGCAGTCTGAACGTAGCCTAAGAGTCTTTATAGAACCTACTTAAGTTTGAACATCATTATAAATACAGTGCTTTTCATTCTGTTGGTCATATGTGATGTTAATGAAAGAATGAAACTCGACAGACTTGTTCTTCATAACTAAGACTGAACACACATTTTTGAAAAACTGTTCAAAACTTCAGCACACTTTTTCTGATCTGTTGATTAGTTTTTAGTTCATATTCATCAGTTTGCCAACAATGAAGTGCTCATAACAGCTGGTATTGACTCTGCGCTGCTCTCAGCAGAAGAAGAAGAGATCTGCTGTAAACGTAGCTTCTAGGACAGGACAGACGAACTGGATTTGCAGTAAGGAGCTCTTCATCGTATTTGACCCGAGTCTTCAACCCAGTGGGAGATGACTGAAGGAGTGACAAGGTCGGGTGTGTGCTTCTGTCTGTTTTGCTATGAACAGCTCAGGGAGATGACAGGTGGGAGCTAGTGGAACTCTGTTAATGGAATATAGCCTAGCTTTTCCCTCCATCATCAGGTAGATTTATGTCAGATAGCTTACATTCGGAGCGACAGGCGAAACAGTCTCAGTTAAAATGTTTTTCAAGTCAGAAGTAGAGGAAAAAGAATGGAAACTTTCCACTCAAAGAAAATAAAGATTAATCACATGCAGCATCTAAATCATGTTTATAGCAAAAGAAAGCAGAAGAATATGAGATGAAGAACTGGTTTAAAATGCACCAGTTCATAAGATGGTTGACAGCCTTATTGATGTGTTTAAGCTTTCTCGTCTCTGCGTTAATCAGCTACATTCCAACTTGTCTCCTCTTTTCTTCTAACTTTTCTCGCTCCTTCCACCGTCCAACAACTTTCACATGTTTGGTTTTCATTCTGCACATCATTTGTTTTGTTTAAATTTCACTCTTTTTCAGCAACAATTTTCAACACAGTAACATTTAAATGCCAAACTGGCCAGTAAGTTCCCATTCCTGCCCCTTTTAAATGAAATTTAACCTACATTTAATGGATTGGTGAGGGTTTATTTAGAGCTGTGTATGTAAAATATAACACGTGGATTTCTTGCTGTTTTCAGTTACAGTTCTTTGCAGAAAAAGGGATATCTCTAAGTTTTGAAAATCAAAAGCTGCGATTTGCAGATGTTTCCATTGACCAGTGTTTAGTGCATAAATCTAAACAAAGTAAAGCAAGGTGTCCATGTAGCCTGTTGAAGCTTCTCTCCCTCGTTTCCTTTTCTAATTCAATGTGAAAATCTTAAATATGCTGTTTTTTTTTTTTTTTCCATACCGCTTCATCTTTACTGGAACTGAACTGGTCACATGACCCTTATACAGTTTTAGAATTTAACAAATATAATCTATTATTTTTATTGGTTTTGTCTCATTCTTAAATTAAGTCTTTTGAGTGGAATTAATGGAATAAAAGCATCTATGACTACTGATTATTTACTTTGTGAAATACTTTCAAACTATTTTGTTCTTGCTGAAATAGCTAAAAGTTTGCTGCTTTAACTTGTAACAAAGTTGTAATAGGGTTTGGCTTTGATAAGTGTTTTTAACTTCAACCGAAACCCTTGTCAGTCATTGCTTTATGTTTATATTTATGTCTAAGATATGATATTAGCTGATGACTGACTGGAATAAATGAATTCAACAACAGCAACAACAACCCTCTACGTCACATCCAGGGACACTTTTGCAATATGTTCCTATATCAACACGTGTGGAAAAACCACCTCATAAGAAGGTAGAAACATTTTAGCCATATTTGACATTTTTTGTTAAATGTAGGTGTTACCAGTAGCATTTTTTATTGCAGTATTTTTGTTTTGTGTAATTCTAGGGGTAATGGAGATTCAGCTACTGATAGCAACACGGGCATTCCATTCAGCATACTTCCATGATATTCTGTAAACTGTTTAGGATTAAAGACATTTAGTAGTGACATTTTCAAATAAAATAAAGGTGTTTAAAACACAGAGTAGAGATCAGCGACATTAAAATCATAGTAACAAATCATGTCGTTGTTATAACAAGATAATAACACGGTACGGTCGATTGAAAGACCGAACCACTGAGTGTTACACCACCTCCATAGATCACTCTAATTGTGCAGTTTTATAAGCTCACACAACCCCACACTTACTGCTTTCTTAGGGCACTTAATGAGGCAAACTCTCAACATGAACATGAAAACAAAATGGAGAAATGTAAACAGACGGAAAAGCATCCAGTTTTCCAGGCATTTGGTTTTGACAACCACCAGTTGGATATGTTACAGCATAAAGGATTGTAGTCTGACAACTGCGATGATATTATCTTGATTACTGTACCGGACCATGAGAGTTAATTACAGGCTGAGGGTCTGATCACCGACAATCTTCTAGGAGATAAAGACATGAGGATGAGGGCCACTGAGCGCGGTGAAGGGGCTGCCGCGGTTGATGCGGTGCATGACGGGAGGAACTCAGCAGGAGGGAGCGATTGTTTTGAACCAAAGAGCTAATTAACAGCCCGCACACCAAACAAAGCCCTGCTCTGATTTTGTCTAATCAAACTCGTACCCTTCCTTCCCGTCTGCATCCTCATATCTTTCTCTCTGTCTTGTTCGGTAATTTGCTCAAGGCCTCTCTGTTAATCTCAACCGCTTTCAAGCGATGTCGAGCCAGACGCGATGCAAACATTTATCTGGTGACTACCGGTGCTGTAAAGGTATTCACATGATGTTAAAGCGCATCCTCAAACATCCCGTACACACACAAACACACACACACACACACACACACACACATCCTCCCAGCATGGATACGTAAAGATGACATTTAATTAAGCTCTTTTAGTTACTGTATGTTTGAAGATGAATTAAACGTCATGCGACAGACTAATCAGAGACAATAATGGAACATTAGACGACACAGTTGGAAAGGTTTCAGGCCATGGATGAGCATCAAGTACCTTGTGTGAATAGTCAGAGGAAAAAAAAAAAAAGCAGTAAAAAAAAAAGCCTATAGAGCCTTTTAGAAACAGCTAATGATCCATCATAAAGATCTGCTGCGTGCATTGCCAACAGCAAACCAAGCCAAACTAAAGATAACATTCTGTTTGAGTGCAGTCAAAAGGGCGTGCATGCAGATTTTGGCTTAGTTCTGCGCATGTTTTGCAGTAATTATACACTGTTTTGTTTTGTCTGCAACAACAGAACAACTGCACGTTTGCAGCACTTTATTTGCAGCTCTGAGTTGCTCTTTGCTTATAGGATGGTTGCTTTAGCTCAAGAGTTTACTGTGTTTTACACAAATGTATTTCTGCATTGATTATGTTGATTATTATTTTAAAGGGAACGATGCTGCCAAGAGAGGGAAACACCCGGCTTTCTTCATGGATAATATTATACTGACAGCTTCTATTATTTAGGAGGACTTTACATTCTAAGTGTGTTGTCTGACTTCTTGTTAGTCTAGCAGCAAGTGGCAAGCTTCACAAAGTAAAAGGTCAATTTCTTTTCCACATTTACTTTCTTTTTCACTGTTGAAGTTTCCCATTACTGTTCTAACAGCCAAGAACTGCACAAGTCCGTCCAGAGTTCATTCACATTGCTCAGGAAACAGTTTAAATCTCATCTCTTCTGCTCAGACAGGCACAGAAACGCTACTGCAGCCATGTAAGAGGGTTTACTTGTAGTTAAGCTTGAATTCATCTAAACCTAGTGGTGTAGTGGACCCTCAAGAAGTGGGTATACTCTCAATTTTTCACCCTTAAAAAAAAAAACAAACAGAAGAAAGCGGCCCAAAGAATGATGTTGGTTTCAGGGAGGAAGAATTATGAAATGACTAAACCAGTCCTGGAGCACAAAGTGGGGAGAAACAGACTCATAGAAATTTATATACATATATTTTTATTCTGTCTATGTTTAGGCTAAAGTTAAAGCAGCTGATGGCGAATGGCACCAGGGTAGCATAGGTAACCTTAGCTGAGCTGCTGGGTGAGGTAGGTATATGTCTAGGGATGTTTGTAATCGTAAAAGCAGCATCTCAAGGAGTTCAGAAGTGGGTATACTCCGTATACCCGCGTATACCCTGGACTACACCACAGTCTACACCTGCACGTCCTGGTCCTGGCTTTTCCAGGTACTTTAGCAGCTGGCAAAAGACTGTTGAATATTCTAACGTTTGCTCTTTGTGAAAGTTTTATTTTGCAATGAATCAGTGACATGATTCCTTCTGTCTCTGGTTAGTACACATTTATTTTTCAACTGATCCCCCGAGGAAATCTTACCAGTCTTATGCACCACAATGTAGATCAGTTCTACAGACTGCGGCACCCATTTCTGGTCCATATCAGACCAGACTTCTCCTCGGCCATATTAAAAGCCCTGTGTGCACTTGAATGTGACTCCTGTACACTACAGTGATCCACCACCCCTCTAACATGCTACTGTTACATTTCTCATTTCTCACAGCTGCCTGTTATGCGTCTAGTTTCTAAAGACACTGTTCATTGCATTAAAAAACAATGGAAAACAAATCATTTTAATGTTACACCAAGAGGTACTAAAGGCACACGTGCACACTTTCTGTGGTATTCCAGGAGATAAAAGAAGACAATGCAGACGATGCTGCAACACATTGGTTATGTACGTGGTGGTTACGTCCCACAAAGTCGCAGATTTCTCAGTGACTGTAGGTTTTTTCACTGGCTTTGAAACACAGATAAATGGGAAACACCTGCTTTACATTTTACTTCATCAACTCTTTCAGGAGGAAATCAGAAAGTAAAGAGAAGTGAGCCATATAAAGGAAATTTAATTGTCAAGTTGTTTTTTTTTTTGTTTTCTTTTTACTGTTGAATTCCTCCAAACAGAATTGTTAAGGTGCTACTTAGCAGGAGAAGGGTGTTTCTGAGCTCACAGGGCTGCTGGGTTCCATCACACAAAATAAACTTCTGAGTCACTGATGTGTTGGCTTAAAGCTGGAACACTGATGCTAAATGTTGACTAGCTCACTGAACTCGGCGAGCACAGTCACGGCTTCCTGCTGTGGTTTTAAACCATTAAATTCAGCTGTGACACTTCTCAGCACCCAGTACATAAAAAATGCTCCTTTTTCTTAGTATGCAGCTTAAGTGACGATGTCAGTTTTTATATTTTTATCCAATAATTTCACAAGATCTCTGTGCTGCCCTGCTCCACATGTGCTTCAGCTTCACTTCTCAACGCGGAACCTGCTTGTTATTCCACTCCCTGCCGCCCCCAGCGTCGGGCTGACCCAGTCACCTCCTGCAACACCTGACCACTGGTCTGCTGGGAGCTGCACAAGTGTAAAAGTTCATTCTAATATTAGACAACACAGCAAGGCTGGTGTTAGCTTTTAGAGGAATTGGAAGATTTTTTTCTAATTTCCTTTCAACAAAAAGATTCAAGTTTTTGTTTTTTTTTTGTTTTTTTTTAATGTTTCATCTGAGAAAATGGCAAACACACCTGTTTCCACATGAAGATTCCTGACAGTAAATATGCATGAAGCTGTGGAATTTGGTGTTTAACACCGGCAGGGTATTCCAGCCTCAATGCTTTTCATCATCAAATTATAATTCGGGTCTTTTTTTTTTTCTTTTTTTTTCCAGTTGCTTTCAGCCGTCATACTGTTTTTCATCGTGCGCACGCCACGCAGCAGGTAGATGAGGATTAGTCTCATTCTCACAATGACAAACACAACAAAAGCAACAAAGCACATCATTTCCTGAGTCACCGCATCCGGAAGGTTTGTCTAAGATCTTGGAAGCCAACGCAGTTTCCATGTCCTGAGGGGAGGTTCGATTGTTTATCTGAGTCGTCTGCTTGAATTTTAAAATCCACCTCCGGACTCGCAAATGTGAGGAGAATTAACGCGGCGTCAGCTGCAAAAATAAGTCATATTTCCTTCCGATATTCTGCAACTGAATCCTGAACTTATCCCCCAGTAATCTCTTCATGCTGTGTTCCAGCTTGATCAGGTTAACCTCGTGCACTTCCTCCACGCTGTGATTTCCAGAGAAGCCATTTGCATCACGAGAATAAGAATGAGGTCACGCTTTTGGAGGTGGCGTGGATGACGCAGACTCGTGGAAGTCAGGAGGGTTAGGCCAGGGGCAGGCCATCATCGCTGTGAGATGTGAAAATTGTCAGAGCATTGGACGAGCCCCTTTGTTTAGCACGACCTTCTGAACGGCAATATCAGGGCTCGGCAACTCTTTGCTTGTTTTTTTTTTTTTTTTTTTTTTTGTTATTTTGATGGGGAGGGGGTACACATACAGGCAAGGACGCTCTGAATATGAACTCTGAGCTTCGTCAGAGGGCATGTTATGTCACCACAGTAATTGATGGGACTAATTGATGACAGTGTAATGATGGTAGTCTTTCATGCCAGTTTATCACCTCTGGGTTACGAGGAGGAGGAACATGGAAGGTGGAGGGAACAAAAAAAAACAACAACACTTACACTTCTTCTTTTTTCATTTCTTAATAAACCCGCTAATACATTAGCAGTCATGTATTGTGTGGAACATCCAGCAGAGTTAAAGCTCAAAGAGGAACTCCAGCTGATTGTTCGTTCCAAACAAAAACCACAACCAGCTTCAGATAAAGGATTCGCCTCTAGAGTTGTGTGTGCATGTGTGTGTGTGTGTGTGTGTGTGTATCTCCTAATTTAATTAAATCTATAAACATTCAGTCACAAATTCCCCCCCTCCCTGCTTACATCCTCTGCGTTAAGACTGCAAACCAAAAGCTTTGTGTGCTTTAAGCTCGAGGGCTTCTATGGCAGCTTTTAATTTTTCCTCTTTGTTATGTCGACCAAACAGAATGAACGCTCCTCGGAGAGTCTCGGCAAAGCTGGGATGCGACTCCTCAGGCCCTGAATCCTAATGACTTGTAAATAAATATATAATTTCATCACTTCATTAATTGTAGCATGCATCCTGCAGTGAGTGTTTCTTCTCACATCATGTCACCCATCTGTAGCTGCACGGGGCCTGATGCAAGCCGGTAGGTGTTGATCTCCACGTGCGGCTTGTGCACACAAACTCCTCAGACGATTGGCTTTATTATCATAGATTGATTTATTTTTTTGTTTTCTTCAGTTACATGACATCTGTTTGTTAGAGAATAGGTGAAACAAAGATTATTAATAGATTGAGTTATCAAGGAGGCTAATGTTTGCAGAGCGTATGACATTTTTACTGTCATGCTATTTAGTCATAAATGTATCTTTTGTTACTTAGACACAACACATGATATGATGATCTGGAAAAGAGCTTAAATATGGACTGTATCTTTTTCTTTTTTTGCCGTTTTTGGCCAGGGATGGGCAGCCTTTAAATAGCCCAATTAACATTCTTGGCTTGCAGGCGAGACAAAGCTGGCAGCGTCTGCGGCTCAGTCTGGATAAGTGCTCCTTCATTCAGGAGGATACAGCTTTGGTTTCATGCAGCAACTGCAGGGCAGGCTGTACGCACAGACACAGATGAAAGTGGAGATGTGAAGAATTTCTTCATGGACAGTTGAGGGGGAAAAAATCCCCTTTTAATTCAGCCTGATCCAGGGAATTACACTCACAGAGCTTCATTTTCAGGTATTTAACACTCCAAGGAGTCAATCGTCACATTTCCAACACAATATATTCTCTCTACACACAGCATCATGAATAAATTTAGTTCCATGAGACTTTGGTTCCCTTCTCATGTCCTTTTAAATGCTTGTGTGTGTTTGGATGTGTATGTGTATGTGAATCACAATTTAATTGAAGAACCTTTAAGCTTAAATCGTGGTCTCAGTGTTGTTCAGTGTTAGATCAAAATCTGAATAAATGCCACATATTTAGACAAGTTTAGGCTGTTTTCAATGAAAACATCAATTTTCAGATCTTTAGAGGTGAATTGCTTCAAAAAAAAAAAAAAAAAAAAAAAAAAAAACTTTGAAATAGCCCATTTGAAATTAAAATGATTAATGGATGAATTAAACAAAACAAAACAAAAAACACCATCAGTTCTCTGTGGGAGAAATGGTAAAACTCAGGCATGTCCTTTCAATATTGAATTGTTACTCTTTTTTTTTGTTTGTTTTAGTTTAAACCACAGGGAAAAAAAAGTAGCGACACATCCGAAAGATAAGCTTAGGGAAAAACATAATAAATAAAAATTGTGATGAGTAAATGAATAAATAAATACAAATAATAATAATTATTACTGTTATTATTATTAGTATTATTATTTTGGGGGGATATGTTTTATTATTTTATGGTCAAAATAAAGGTCAAAAAGCTAACAACGTCAATAATTATTTAAGTAAAATGACGAGACTTCTTATAAAATTTTGATGAGCTTTGTAATTTTAAAAAGAACTTCAAGGTACCCTGAAAAGTATCCAGCTTGAAATAAATATCTTTACTTTAATAAGCTTGTCCTTCATATGTTAGCACCTCCCTGTAAGTTTTGCCTTAATTTAGACCCAAGTTAATGATGAAGAGGTCTTAACTACGCATGGCAACTCCACAAAGGCTTCATGTTTTCTCCCTGTTGGTCATTAGCATATGCAAAATACTGCATGTTGGCTGCGTCAAGGTTTAGTAAATGTTTCTTTTATTATTAGAAAATAATCAAAGCTATGATTTCACATGATGAAAAACATGAACTGATACAAATGACTGGAGAGCATAATGCCCAGTCGTGGATGAACACGAGGCTTCTGTAAAGCTGAGATATGGGCGCGCATGGCGGACATTTTTGTGTCTGTACTGACCTTGTTGTTCCTCTGGTTGGGTATCTTTGCTGTAACTGTGACTGCACTGTTGCACACAGGGGACTGACAATGAGAGTAATGACTCTCGAAACTGAAATCTTTAAAATTAAATTCCATTGCATAACCCCCTCACAGTATAATTAACCATTACCCATGTGCTAGCACGGTCTCATCTGTCTTCTAAAACAGCCATTAATTTGTCTCTAATGCATTGCATTTTAATCATGACATTTCTAAATCAGGGATGCACTTCTGAACACAATAAACATTCCACAACTGATAGTTATCCTAAATTTAGATTTCATGTCCAGTGCAGATTTATGTGGAAACACTACTGGACCTCTTGGTCTACAACAGTTTCCATGTGAAATAGCAGCCAATGGCCTTGGAATTTAATTCACCAACCACTACATGAACATGTATTGTATAAAAGTATAACATACACACAAGTATAACTGAGCATTTGCATTTTGTCACAGTGATTATAAAAATTTTCCGATTTTAATTGGCATTGACCGTCAATGCGTATGCACGTTTTCTGCCATAAATATCAACTTTTGCATGGGAAACATAAATGCTTTGTGAGTTTTAAGCTGGAGGGTTTTCGGCTCACTCTTCCCTCCAGCACAGAGTCACTTTATTCATTCAGGTTTGCAGCATTTGTTGCTAAACGTCCCACTGTAGCATTTCAACCAGGTCAACGTCAGGAATTTCACCTGACCATAAAAACCATTTCATTATTTCCTCTTTAAGCTATCATGACCACTGTTTAGTTTTAAGACATATTCACATCTGACTCCAGCATAGCTTAGTATTCATGGTCCACTGAATGCATGCAAGGCTATTTAACATGCTAACTAAGGGCTGGCGAGTCTGACATGTAACTCTTTGCTGTTTTTCGAAAACTTGGGTGGTTCAACCTTGACTTGAACTTGGTGGGAAATCCAGTCCTGAAATTTTGACAAATTTCCTGAATGTTTTCAACTTGCAGATAACATTTCTCTTTATAAAATATAGGAATTCAAATGGCATCTAAATGGCTTTTTTTTTCCACAATGATGAACATTTGCTTTTCCAAGATGACGTCTGCTGTCTTTCCTCCTTTGCATTGTGAGAGCTCACATCTAAATGCTACAAAGCAGCAAATTGATCAACATTTAGCTTATAGGTACTTGTAATGGGGTGGCCGGGGCATGTTAAAACAAAAGAAAGAAAATAAAAACAGGTAAAATAGGGTCCTTCCTGTCACAAAAGATAATGAACCCACAGAATAGTTTAGCAGTTTAACTGTTTAATTGAGTAATCACCAAGAGGACCAGATGGCTGATGTCCCAGGATCTTGGCAGAATCCGGGAAAGCAAGGAACTGACCCAGGCAGGCAGACAGGACTGGCTGGGTAGGATGTCAGGTGGTCTGAACAGGCAAGGCAGGCAAGGCAGGCAAGGCAGGCAAGGCAGGCAAGGCAGGCAAGGCAGGCAAGGCAGGCAAGGCAGGCAAGGCAGGCAAGGCAGTGGTTTGTCTCAGCTTAGTTTGACACCTAGAAGAGGCAACGATCCAGCGTCGAATGGTGAACAGCCTGGGGTTTTTAAGCAGGTGAGGAGCATGATTGTGATTCTGCTCAGCTGTGCTGCCTTAACCACAGGCCACGCCTCCTCCAGACACCACAGAGAGCTACACACAGCTTGGAGATCCATGACACTCACGGCCAGCTTGGTTCTTTTGAAAATCAGGGGGAGCAGAGTCAACCACACTAAATCTCACTAAATCTTGTTTAATAAAAACAAGATAAAAGATTTAAAAAGTAAAAAGTAAAAGTCCTCTAAGTAAAGTCCTTTAAAAATGTCCTTTAAAATGGCCACTGTGCGGCTTGGGGTGGTCCTCCTCTCTGCAGCAACGGATCCAGTCTTCTCAGCCTTCATTTGGCAACATCTGCAGAGAGGAGCTTACGCAGTCTACAATCTTTAGAGGGGAACCCTCCTGCCTGGCCCTCCACCCAGCCTCTCCCTCTGAACCTTAAACTAAGCCATTTTTACTCACGCTTGGTCCTGGGCCAGGAATATCCGTAGGCCCAGGACTGAGTAGCTGCGCCTTAGGGTCCAGACCGGCTGCTGCACTTCAGGCTCCGCCCAGCCACCACCAAGCCGCGACGGGACCAGTCGTCACTGGCCCCTCAGCGGTCCCGTCGTCATCCTCGCCATCATCATCGCCATCATCATTGCAATCGCCATCGTTGTCATCACCATCATCAGCTTGTTCCATTTTCCAGGAGCCCTGCCTCCTTCCTTGTCTTGCTTCTTCTGCTCTTCTCCTGCTGCCACACCTGTTACTCCAATTTAAATAGTCTGCTTCAATCACTCAGGTGTTCTGACTTAACAATTAAGGGCGAGGTCGACAGGCCTCCAGGGGGGGTTAGTAACCAAACAACAACAGTTAAAAACACATGCAGTAAAACCATTTCAATTTAAAACCCATGCTTTTGACCCCGTCACGTACTCATATATGCACACAATTCAGATTACACAAAATCCATATAAACATCAGGACAGTGAGGTGTACAACAGAGGAACATATAGAGTTCAGCATGTTACCCATTGACAATTACACATTTGGGCTGCAGAAGCCAGGTATTGAGCCACTGACCTTTTAGTTCAGGAGTATTCAACTCGGTCTTATGAGGTCCACAATCCAGCAGGTTTCCCATGTATTTCTGCGTCAACACACCCGAAATAAATTCAATGGCTCTAACAGTCTATCAGATTTTGCCCAAAGTGAGCTGTGTATGAGAAAGGATACATGGAAAACCTGCTGGATTGCAGACCTCGTAGGACTGAGTTGAATACTCCTGTTCTTGTTACTGCTGAAGAATTGCTTTGTACAACCACTCATCAGTGGAGTACAAATGACTTGAATTTTGTTCCTATACCTCCGGCAGATAGTCCTTTATATTAGACTTAAGCTTAATTACTTTAAGAAAAAGAAGTGAATGCTTGAAAGCATTCATTCTTCTTGTGCCATGGCTGAATAGTATTCCACCATGGCAGTAGGCTACATTGCGTAAGGCTTTTGTTCACCAAGTATCCAGTGAAACCCATTGGACAGAGAGACACTTCAGCAACTCGGTAAATACTTTACAAGATAAAATGGATTTAGTCTTTCAGTCATTAGTTTGCTGTCTTAGTCTTTGTTTGCATCAAGGAGCTACAATAGAAAACTGAGAGCAGAAGCTTATTAGTCATTCCTATTTTTCCTCAAACAAGTCTACAATATATTTGGCCATTTTACAAAGCTGTTCTCTGAGTTTTAGAGGAATCTTAATAAAAAGCTTTTGGTTGGCAATAATAGATGTGTGTGGAACACAACTATTTTATAACTTTTGAATAAAGGAACTGCAATGCTACGAATAGTTGTATGAGAGTACAAAGCCCAAATCAGAGCTTTTCTGAAGGGTTTGTCACAAAAGAAACCAAAGCCTGATTGAATATGAGAAAGAGATAAAGACAAAGAAGGCAAACAGCTTGAATCATGTGCAGTCCAGATCCACAATTCTGTCCATTGTGCCAGCAAACTACAAACAGCTGAGGTTGAATTCAAAATCTTAAATTGAAATAAATATCATGATACCGTGAAGGTTCATTCATTATTGGAGATGATTTTCCTGGTGCAGAAAACCCAACAATTTTAATTAATTAAACAGTCATAATTCCAAATTAGTTTCATTCTGATAAGTGCAGTTGGTACTTTAGGTTTAGAGATGTTGCTGCAATCCCGTCTTTATGGATCTTTGTTGTTTTTTTCATGTGTAAAATACAAACAAAGTTCCCCTAAAAGTCAAATAAAATAAAAATACATTTATACAGAAAATTCATGTTGCAGAATCAACGTAATTGTTGCATCATTGTCATGTCACTTACCTGCATCCTCTCACCTACCTGTCCATCTCCTGCAGCTAATACCCTAGCCTTACTATTAGTAAAGCCCTTGGGATTACCATGACGTAAATGAATGAGATTCTAGACTAACATTTGTCAGAGGTGTGTTATGTTACACACTGTAACACGGGATCCAGAATTCATCCGGATAGCATCTACTGTGGCGCTAATGATACAGTGACACATCGTGAGCACAAGGTTTGGAGCATTTATATTTGTTATTCAGTATATGTAAAACAGACTATCAGTCAAAAGTTTGGAGACACTTTTTCCATTGAATTCAATGGGAAATGTGTCCAAACTGCCCTGCGATGGACTGGCGAGCTGTCCAGGGTGTACCCTGCCTGTCGCCCAAAGCCAGCTGGGATAGGCTCCAGCTTCCCCGTGACCCTGAATTGGAATAAGCGGTTCAGAAAATGAATGAATGAATGAATGAATGTGTCCAAACTTTTGACTGGTACTGTAAGAGGAAGCTTGGACGTAACAACGCCCAATTTGGTCGATCATTTTTAAGTGACTTTTCTGGTTGGTGCGAAAGCACTCAAGATCTCTTCTTCTACAGCTTTTTTATGAGTGCTGTGAAGGAGCTGGAAATCATTTCATCAGCAAAATAAAATCTCTCTCCAGGTGAGGACAGTGTGCCAGCTCTTTGAAGTGCCACTACCTTTTGCGGGAAAAAAATAAATAGAATCACATCAAATCTAAGGTCCATCAGCAAAGCCCTTCCAGTTCAGACTCAATAATATCCTACCATGTTAGTGCTGCAGGGCAGAAGCAGCTTACATCTATCAGTTCTGGCTGTCTAGAAGCAGAAAAATTCAGGGAAAGGAAAAGTGATCCTTTTCATGGTTATGAATGTAGCCTTTTCCAGTAAAGTGTTGCCTGCTGCATGTTGTACTTGCTTTATGTGACATTTATCCTTGTGATGAACTTCTGCAGAAACTTCCTACTTTTCTAAAGATCATGAAAAATCAAACAGAAACTTTTACTCTGTCGAAGATGTTGCTCCAGCTTTAGCTCTGAGCTGCTCACAGTTCTGACTTCTACAGATGCATCATTAAAACAAGGACAAAGTCAGATTCGTTGTGCATGTAGTCAATTACTACTTGATACAATAAAAAAAATGCAAATATCTAAACCTTGCATTTTTATAGCTGTGAGTTTAAAATAAACATTTCCCTTGTTGTGGAGACATAGTTCTCCATATGGTGTCTTTCCATCTGCTTAATGATAACACAGCGGAGATGATGGTCTCTGTGGATGTGCATGGCGTTCTGTGTGTCTGAAGTGTAGACTTTTGGTGAGAGTTGAGCTAGAGGAGGAGAGAGAAGGATACAAAGTGAAAATCATTGTTGTTATCAAGGCAGACCACTGCCCAGAATGAAACCACAACGGCAAAATGGGCTGTTTGTCTGCCCAGTGTCAGATGACTGGAAACAATATCTAAATAGCTTGGAGTTGTCTTTTAAAAGAAAAGATAAAATGTTTCCATGTTTATCTCCTCATATCCTACTGACTCATATCTTCAGCAAATTTCTTAATAATTATAACAAAAAATGACTCTGATGAAAAACTTGTATTTTTTTTTCTTGCTGTATTTCAGAGTAAAAATTGATGCATTCTCCAATAGAGACTCACGGATGAGGTGTGTAAATCCACATTTCAGACAGAAATTTAATGTTGTTTTTTCTGATGCTTGTTTTGGAAAGACATTATAAGTCTGTATGTGTCTTTGGACACAGCTTTGTCTCTTATATGCATGTGGACATAAAAATAGTTGCATGTTTAAATGCAGCGGCGCTGCAATATTTAGGAAACTGTCATGGAAGGACAAGTTACTTCAGGCCTGAAATTATTTATTTTTATTCCATCATCCAGAGATTACACATTAATTAAACAACATAAACAAAACTTTTATTTTTGGAAACGACTTTTAATACGTGTATTGATATACTATGATTGATATACTTCCTCAATTTAGAGGTGTGAGGGCCAACAATCAGAAATCCAACCTGGACCAAACACAACATGAACTTTGGGACTGCCTGGCACCATGGCAAGGTTTATTTCTGGAAGTAGTGTGAGCATGGGAATGCTTATGGACATAAAGCTGAAAGTTTTAGCAATAAACCAACAAACTATTGTTAAATACAGACACACTAATATTAGCACAAGTTCTCATAAGAGCATTACAATAAAGATCCTTTAGACACATCCTATCCACAGATTTATATTATTATAATGTTACCAAGAAATACGATTTCAATTAGTCTCTTTTTGTATTGCACCAATATACAACAAAAACTCTGGAGACAGCAGTAAATATATAGTCCAATCCAGCAACTAGCAAGGCAAGTTTATTTATACAGTACAAAGTGCTGCCTTGTGCTCAAAGTGCTTTACAGAGACAATAAAACATGAGAAAATACGAAGCACAATTTAAAATTAAAACATGATAGCAAGAAAAACTAAATACCATTAAATAAAGAAACATGTAGATTTGGACTTGAAATAAACTCAAAATATCTTTGAAGAAAAACTAATGAAATGCAGCAGAGAACAGGAGGGTCTTCAAGCTCGATTTAAATAAACTGAGTGTTTCAGCTGATCTGAGGCTTTTCTGGGAGTTTGTTCCAGACAGGTGGAGCATAAAAGCTGAATGCAGCTTCTCCACGTCTCGTTTTGACTCTAAGAACTGATAGAAAACCTGATCCAGATGACCTGAGGGGTCTGGTAGGAGTTCTCTGATGTACTTTGGTTCTAAACCATTCAGAGCTTTATAGACCAGTAACTGAACATTAAAGTCTCTTCTCTGGTGGACTGGCAGCCAGTGTAAAGACCTCAGAACTGGACTGAGGTAGTCCACTTTCCTGGTTTTAGTGAGCGCCCGAAGAGCAGAGTTCTGAATGAGCTGCAAGTGTCTAACATATTTTTTAGGAAGACCTGTAAAAGCACTGTTACAGTAATCAAGCCAACTAAAGATGAAAGCATGGACTAGTTTTTCCAGGTCCTGCTGTGACATACGATTTTTTTTATCCTTGATATATTCTTTAGGTCATAGTAAGACTTTGTTATTCCCTTGATTTTTTTCCCCCAAATTTTGTATAGACTGAAGCTCTGTGGTGACCCGTAGTGGTTTTTCTTTGTCTCCGAAGACTATTACCTCAGTTTTGTTTTTGTTTAGCTGAAGAAAGTTTAGACACACCCAGTCATCAATCTCCTCAATGCATTTCTGTACAGGTCTTTGGTCTCCTGGTGACATTGTAATATAAATCTGTGTGTCATCTGCGTAGCTGTGATAACTAATGTTGTTATTTTGTATGACTTGTGCCAGTGGGAGCATGTAGATGTTAAACAGAAGAGGCCCCAGGATGGAACCTTAGGAAACTCCACATGTAATTTTTGTTTGCTCAGATGAAAAGTTACCTATTGACACAAAGTACTTCCTGTTCTTTAAGCTTGTTCTGAACCAGTTTAGTACAATGCCAGAGAGACCCACCCAGATCTCCAGTTGTTGGAGTAATATATTGTGGTCAACGGTATCAAATGCACCACTGAGGTTCAGTAAAACTAAGACAGATATTTTTCTATCGTCTGTATACAAGCATATGTCATTAATAACTTTGGTCGGAGCAGTCTCAGTACTAAAACCTGACTGGAAGACATCATAACTGTCATTTTGTGTTTAAAAAAAATCATTTGATGAAAAACGGTGTTTTCAATTATCTTTCTCAAAAATGGAAGATTTGATATTGACCTGTAGTTGTTTCTTTGTGTATTGTCTAGATTGTCCCTTTTTAGCAGAGGCTTGATAACAGTTGTTTTCAGCAGCTCTGGGAAGACGCCAGAAATTAGCGACAAGTTCTCAATCTGTAACAAATCTGGCTCCTTGATCTTTGAGACTTTTTGAAAAGACCTGTGGGCAGGATGTCCAAACAGCAAGAGGAGTTCAGCTTACCCAAGATATCCCCCAGATCTTTGCTATTAATGGGATAAAACTGTATCATGATATTTAAACTGGTTTTCAGTGGACAGAGTATATTTCCTGAAAGTGCTGATAATGAACTAATTGATTTTCTAATATTCTGGATTTTGTCAGTGAAGAACTTGGCAAATTGATTGCAGGCTTGGTAGAATAAAGTGCAGGTGCTGCTGACGGATTTGTCAGCCTGTCGACTGTAGTGAATAAGGTCCGATCATTATGACAGTTTCTGGTAATAATGTCAGAAAAATAACATTTTCTTGCATTCCTCAGTTGTAAATTATAAGAGTGCAGTTTCTCTTTTTACATTTCACAATAAACCTGTAGATTTGTTTTTCTCCATCTGCGCTCAGCTTCCCCACACTCTCTTTTTTCCTTCTTTAATTTCTCCATGGAGACTTTTTCCTTCCAGATACATCCTTCACCGTAATGCAAGCAATGGCATTCATAATATCTGACATTTTAGATTTGAATCTAGTGACAAGCTTATTGACTGAACCCTCTGATAGGGAAGGCATTAACAAAAAGACCTGGTTCAACATTGCACTTGTGTTTTCAGTTATACACTGTTTTGTGATCACCTCCATAGCAGAAAGCATGCACGATGTTGGTCATTGTCACAGAAACCAAAAACAGTGTCCATCACATCGAGCCATACTGCTCCTCTTTTAACTTCTTACCTTCCTTTCATCATATTGCTGAAACATGAATAACAAAAATACGGAGATTAGTTGGAATCACATGTGAACACGCCATCAGATGATCAATACTGTGCAGATATAATCACAGTGAAAACTGGATCATAAAGAACACAAGACCAATCAGCCATTCAGCTCTTTCATTTAGGTTTAATGATCACTGGAAAAAATCAGGTTCGCCGTTGCCATAGAGGCATCTTAATGAATGTTAATCTGCCATAAAAAGAGCCCTCGCTATGTTAAGTGACCCCCCCCCCCTCCCAATATAAAAATTAACTCTAAAACAGCTGACACCGATGCAGTGTTAACAATGTATGTTGGTGGGTCAACAGACAAGTTTTTTTTTTTCATGTGAGGGTTAAAACTATTTGCATATTTATGCATTTCAAAGAACTCTAAAGGAGTCAAAGGTCTGGAACTTTTTTAAAGTATGAATATATTATTTTCACATGGAAAAAATTAGTCACTTAAATGGAGAGATATGTTCAAAGGTCTAAATCAGAGTTAAGTGAGGATCTCAAATGAAGATCTACATAACAGAGTGCCATGCTTTGTGTGAACTCTTCCAGAAGCAGATTAGTTGTATGCAATATTGCAGTTTTTTCTTTGTTTTTAACCATCTGACACATCTCTGATATTCCAAAGCTGTGTGGCCTAAACAGATATAGATAAGAAACACTTCACATAGTTCTGTTTTGTTTTTTTATTTCCTTAAGTTTAGGTTGGTGTTTCAGCTTGGAATCCCAGCTTTGTAATTTGCTGTCATGTTTAACATCATAATGACTTTATTATTCCTAAAATATACATTTTATAGTTTTTTTTTTATTATTATTATTTTTTTATTCAAGCTATGAAGTGCAGAAATCCTGAAAAAATATGGACTCACCTTTAGTTGTTATTAAAAAAAAATAGCTAGTCAACCAATCACATGATGGATTCCAGCCGTATAATGCACCATGCCACAAGGCTCAAATCATCTCCATCTGTTTCTTTTTTTTTTTTTTAACATGACAATTATTTCACTGTACTGCATTGACCTCCACAGTCACAAGATCTCAGTCCAACAGAGCAGTTTTGCAATGTTGACCAGAAGATCGCAGCCGACAAATCTACAGCAACTGTGTGATGCAAATTACAACAACTTGTTGAATTTATGACACCAGTTCAGGAGGGAAAAGAAGGTGCAAACTAATTCTAAGGTGGTCTAAATAACATTGTTAGTGGGTAGTGATGTTAAGTCTGACACACAAAGCTTGCATTGTGCAAAGACAATGACAAACGAGGCCCAGTTTTTCTGAAATCACGTGACCACCTTGTTGAGTGAGTCAAGTCACTCAAAACACTGTGGGGAAATGCAGGAAGTGTTGTCAGTGATCAGAGATAATCTCGGGGATCAGTATGTGCTGGAGATAGATTGACAGCACTGACTCAAAGGGGGAGCCACCCAAAATGTGAAGAACATCAACAGTTTTGACTTGATATATCCCCAAGATGAAGGCATTGGCGACAAATAAAACTTTATGGGTATAGTTGATTCATATATTGTGAATAATATATTGAAACTTTATTGACCACTTTCAGCACAGGCTTATTTAATCTGATTTACAATACTTAAATTGTTAATTCTGGTATGACAAATAAGTCATGTTTACAGATCCACTGGTATGCTGCCCTCATGTAACATAGACTGCTGTACATCAACAAAACAACAGATGGCGGTATTCCAAGGAGGGTTCTAATTTTAGTTCCGACAAACAAATGCCATACATCACAAACCCTTTATTGCAATTTATACACAAAGCTATTTAATTACTCGTTCTAGACTTGTTCTAGTCTAGACAGTTGGTCGAGTCACGCTTTTACCCTTATCACGAGCTGTGGGTAATGACAGAAAGAACGAGATTGCAAATGCAAGCGGTTGAAATGGGTTTCCTCTGCAGGGAGGCCAGGCTCTCCCTTAGAGATAGGATGACAAGCTTGGTCATCTGGGAGGGGCTCAGAGTAGAGCCGCTGCTCTGGGGAAAGCCCAGTACATACTGGAGGTATTACATCTCTCTGCTGGCCTGGGAACGCCTTGAGGAGCTGGCGAATATGGCTGGGGAGAGGGAAGTCTAGGCAGCTGCCCTCGTGACCTGACCATGACAGATGGATAGATGTCCAGACAGCATTTGGTTTTGTTTCCAATCGTCTTTCTGTCAGGATGTAAAGTTTGACAAACAGCAGTATTTTCGATCCTGTCCCGAAATGACAGCAAATGAAATTATACAAAAAGCCAAATTGTGTGAATGTTCTCTCTGTGTGTTTCCAGACATTAGAAACCACAACGTTTAGCTTTAAGATATCATTTCCAAAGCTGGTAAAGTGGCAGGTGGCTTTAATGACCACTTGAGCATCATTGTTCGTTTTTATCCTGCTGCGAACGTGGCATTGAAATGTCACGCTGACATGCTGCTGATGGCCTCAATAAGTAAATGATCTAATTGCAGTGGATTTTAAAGTCCTCTGTCCATATGTCCATTTTGGATTCTCCCTGTGGAGTCACAATATTTAGCAGCAAATTACTTGGACTATTAGAAGTTGATGTCATGCTGGCACACTGACGTACAGAAGGTTTCATTGATGAGTCCTTGAATTGCATCCTTCACGGCTGCACAGAAAGAGACAAAGGGGACGAGAGAAAGCTCTTAAAGCTTCACCAAAGGTGATTTTTTTTTCCTCTTTGAAAAAAGTGCAATCTTCCAAGAGGTCAGGGCAAAATGTTCATGGCCCATTTAGTCCTGAACACACAAGTTCCAATGTGCCATCTGTGTTCTTCTCCAGTAAGAAATGAAATCCCAGAAAGCACAGCGATGTGACAGCAGGAGAAATGTCCTGGCAATGTTTGTGAGAGTAGTGCTGAGCATAATGATTTTCCAGAGATCTAGAGGGAGTTACCAAACACACAGTCCTAATGTCATCATGACAGGGCTTGTGCTAAGGCCGGCAGTACTGTCAACAAGCGGTGCGGAAAAAACTTGTAATTTTCTGTTTTTTAACAACACTGCGGATGGGAAGTGTGAACTTCTTGCTAGCGAAATAGCTCTATGATGTCAGTAAAGTCAGCCTGCTGGTGGGTTAAGGCTCAAACTGAAGATTTTTTAATTCTCCAAGCTTCACAGAGAATGGATTTAACAAGTCTTGTTTCACACTGTTCTTCCAAGGGTTAAACACAACTATTGTCAAGTCAGTTGAAAAGCTGCTGCAGAGTTCTGGAGGGAGGAAAGTTTTGTTTTTAAAGGAAAGCATTGGATTATTTTCTTTTACCACTATGACCCAAAGGAGAATAGGAGTGAGAGCATTGGGACAAGCCATGTAAATGGGTGGAAAGTCAGGTGTGTTTCTGCCTCAGGCCTGTACTGTTTGGGTACAGATTGTACAGCTTTTGAGTAAAACTGGAAGGGAAATTTCCAAAGATCTACTTTGAAAAGACAGATGGAAGGTGAATTGTGGTAATCAGGGCTGAAAGACCTTGTTTTAGGTCTCTCAATGTCCTCCTGCTTTCATTAGGATGCAAAGCAGCAGATGTAGTCTTGGATCCTGGATAGAGGAGTGACAGAAGAGAAAGGAAAATAAAGGTAGGAAGAAGAAAAAGGAGGCAAATATGCCTTCTGAGGATAAGGACGACATTGAAAATGACAAAAGCGGTTTGCTGCGATGTACTGTCAGCAGAATCAGTAATGGGAGTGAAGTGAGATGGAAAACAGAGAAAACTAACTTAGCTGGGAAGAAAGTTGTCAGACATGTATGATAAGATTTATCTTTCTATATTAGGACAATAAATAACGCTGAATGGAGGTGTCAAACCTAAGCTGAGTTCAAAGAGATACATATTTGGTAAATAGTCTGTGTGTGTTAGCTATAACAACATCTGTTCACTTCTAACTTGTATGGTCAAGACCCAGCAGTTTGGGTCTTTGAACATTTTAGAAAGAACACTTTATTTTTCTTTTCTTTTTTGTTAGTCGCTTCTAAGCTGGTAACCTAGCTGTTCTGGTACAATTTAAAATGGCAAAATGAAACTTTTTTATGAGCTATTTAAACCCAAAAAGGCTTCTTTCTTCTACATAAAGGACACAATATGTAACTTTACAACCATGTGACTTGTTTATCAAACTTGCTTGATGATACAGTGACATCTGTTGTGTACATTTCTTGAGCGATCGCTGCCCAGCAACATCCTGAGGCTAAAAAGATGCACCATACAGCCTTTTCATCCAGGACACGGTGTGACATTACAGCTGAGTGTTGTTCTATGTGTCATGCCACATGATAGCAAGCGGACATGAACACACAGGCTGTTTCAAACATTTCAGCAAAGAAAAGCAAAAAGACTTTGGAGGTAAAGAAAGATAGAAGGAAACAGAATAACATATAAGACAAGAGTCAAGACTGTCTTTGACTGGCTGCCCACAGTACAGTTAGGATGCAAGATGGATGCTGGATCGACCGTCGAGAGGAGGCACATCAAATGGCAACATGAGATAAATACTTTATATTAATGAAGGGGGGAAAAAAAATGAAAAACAAAAAAGTCAAATAGAAAGTAAACTATTTAAAAGAAGAAAAACAAAACACAGCAGATGGCCTCCATCCTTCTACCAACAATGATCCATTCAATCCCAAAACATTCCTTTCACCCCACCCCTCATTTGCAGGGTCAGGTAGCACAAAAGAAAACAAGTCAGCCTAACATACCTTTGCAAGATAGAAAAGTACTGGATTAAGTTTTGTTACTTATGTCTGGTCCATGTTAGGGTGTGAAGAGCTGTTTTTCATCGATTGACCAGCTGATGTGTCAGTAACCATAAAATGATAAAAACAAGCACTTAAATGTGATTTTAAAATGACATTGCAAGCATTTAACCATGCATGGGAATGGGAATATGTTATTACGTCTTACCTAGGGCTTAGCAGCGCAACAGGGAAAAAAAGAAAAAATTCCCTGCCCCGACCCTCAAATCAGAATCAAACAACTCTATAATAATCAAATGTTTATTCACATGAACATTTCAGTGAATAAGCCTGAAAGGTAGAATCATCAGGATAAGCCAAGGCTAAAACAACAAACAAAATCATCTAACCTAAACCAGAAAGCGCTGAGTAATCCCTACGTAAAACTAAACAAACAAAACGCATTACCCAACCCCAACTCCCTACACCACATAAACAGGAGAAAGCGCACACACACAAAAATGGTTGTGTAATGTTTTCTATAAAGGTGAATCTATTTACAGAAGAATAGATGATGCTCACACAGAGTAAATGACTGGTCAACAGCTTGAACCACACAAACAGAATAAGCTGAACTTTGAGGACCGAGCTGCTGATCACTGCTGCTGTTTAAATGCTGCCACCAGAGAAGAAGAACAGCAGGACTTTTTAAGGGTGCAGGTGCTGGCTGGACCAATCCGGAGATGGCTGGTGTTGAGTATAAGCCAATCAGTAGATGACACAGCACAGCAGGGCAGCTTACACATCTTGGACCGATAGACTTTCAAAGATCTTATATAGGAAAGATGACCCACCCAGACAAAACAAAAAAAATAAAAATAAAAATAAAAAACAATGTAGCATTGTAGACACCAAAAATATAAAAAAGAAGAGGTATTTCCACGGTGCAGCTATGGGGTAACCCTCCTCGTCCCTAAGCAGCACAAAGCAGAATGGAAAGGATGCCAGATTGTTTCCTTATGTTTCTGATTTATTAGAAAGTAATAGCAGGATGATGTTGCCTTCTTTTTCGGATGATTGCTCATCAGGATTGTCTCTGAAGACAGTTATGAGAAACAACGGACAATAGTTGTTGTTTTTTTTTTGTTTTTTTTTCCCTGTGCAACCTCAGGGCACAATGTTGAGAGCAATTTCATCACACTGGATTTAAAATACTTTAATTTAGTGGCATACTGTGACTGTATGGGGTGTGATGGGTAGAGACACAGAAGCTTTTTTGGCAGTGTAATGTATTCTTTACATCTATGCTGACATTCAAGCCCAAGGCGATGTTTAGTCATTTCATTAAAATGGAACCCAAATGGATTGTTGTGTAGTTTTTGCTTCATTAGCCTCAAACTCCGGTGCTGTGGAGATGCCTTACACTAAAGATCCCATGCTCCCTCAAGAAAATGAGCTGCAGCATGAGCTTACTCTTGTAGCAAATAAATATGAATCAAGGGTGTCAAAATACACAAGACTGAGATTAATTACCACCATATTTTACTTTTCAGCCACCTGGTTCAGGTGCTAAGATCATTGAATTTCTTATTTATGTCATATTTTAAAGATTAACAGTGTCATCTGTCAATAAACAACCTTCAACATCTTCTTTTACAGCAATTTATTGTCCTTTGTGAGGCTGTAGAAACACCAGAGATCATTCATTCACATCTATAGCCAGATTTATTTCTTGTGATGGGAGAAAAATGGAAAGTGTTGAAGATATTTTAAGCCTTTCATTCTGTAAAAGCAATATGACTCAGTTTCACCACACTAGTCTCCTATTGAGTCTCTTATCGAGCTGAAAGTCACAATACCAATTGCCAACTTTATTAAGTCCAGCTGGTCAAGTGCTCAACAAACACATAGTTTTCAGCAACTCAGTGAACTTAGTCATGTAGTGATGGTTCGACTTACTGAAGTTCAAACTTAACATCACAATTGGGAAGGAAAGGAGAATTTAGTCGCTTTGAATGTGACATGGTTGTTGGTAACATATGGGCTGGTCTGAGTATGTCTTAAAACTGCTGATCTGGGGATTTTCCCTCAAGAATATCAGAATCTTAGGTCACAATTCACACAGAAAGAACATTGCCAGGTCTGATGAGTCTCCATTTCAGCTTTACATTCAGACTGAAGTGTCAGAATTTGGTGGAGTCAACATGAAAGTCTGCATCCATCCTGTCTGAATTCAGAGCTCAGACTTCTATGCTGGAATAATGGTGTGGGGGATATTTTCTTGGCCTGATCTGGGGCGGTTCGTACCATCGGGGCATTTTTTAACCTCCGCAGCAATACTCCCTACCTGAGTATTGTTGCTGAGTATTGTCCATCCTTTTATGACCACATCGCAGCATTTTCTGATGGATACTTTCAGCAGGATAATGCACCATGTCACAAACCTCCATCTGCTTTCTTGAACATGACAACGAGTTCACTGTTGTCCAATAGTCTCCACAGTCATCAGACTTTGATTTAACAGAGCACCTTTGGGATGTGATGGTATGAGAGATTCTTGTGCAGCTGGTAAATCAGCTGTGTCAAATCATGACGCTATCATGTCAATATGGAGCAAAATCTCTGAGGAACATATCCAACAGCTTGATGAATCTGTGACATCAATAATTAAGACAGTTCTGGAGAAAAGAGGAGGGTCTGGTAATTCTGATAAAGTGGTGTAAAAACTCTATTCACAGCATAGAAGACACCAAAGTTAACAGCTAACAACATCATCTCTGAGTGCCTTAAGAGAGTTACTTTCTCAGATGTTTTTATGATCTGCCTCAATAAGGGATTTTGCTTTTTCATAGGGGAGTTTTTTCTAAAATAAAATAAAATAAAATACAATTTATTGAAGGAGGCCATGCCATTCTTAGAGATGAAATGTTGACTGTAGTAGAAGACAATCCAGAAGACCTGATATGAAACTATACACAGCAGAGATTCTGCTGTAATCACTGAACCAACTGTAAAAAAAAAAAAAAAAAAGCTTGTTAAGGACTGATGTAAAAGAGTTCATGAATTTTTGCTCATGAAAAATGTAGTTTGCATGTCTAATTTTAAGTATCCAATGAGAAAGCCCTCCCTAAAGCAACATGACTGCGGTGGATTCTGTGTGCATTCATGTGAAGACAGATTGCATTCTGAATAGTTTTTAGCTTGTTTTACTTTGTTTGTTTCAGAGTTTAAAATGCAGCACAGTAGACAGCAGAACTATATTTAATCAGCAGGAACGGATGGAGACATGCCATCGTGCTGTCATCATAACAATAACGTGCATAAAGAAGCAAATCTCAGAATGGGAAACTTTTGGGGCAGTATCTGGACATATCATTATAAGAAGCTGGGGGGGAAAAAAAAAAACATGTTTATTTCATCTTTACTTATTTTCTGTTGTCAAATTTGATATCAAGCTTGGTAAGGCTTTTTGGGCTGAGACAGCTTCCTACTGTAGTCATCTGCATGTGTATGTTTAGCTAAACCAATCACATATTTCCCCCCCTTGATTGTGTTTGAACATCTGTTACTCAGTCCCAGCAATGCTCTGAGTGCTTTTATCTGTTGGCTTTTTAAAGAGAACATCATCAAGCTTTTCCGTGATGTGTTTGCAGAGCAGCAGTCAGTTTACTGTTTTGAAAAAAAAAAAAACTTTTCTAAAACATCTACTCATAACATAAAGACATAGAGTTTTTTTTAAAAATATGATTGTGATGACTAAACTTCAGAGGAAGCCAACTGCAAGTCCTTTATGTTTTCGCTGCACCACATAGTCATTTTGGAAAAATATCATGTGATATTTAGCGAAATCCATGTTTGAAAAAGTGGCACAGCGGGGCATACAGCAGAGGCTGCTCAGAGTGGACATATATTTGACTTAATGTGCAGGGACAGTGCAGAGAGAGAGGATACCCTCTGGTGGTCCGCAGAGGAGAGCAGGAGGACTCTGCAACCAGCATGACAGCAGCTGTTTATCAGAGCACAGCAGCAGAGACAAGAAGGCAAAAAAAAAAAAAAGTGGAAACGAGCTTCCGAAGGAGCGGAAGGAGACATCTTGGCGAGCAGTGAAATGACCTGAGAAACATAAAAGAAGCAAATGTGTGCAGGGAAACGTAGCCATGGGGTATGATGTCACACAAAGGTTAATGAGCAGAAGGAAACCTCTCCAGGAAGTCAAATGAGAAAAGAGATCAAGGAAGATGGATGCATACAGTATCATTTTGAGAAGCTCGGAGGAAACTCAACCAGCTCTTTCTAATTAACTAAGAAGAAAAGATGAACATTTAACCTCCAAGTAACCTCCTGTGAAAATAGTTTGAAAAATTCTCAACATGCTGTAGGACTTTTACATTGTTTTCTTTTTTTTAACAACTTACAATATCTGTGATTGTGATGCTAATATTCATTTTTCTAGCTCAGGCTGAAATGATTCCTCTATACAGTTTATCTGCTGCAATGCCTCGTGTTCTGCTCCTCAGATCAGTTATACCGTTATATTTTGCATTTTAAGCTAGTTGTTAGTTGCTTGTTGCTAGTTTTACGCAATTCAATTTTCAATTCAATTAAATTCAAGTTTATTTATATGGCGTCAAATCAATGCCATTTCAAGACAGGAAAAAAAGCACATAATGAAAGCCAATTTATAATAGCCTATATAAGGAAACCAACAGATTGAGTTGGAAACTCCAATCCTGAGCAAGCACACTGGCGACAGTGGGAAGGAAAAACTCCCTTTTAACAGAACCTGACTCAAGGACAGGCAGCCATCTTTCTCTGCTGTGTGGGGGGAAGAAAACCAAGCTAATGGCTGAAAGGTCATTTGTCCTTTAATTATTCTGAAAATGTACCTTTATCAGGACTACAGTCTTTTTAGTCTGCTTTGTGGTAAACAACATCGCTTACCTACTGACAGTACAGCATAAGCAGCAACAAAAGTTGTGTTTAAAAGGGATTTTTTTTTTTTTTCCTGTCACTAAGCAACATGGTGTAAACATTCTTATGTGTCGGGTTTCATTAAATTTGACTGACTCTTGGTGTATATTTCTGTTTGTAAATATAGCTTTGTACTTAACTAGTAGAAGATGGGTGTAACCCTTTTGTACCAATTTAGTTAGCATGTAGCATTTCTACTTTAGTTATGTTATATCCACATGTGGATATATTATATATATTGTGCAATTATTTATGTTTTTTGTTTTTGTTTTTGTTTTTTGTTTTTTACATTGTACTCGTGTTAAAGGTTCCCTTCATACCATTGTATATTGACTGGATGCTTTTTTTTATTTCTATTTATTTTTTATAAAACAGATAAACAAAACAAAAAGGAATATGTGCTCACTGAAGCCATACATGTTTAGCACTGTGCATATGCTGAATAAATACACATACAGCCCATACAGCTATGGGCGGAAGACCTTGTTTCATCTACACAAATATGTATTATCTCAGCAGTAAAAATGTCTCACAGTAGCACTTATAACTGTCGCACTGAGCTGTGTTACATTTCTAGCTGCTTCATTTGACGGCATGATTTAGGGAACCAGACAAAACGAGGAGCAAAATTAGGGAAAACAAATGTACTTTAGGGGTATTTCAGACACGAAATTACTGCACAGTGCATTAGCCTAACAGCACCGTGACAATGTTAGGCTTCATATTAGCATTGTGATGATATTTCCAAAGCTTGTTAGCTGTGATGAACGGTTGTGAAGAACAAAAGACTTTGGCTGGGTGCTACTTTTTCAATTTTGCTCAATATTTTAGTTAAAACAAGCAACTTCTATTCATTATATTGGACTAATTATGCAAACTTCAAATGGAATGTCAGCAAAACTGCCACATGGATGTATGAAACTGTATTTTCCTCATCTTCATAGGCCCACCAGGGTAGCTTCTGTCTGTAAGCTGTTCATTTTAGCTAATAGATACAATCACTTAATCTGGAAGCTCAAACTATATCAAAACATTTGTTTTAATCAGACTGTTGTACTTCCACATACCCTAAAATTAGCGACTACTGGTTAGCATGAAATCTTGACTTGTTATTTCAGTCTCTTTTTTTCTGATTCACTGCTGATATCTGTAAAAGTAGCCTAGATAAAAGGCTTAATTGAGATTCCAGTTGCATTCAAATACATGATGTGAAAGTAAAACCAGCACAATGAAGCTAACAGATGTTAACTGATCAAAGCTGCCCGACATGAGGTGGGAAGCAAATATGCAATATTGTATAGCAGTGGATGCCAACCTGTGGTCCCTGGAACCCCAAGGGAATCCTCCAAAGAGCACAGGTGATCCATGAGGCTTTCACAGCTCACAGCCAGTGGATTTTAAAATAAGGCCATCTCCACACAGAGATGAGTTGGGTTTTTTTTAGTTTTTTGTGTTAGTTATTTTTATCATTTGAGTGTTTATTCACATGAAACCAATACTATGGGAGCATGCAAACAATAACTTTGCACCACTGAATGAGTGGGACATGACTGAGAAATGCCACACACAGTGCAGATTATTCATCCTTATCTAATAAAAAAAAGATAAATAAATAAATAAAGTAAGGCATGTTGGCAATTAACTTAACTTCGTGTATATTAACAGCAAGGAGACATTCAGGGGCTGCACAGTGGCATAGTGGTTTGCACTGTGGCCTTACAAGAAGATAGCTGGGACATGGTTTGGGCAGTGGCCTTTCTGTGTGGAGATTGCATGTTTTAACCGGTTACTGGAAATTGCCCATAGGAATAAGTGTGAGTGGTTGTTTGTTTCTGTGTGGCCGTGCGATGGACTGGCGAGCTGTCCAGGGTGTACCCTGTCTTTCTCCTGAAGACTGCTGGGAAAGGCTCCAGCTTCTCCGCAACCCTTCATTGGATTAAGCAGTTAGGATAATGAATGAATGAATGACTCATCCAGATTGCATCATTTATGATCACAAGTAACAGCAGAAGACCGAGCATGGTTTCAGTGTGGGGTCCACAGCCTTTTGGTAGATGCATGAAGGGGTCTTCAGGAAAATTAAGTTGGAAACCACTGTTCTGTCAGTATCATGACTATAATAATTATAGAAAATTTAATAGTTGTGATATTGGCCACATAACCAGTCCTAATTTTGACTGTATGTAAAGGCCCAATGAATAAAACTGATCTAAATTTGAGAAAAACGTCCACACAGATGTGATATAAAGGATTGTTTCTATTTATGCTTTTTAGTTTGTTGTTCTATGACTGGTATTGGTGGTATTTCATATCCAGTTACTCCCTTCACTGATCCAAATATTATATAAAAGATTACCCAAATAATGTTTGCTGCCAAAGTCCAACATTCAAGCTTCGAACCTGACCTCAACATCGGTCAGGGCAGAGTCTTAAATGTGTCCTTACATCAACTTTGACAACTTCTTTCCCTGTTTCTCCTCTCCTCAGTACACAGGAATACGAGGGATTGGTATTAAAAAACAACAAAATAAGGGTAAAAAAAAACAAAAAAACACACACATCATACTGCCTGGCAAGATACACAACCTCTCTCAGTCTTGCACGAAGGTTCCCCTGCAGAAGTAGTTGCCAGATTGCTGGAGCATGAAGCACTAACAGCTTTGCCCAAGGCTAACTTCAACCTTTTCCAGTGGAATGGAATAGAAGACGTCTGGTGAATTTCTCATTGTTTATAGTCTCATTTCATGAAGAGATTAAGAGTGAGTCTACTGCTTGGAGAACAAGGGGAAACCAGGGAAGCGAGAAGATCATTTACTTTTCTGTCAAAATGAGCGTTCCTCTAAAGCGAAGCTGTGTGGTTTAAGGATTGAATTTAAGCAAAAGTCTAACACAGAATAATTGTATTTTCCATGTTTTATTTCAAGTTGAAAAATTTCAGATTCATAGATTTTCATTAATGAGGGTTTGTCATGAAGAACCGTTATTATCTGGGCGGTGCGTTGTGAATCTAAGCTGTAAATCACAGAAACACGGCTCATTGGTGTTTCACCTCAAACTAAACAGACTTAAAAGAAAAACTAGACAAGTCACTGATGTAAATGGCCGATTTGAAGGGATTTTCCATTTAAAACATTATTGTTTCTGATAAAAACAGCCATTTTTCAGACATCGGTTACAACAGATTTGGCATATTATGTTAAGAGATTGAAGTTGCGACCAGAATACATGAAGAGGTTCGTATGGGAGGTATCCGAACAATAAGGACTGTAAGGTGCTGGACGTATTTATCTCCGCTCTCAACCTGCAGGGTCGGCCTGAACACTGCTTGAGGCCAGGGTGTTTTTGTAGCTGAGAGGATGTTTGCAGAGATGGAGGTGACAAACTCGGAAAGAATGAGGCATGATGGTTGTTTTGAATGGTCTGTATTTCTGTTTTCTCAGAAGATGGATACACGGGGGATACAGGAGTTGTGGTTTCTTTTCATTGACGCTGAACTTGTATGAGGCTGTCGCTGAATTAAACCATCTTTGTGGGGGTCTACAGCCCGTTGTAGCCCCTTTCCAACCATAAATGATTAGCTGCGCCGTACCGACTCTTGGGTGCGAGCATATCCAGTGACATCAATTCAGTTCAGTTCAGCTTTATTTGTATCGTGCCACTTCACAACAATGTTTCTCACAGGGCACTTTACATACACGAATCAACAGACACATCATTTCAAGCCAGTTCGTACATGGCCTATAATAGAAACCAACTGATTGCATTAAATCATGACTTTGATCCAATCCCCCATCCTGACCATGCACGAGGCGACAGTGGGAAGGAAAAAACTCCCTTTTAACAAGAAGAAAACCTCCGGCAGAACCCGGCTCAGGGAGGGCAGCCATCTACCTTGACTGGTTGGGGTGGAGATGACAGGAAAGACAGATTAACATATACAACTGCTCTTATTCAGGAAGACCTGCAGAAAAAGGAAAAATAAGTTAGAGATGGCAATATTGGCATATATTTATACATTCATATTTATTTATACATTTATATTTATACATTATTTATACATTACATCAGCACACAAGCGCAGCTGCCGGCTCACGCTGAGACACGGCACTGGCCCAGAACTCGTGTTTCCACACTTAACGCTCACATTAACAACTAAATAGAGAATAAGGTCTTTTGTACAAAGTTGGTTGTTTAAATGGAGATGCTGAAAGAAAGTGCAGTAAGATAACTTTGAACTTGCCAAACACAGATATAACCTGATCTTTGGTTTTCAGGTTGTTCTTTTAATCTATCTGGACTGTTTTTGTTAGCTTTTCTTGCTACCTGCAGTTCACCACCTGTGCTTTGTGTCTGAAATGCTTCAGACCAGAACAAAACTGACAATCTATTCTCCCATTTTATATTTTTTTTGCATTACTTTAAACTTTGCCAGATTATAATTAATTACTAGCAGTTACCTATAAGCAGTCCAGCAAGTTTTGCTCATTGGACAGCATCTTTGGCCCTGCGATGGACTGGCGAGCTGTCCAGGGTGTACCCTGCCTGTCGCCCAAAGCCGGCTGGGATAGGCTCCAGCTTCCCCGCGACCCTGAATTGGAATAAGCGGTTCGGAAAATGAATGAATGAATGACAGCATCTTTGCTATGTTTTGTGTTTTCTTAAGATGAAATTAACATGACAGTTTAAAAAAAAAAAAACATGTTTAGCTTTACTGATATAACTATTTGTGAAAGTTTGGTGAATGAGATTCCTTAGATTTAAAGACGGACAACAGAACTTTTGCCATTTTTCCAGTTATGTGTCCCTTTTCAGTGGCTAATGTGGCATCCCTTTTTCATCCCAAACATACTGTCACCTCTCTCCAGCCAGCAAAAGACAATCTTACAATAATTCATTTTGTCCCTTTTTTTCTTTTAATCTAATCTTGCATTTTGGTGCCAAATCAGCGACAGCGCACATTTAAAACAGCCAGAGTATATCTGTTTTTCTAGCATGTGAGGTGAAACTCATTTGCAGCATTCACCTCTCAGGTGAAAAGGTTTTGTTGTAGTAGTTTTAAGCCACTGAACTCTGCTGGGCTCCAGAAATGCACATGATACATGTTACTGTGTCATTAAACAAGTCAATAACACAGAGTTTTAAGGTCAGAATGTTATGTAGAGTGTCTTTAACAAAGAAAGAAAATCACTGGGATTTTAGGAGATGGACCTAAAACACCGTCTACGATGTGCTTTTTTTTTCTTTTTCATGAAGCTCTTCAAATAGAAACTAAAGGACGAGTTTGGCAGGGAATTATCCAAAAACCACACAAGTACAATCTGTCAGGGAACTAATAACACACCAATTCTTACTCTTATGTAGATATGTATTGACATCGCTGGCCTATGAGCGTCTGCAGACCAAAGAATTATGGAAAATTTTACAATCCAAATGGCCAGTTGGTGGTTAAGATGCTACAAGTTTTTCAGACATTTTAATGGAGAAATATATCGGAAAAGTGAAATGGTAACACTTTTTTTCACATTTACGTGTCCCCAGTAAAGAAGTATGTGCTCCTGTAAAGATGGTATGGAACAAACAACAGTGAATTTTGGAGTTTGAAAAAACGAAAATGAGGCAGAATAGCTGTGAAAAGCCGTAACAAGATTCTCTGCATCAAATACAAAACCCTAAAATAACAGTACTTGGCTACTTTGCATGAGCCAAAATTCACCCAGCTAATGAGATTTTACGAGAACTGAGGTTTCAATGCAAAACGCTGTTGAATGGAAGCACCTGCAAATTGCAACTGTTGTTGTCAAAACTAACATATTTCTCTTTTATTTTTCGGAATAAATGTAGTGGAACTGCAGCTATAGATGTTTCCTTGCCGTAGTACACCTGATCTGGATGACAGCTTGTTGTAAAGTTCTACACCAATGTCTTGGTAATCCATAAATAATTTGACTAAAATCAATTGCAGCAGGTAAACAAATGAAACCTGCAGGACAGTGTGTCAACAGCTCCACAGATAATGGTCCCTGCATCAGGGCATCACATAAATTTGAATGATTTTGTTATCTACCACTGTATGAGAATATTACAGAAAACAGTACTTTTAAAGTTTTAAAATTAAATTAAAATTAATTAAAAAACAAAAAACTAAGCAAATATTATAATTATTCAGATCCAATACCTGTAGGTTTAATCATATTACTTACACTTCACACTAAATTGGCCACAGCTGGACTAACTTGACCGTAATGTTTACAGTGAATCTAATCCCAGTTTGGTTCCAGTTTAACATCAAGGCAAAGTCAGAGTTGATGGAAACTGTGTTCAGTAAATGTTTCATTGTTCTTCTGAACACACTCAGTGGAGCCAGTCTGATAGAATTAATATTATTTTATTACAAAATCCACAACAAGCTAATGTTTACATTGCTTCAGCTCGAAGCTTGACGCTAACATAGATGCTAATATTAAGCTGTATTATTAGAGTAACCAACCCCTCCAGGTGCGTTTTAAGGTGGATGAAGGTGGATTGGACAGCTGGTGTTTTGATTGATTTTGCATGCAGATGCATCTGTGTGATGTTAAATCAGTCAAGTAGTCACTGGAAATGTGACTTATGCGCGACTTGAGTCCGATAGAATTAATGGATGCTGTTTGATGGCAGCTTCATTAAAGTCCATATTGTGCTGGGGGATCAGGGCTCTGGTCTTACAAGCCATGCATATCAATAAGTTATTTAGCATATTATTGATGCACAATTTAAGTTTTTCTAGTATCATTTTACATCAAAATGGTGCAACAAATGGATTTTATTAGTGTCTGCTCACCATACAAATCAATGAAGACTACAAAAATAATCTTAATATAGTCAAATCATGTTAATAGCATGTGACATGACTTGATGTGCAATAACTTTGTTGTATTATGAGAACAAGCTGTTCTTTTGGTCGCACGACTCTTTGATCTTCTATAGCTGAAGTTATTATGTTCCAGCTTTGGCTGAGTTTTCCATGCAGCTACTGGCTGAATTAATCACCAAATGCATGACAGTAATGCATCATGGTCAAAAACATAAACAATCAAAGTGCCAAAAATGCATGAACAGCCCAGTGTGTAGTGAGTTTCTGCTCATTTGAGCTGAATTTAAGCCTGCAATGACTTCAGAAGAAAACATTCTGAATAAAGTGTGTCTTATACAATGGTACTTATCGGTACTTAATTAAACCAGCCTTTCTCCTATGTTATGAAAGTGATCATTATTCAAGAGTGGGTTCTATGAATGCTGGAGCTGAATATGAATGTATAATTAACTTAGTATCATCATTCATGTAAGGGTCACCACAAATCAGCGAATAACTCCAAGATGAAATAGCTGCAAGTGCACGGATGTTGACAGCCTGTATCCTGAGCATTTTATCTCGTCTAGTCTGACATGAAACTGATCATTGTGATTGGTGAGAAAGTGGTGGGATAACCCCTGAATTGCTCCTGTGGGGACACTTCTGGCACGCGTCAAGTCAACTTTAATGAATGGCTCACGAAACTGGATCTTTTCTCAAGTTAACAAAGAGGAGAATAAATCTATAGAACTTTAAATGAGTGTTATTCTGAGTTGATTGGCAGCACGTCCTTGCTTGTTTTCCGCCTTTTAAAAAAGAAAAAAAAAAAAAAAACCTTCATCAGGTATTCAATTTTCTTTTTTCAGGCAGTGAAGCATTTTTTCAATCTCCAAAGTCTCCAAGCTGCCATCACATTGCGGTGCTCTTGTGGAGTCGTAATGATGTGGCGTATTTCTCTTGATGTTGTTGTTTGGATGGTTTACAGTCACAGCGACTGTTTGCACTCAGCTCTGCGAGACTCTCCGTCTGCCTGCCTCCCAGACAGAGAAAGCAGGTGTTTGACAGCTGATGGGTCTTACTCTGCTGAGAGCACCCGCCTCATCTCTCCTCTAATGAGCTACATGAGACGGATTGTTTCCTCATCCTTCATTTGACTTTACAACGAAAGTGAATCTTAACAAAACTATTTGGCTGCTGATAGGATATATTTACCCCTTCGAGGCAGCAGAGAAACAAGTTGCCACAATAAGGTCGTTAAAGGTGGCTTAATGATTTTCCTAAATGAATGTTTTGGCATTTCCACCGTCTGGCTGCTTTTGCGCATTAATCTGCTTCTAATGCACATTTTAGTCGTCTTGTGTTCAGTTTACTGAATCTGTGGCACCATGGTAAAGAGTTGATATTGTGTGTAGACGTTGCAGAAACATGCAATATTGATTATCACTGCTGCAGTCCATGCCACTTTTAATAATTCCAGTAACAAGAACTGCAAGGTTTTGTTGCAGTGAAATGCCCTCTACTGTGCAGAGAAGCGAAGCATGCTGTTACATCTCAGTGCGCCTTTCAGCCAACCGGTGGTGATCACATATTGTTAGTGAAAACAAATAACGCTAACTCAAAGTAAAGAATAATCCCTCCATTAAAATGGGATAAAGCAACACACAGCAATTACAGATAAATAGAAGTGTAACTAATCCTTCCTCATCCGGGGGTAAGAATAAGCTCTGAGCAGCATCATCAACAAGAATAATGGAAGGTTATTATTTTTTTTTTTTTTTGCATCTTCTTTGAAAGCTTTATTTACTCAGTTTTGCTTTCAAAAAGGGGATAAAAAACAAAAAGGAATCTTTAATCAAAATGTTAAAATGTGTTTGAAATACTGAGAAATCTTCTCTTATTAACCAGCAGGTGTTTAATGTTGATGCATGACTTAATTATTTAATGGAGTTCACACAATGTGGAGGTTGCATTCTTCCAGACACATTCTATGGGTATGCCCTAGGGTTGATTAAAAAAAAAAAAAAAAAACTGAAACTACTGGAGATTAATGTTGATTCTTTACTCAAGGAAGGATCCTGTTAAGGTTTGCAGGTTGTTAGGCAGGATCCAGGAATGGAGCAGACAGCAGGTGGGAAAAAAAAAGTAATAACAGCTTTATTATGAGAGTCCAAAGTCTTTGGCGAGTCGTCCAAAAATAAAGATGGTGACAGAGAGGAATACAAAATATCAAATGTCAAAACTGACTGGGAAGGGAATCCTTCACTTGGAAAAAACCAAGCGATCTGGCAACAAGTGAATAGCAGCCTGGCTCTTAGCTAGGCTGAGCTGACCAGCAGCACGTGAGTGGCATCTCCCATCAAGTCCAGGTGAGCAAAATCTCCAATCAGCGCCACCACCATGCCAGTAGGATCTCTGAACAGAAGAATAAACAAACAACAACAAAAGCATGAACATAATCCCAACAGCTCCTCGATAGGTGAATATTCATGTTTTGTTTTGTTGTTTTTTTTTTTTTATTAACTCTGTTTTTGGTCCTTTTTAACTCACATGATGAATATACTTCATGTCTCATTGATTACTGAATACAGTAACCACTCTTTCATTAGGAAGAAAAAGAAACAAGACTGGACAATGCTGCAAATTCTGGGATTGATACAACACCAAATAAATCCTGGGCTAGTACCGATACTGATATTGATACTGACACATAGTTTGGTTTAAATTTAATTTAAATTGCTTTTATTTTATTTATTTAAAACAATATAACACCAACAATGTGACTAACTAATAAAATAATGCATTTTTTTCTCTTTTGTGACACAATTAGAGGAATAAAAAGTCAACAGTGCGAATTAGCTCTGGAAAAAAAAATATTTATATCAACAAGCTGGTATTTGATGATACTGTCCTTGGTATTGACAATATTGATATTTGGATTTACTTGCTCAGCCAAACTTTGAAAAGTTTAGATGGGTCAGAAACCAGAAATGCAAAGTTATCAATAATAATAACCAGTATTCAATAATAATAACCAGTATTCAATAATAATAACCAGTATTCAATGAAGATGTTTTCACTCTTGAGAGAAAAGGCTGGAAAAAAAGACCTAAATCTTGCATATTATGCCTCTTCACGAAGGTTGAGTCTGTGCTGAATGGACATGAACTACAATTTGGTGAAAAATAAGGAAAACTTTGGGCTACACAGATGTGTTTGTCCTGAGTCCCAAAATGAGTAAATCCACTCCTGCAAAGAATGGCAGCCTTTCAAATCCCAGCCACCAAGGTATCAGGGAGTCCATCACTGTCAGACTGAGCTTGGGATCGGTTGACACAAACACAGGATTAATGCATATAAGATGTTTTTAATTAATCTTGATACGCGAAAGACAACACAAGGAAGCTGACAAAATGCAGGGATTACATACAGGGAAACACAGGTGCAACACATGAGGATAACAAGGAGAACACTGGTCATCTCCATGGCAGGCACCGGAGAATCCTGGGAAATGTAGTCGGAGCTAGAAGACTTCCTTTAAGCTACTAAAAGGAAGTACTCTTCGTTTTATTGAGGCTTCATCTAAGAGTGTGTTTGGAACAAATGGTTATTGAGCCAAAGTGATGAATCCATTGGATGTGGTCACATGATACAAGCCAATGTTTCTCAGTCCTGGTCTTCAAGAACCTCTACTCTTCATGTCCCATTTCCAGCAGACCTTCAGATAAACTAAACTGCTCATCAGGTTGTTGCAACCCTGCTGATTTCAGTCAGGTGTGTTAAAGTACAAACTCATGTAAACCATGCAGGACACGGGGTCCTGAGGAACAGGAGTAAGAAACACTGATATAAATTTTGCAATAAAATAAACCAAGAGCCTTTGTTCCACTGTTAGTTCCTGTTGTGCAATGCTAAAGGCACCAATGTGGTTTGGATGCTGTCTCACAGTGACAACACTAATGTGTGCAAACAGTGCAGTTATATCTTCAAGAATAAAGATTTGAGTCCTCACCAAGACTAAGAAAGCGGACCACAACAGTCTAGTTCTGAGGTCTTTACACTGGACGCCTGTCCATCACAGGATAGACTTTGAAGGTCTGGTCCATAAATCTCTGAAGGGTTTAGGTCCAAATTACATCAGAGACCTCTTTTCCCTGTGTGAACCTACCAGACCCCTCAGGCCATCTGGATCAAGCCTTTTATCAGTTCCCAGTCAGAAACAGGAATAAAGACTGCAAACAGAAGTAGTTTTTATTTAAAGTTATTTTAAAGACAACTACAGAACTATTGCTATTTACCAGGGACCTCTCGACGGTTAATATAGCATCTTACATCCTACCTGTATCGTGATCTCTCTCCAGCCAGCAAAATACAATCTCACTACGACTTTTGTTTTGTCCTTTTCTCTTCTTTTTAATATTATTTTAATATTATTGCATTTCTTTGCTGAACCTGCAAGGCTGTATTTTCAAAGTAGCCATTGTGTTTCTGTCCATTTTCTAAGAGTTTTAAAGATACTTACGTAATGGAACTTTAAGTTCAAATCTGCCTGCGTTCCTCATTTTGCTGGGATTGAACGTGATTTTAATAGTTATCTAATCTCATCTCCTTTTCTGTTACTTCTCGTTTTAATTTTAAGTTATGCTTCTTATTTTCAAATGTTTTAATGTTACTGGAAAGCACTTTGAACCACCCTGTTGTTGAATTGTGCTGTACAAAGAAACTTGCCTTGCTTTGAACAGCTTGTGCCACTAAACATGAACACAGGCAACAAGTTGCAGGGTTTTCTTCTTTGCTCTTTGCTGTGTCTTTGAGTATTGACGTTACAAACTGGGAAACGCTTTATACAAACAAAATTTTTCCTGATGAACATCACTCAGTAGTTTGCTTTCCATCCTCAGGTTTGTTTTGGTTTTTACCAAGAGCGCAAAAAACAAAACAAAAAAAAAAAAAAAAAGTCCATTTAGCATACAGCTTGTAACAAGTCGCCCCCCCTGTTTGAAAGCTAGTTTCTTTTTTCTCACTGTGCATGCCCAGGATGGGGGTTAGAGTCAAAGAGACAACATTGTGAAAGCTATTTGTTTGCTTAGGTTGGCAATTATTTGATATGAATTGGATTATGTGAACGCAGTTACAATAAATTGGAGTAATATCATATAATGGATTTGTTTTAATTAGATCACAAGGACTTGGATTGAATTATGATAGAATTGGACTGTGTCCTTAAAAAATGCCTTGAGATGACTTTGTTGTGAATTTAAGCTTGACAAATAAAGCTGAACTGAATTCAAACAAATGCATTAAGGATGATAACGGTGGAACGTGTCTGAGTAGCAACAAGGATCTCCTTGGTGTGGATGGGTCTTTACTGAGTTTCCTCCAAATAAAAATGAAGGGTTAAAAGAGCAGGAGCACAGAGAGTTGGATTCAAAGAGGGGAAATATTTTCCAGGGGAAAACATATGGTGCGCTAAGCACACGGGGAAACCTACCGAGGTGAAGTCGTAACAGAAAATGATGGATTGCAGTCGGCTACAGGCAGGAAGCAGGAGAAATAAGTAATAGAAAGTGGAGGTGTTTTTTATGAAGGGGGTTGCACACATTCATATTCCGAGAGGTGATGGAGCTTGTTATGTTGTTGATAGCATAAGGTATTGTAGAAACTCTTCTGGCTCCTGGCTCCGGTCGGTGTTTCAGCAGAATAGAGTTGAATTATCCATTTAGTACTAGAGGGGCAGTTCATGACCTCTTCCTCTTCCACTCCCCCGCTCCTCCATCAGCCGCCCACAGTGGCAGCTGTGGTCAAGGTTAGCTCTGTGGCTATTCTGCATGCTCCGTTGTCGGAAGTGTGTGTTGAGCCAGTGAAGTTTGCTACACAGGTTCTGCTAGCATATGCTCAGTTCAGAGCTGGTTTTATGATGGGATTTTATAACCCAACCAAATGATCAATTTCTTTTTTTTTTTTTTTTTTTTGCTTTCAATAAGTGTTTTTAAAAAGACAGACATTTTCAATGTTAAACAAAGGAAAAGAAGAAAGCAATCAGCTGAGGGCAGTCTCTGTGAAATCTATAAATAGTTGGTTCTTATTGTATCCAGTCATCAGTGGGAGAAGTCTTCCTTCATAACAACAACAAAAAAAAAAAAAAAGTGAAATAATTCTGATAACTTTTTTGTTTCTTAACATTTAATTTTTTGCTTCAATGGTTCTCAAAGTTAAGTTTTCAAAAAAAAAAAAAGTGTTTTATGTAAACAGATATAAATGATGCGACAATGTGATTTTAAAGCTGCAATGTACTAACTTGTGTACAACCCATATTTACTGGAGACATGTTCACGGACAAAATGTCACTACCCTGCATTAATACTACTGAGGATAACACAGGCTGCTGTGTTATCGGTTTTCTTTTATGTTCTTGGCATTTTCTGCCTTGAATTTTTGTCATCCAGGAAATAGGCTGCTGGCAGATAACAGGCCACTCTGTAGATGGATGAGCATTTCGACCCATCGGCTTCGGCGTGCACCTGCTCTGAGTCTGGGTGAAATCCAGTGTCTCCTCAGCTCTAACCTCCAACGCAGCACTGACAGCAATTGAGTTTGAAGGCTTTACATATTCTGGCAGTTCAGGGAAATTTTCAGCCCCCACAGATCTGGGGTTCGCGTTCTCTGCAGCTGTACAACTTGGCTTGTGGATGCAATTTAATCAATAGAGATTTTGGGCTGAAAGGCAGCGAGGAATCATGTCTTTGTCACTAGAAGCATACTTCCTGCTGGCGGTTGCCTGCACAGATTAAAAGTTAGTGATATAGGGCAGTCTGGACTATGTTACAAAATAAAGCTATTTACTCTGAAATGATCTTTGGATCCTAATTTGTTTCATGTCTTAACAGTAATTGGTCAGGCATCTCAGTTTCCTTCACAGTGCTTGTATCAACTCTGTCACGCTTGGCCTGAAGGGATATGCAAATTAATGAATAATTGCTTGATTTAATACACAAATTCATGGATAAATAATGATGTTTGATTAATTAATTAAAACGGCAAAATGATGATGAGGAATGCAAAATGTTGACACAAGCTCAATGTCTGAATGGCATTTATTTTTAATGTGTTTGGTGATCTTAAAGAGATTTTTAACTGTCTGGTATGATGTGCATTTTTCCCATTTTATGATGTGTGAAATGCAACTAAGGCTATTATTCCATTAGGTATTTACCCTTCGCAAATACATTGATGGATTGTTGGAATTGTATATGAGATCTGGAGCCCCATGCACATGCAACAGAGTGATTTCAGAGTGGTTGTTAGCCAGAAACATACAGCTATACATAAAATAACAACTCATATATACAGTAGTCCAAACAAGAGGTGAAAAAAGTCTTTATAATTTCCTCCATATCTTTAAAAGGGAGAAAAAGCTTCATCTTGATGTTCACTCTTAGCTGGTAAAAGCTTTTTTTGACAACTGCAACTGATCTGCTGTCCAGTTTAAAAGAACTGTCTAATATCACCCCCACATTTCTGACAGCAGAGTACATGATGCCAAGGGGCCCTGGATGCTTTCAGAATCATTGAATGGGTCAGATTTCCTATAACAAATCACTTCAGTTTTCTTTTCGTTACGATTCAGCAACTTGAGCCCAAAAAAGCCTTAATATCACCGAGACAGCTAATCAAAGACTGAAGCAGAAGTCCACTGTCTAATTTAAGTCTAATTTTAAAAGAAAATAGATCTAAATATCCTCAGCAAAGCAATGGAAAAGGATACCATTCTTCCTAAAAACAGACCCAAAGGCAACATGTACCACAAAAAAATAATGAAGGACCCAAAATACAGCATTGTGCCACTCCACAAGGGAGAAGAGCTTCATGGGAGCAACTTTCAACTGAGTAGACTGAAAAACTACACTTTAAATTAGCATTTTGGCCACCGTAGTATTGGTGACCAGAGGTGTATAAAGTAGAAACAGAAACTAGAAGTCTCGTCCAGCAGCTCTTTCCAACCAGTCACTAAACCAGATGCATTTAATTAGCTCAGCTCCACTGCAGGTAGATGAGCCTGTTGGTGAAAACAGCTCTTCTGAATGCATCAGTAGATCCGAAAACATGGCAGGACTTCTACTTTATTTTTAATTCAACTTTTTACACCACTGTTTTTGACAGCACAAAATGCCACACCACTCAAAGCAGTCACTTTACATGTATACACTTGCTCTAGCAGAAAAAAAGCTAAATACTGGAGGTCACCACTAGAGGCAGCACATAGCACTTGGACCATGAAATGGAAAAAAGTTTAATCTGCCAGTCATGATGTATTTCTAGGGCATTTTTTTTTTTTTTTTTAAGTCTTTACATCAGCACCCGAAAACATTTCTGCTGCATTTTTGTTGCCAGATGTTAAGGATGTTTGTAAGAATGTTGGTCACTGTGCAACAGGCAGAATCAATCATAACGAAATATGTAGTTGTTGACAGGGTCCGAGAGGCGCCCTTCAAAACTGTCCATCAGTGTGTTTACGTTTGAGCTTGTGTTCATACTATTGTTTGTGTGAATGCCTGTAGCACTCAACTCAATATTGAAACTCCCACATGAGACACATTACCTTGTATACAAAGTGTGCCGTACATGCCAAAAAAACACTTGGAACGCGTGGCATCCATGATACTTGTGCAGACACATTGCTAACAGCAAGCTAACTCTGACTTCACCTTAGGAAAATGTAAAAAAAAATAGTATAGCACACACACCCCAACACACACTCTTTACCCTACCATGAGTTTGTGTATGCTAGACTACATTTGTGACAACAATCCAAATCCAAACTTCATGACAATCCAAATCCAATGTTTGCTTAAATAAGGATGAAGATGCTGCTGCCAAGCACATAGACAGATGGAAACTGTTTAAATATCTTCCTGGCTGTGAAGGTAATGTTCTCTTTTACATGATTTAAAACATACAATAAAAGCCAGCTTTCCATCAAAGGACAATATATTTACATAAATTGACTCTTACTTTAACCTTTCAGCAATGAAGAGAAAGGATGTATTGACTTTTTAATGTCTAATTTTTACAAACTGCTTACTTACTAAACCGTGACTAATGCAGCTACATGCAGCGAAGCAACAAATGGGTCCTGAAATGACAAACATACTGGTTTGAATGGGAATCACTTATTTGGTGAAAAATATTCAGACATAAAACAAACAAGCAAAATGATGTGGTGGGAGCCACAAGAAGAAAAAAATCAATACATTTCCAATAATCAACCAAAAATCTTATAGCTTGACTCTTCAATGTCTACATGAAATAGGATGTCGGATGTCTGATGTAACAAGTTCATCTTCTGTTCTTTGAAGAAGTCTGAACCCCAGAAGATAATTTGCTCATTCGTTTGACAAGATCTCATGATTGCTGCTGACATAGCCTTCACAGAACTGCACATTGATCGGGAGATGTAAGAAAAATCTCATTGTGCATGAGCATTTCTGTATGCCTCACCAGCCTTGCTTTGCTTTCACTGAGAATAAAAAAAATTGATGAAGTGGGTTGATGCTTTTCTTTTTTAATCTACTGTTCCCCATCAGAAAGCAAATGCTCAAGGATAGAGACTTTGAGCTGGAGTTGATAACATGCTAGTGCAGATCATGTGTCATTAGTGAGGAGAGTGATTGATTTGGTAAACTGAAGCTAGAAAAGACACATTTACCCCTCAGGCAGGTGGATGATATTAATAAACCATTACAAGGAATGAATCGCCAGCTCTCAGAGGTCTAGTGACTGTTTTCCTCACCCTCTGTCTTACACATTTAAATGCTCTTTATTAAGTATTTATTTCTTAAAGTACTGTCACATCCAGTGGCTAGGTGGAAAATAAGATAATGCTTCAAACTTTAAAATCTGAGTAAAAGTTATGAGTCTTTTATAAGTGTTGGCGTTTCATTTACCAGCATAATTTTCTTCCCATAAAATGACTTGTAATTCAAGTCAGAGTCGGTTTCAAATGTTTCCATTAAATTTGAAATGGAAGGAAATTACTGCCAGTTTGACACTTTCATTCAAAGCTGGAGGCTGATATTCCAAAACTGCGGCTCTGTTTACCCTACCATGAGTTAGAGTTAATTAACTGTGTTAATATTTCAGATCTAATCTGTATTCATTGTCCAGACTGCTGTCTCCTGTTTGTTTCCTTGCATGACACATTGCATCTCAAAATGAGCAATCCAATCCTTATTTTGCCGGTTCTGGGCCAATAACTGGATGTTTGCTCTTTTAAATGCCCATTTTGTTCACTTTTGATGTTGCACATGCTCGCGCATCTCATCCCATTCTAATGAATTGTTTGATATTCATTATAGGCTTTACTTTTAGTTATTCGTCCTTTAACTTTACTCAATCTTATAAAATCTTATAAATATGAAAGGATAAGTGATCCATCTTGGTTTTTTAAGTACGTTTGTTGTTTAATGATGTCTTTCACTGTGCTCTTAGCTTTTTCTTTAGTATCATTATGTCTGTGAGCAATTATAGCACTATCCCTACAGAAATACATCTTAATAAAATTAAACAGCCTTTATTGAACTTATTTCAGACTCAGGAAGCAGTTTATTCACAAATCCACAAAGCATTTTTTGGCTAAAAAAAACTCCCATACCTCTCGACAGCGTTCCTACAGTTGTAAAGAACCGGTCCAGCGTTGCACAACAGGGTCAAGGCTTGACAGCATGTTGGCATTTCCTTTTCCCCTTATTTTGCCATAGACACTTCCATGGACTGAAAGCTTCAGGAGGCCTTAGGGGAACTCCCACTCTCCTCTGACACCCTCAGTCAAAAGATCATGCCCCTAATCTCTGCATAAGATTGTAACAGCTTGTCAGCTACATGGAAGACTATCCAACCTTGTATAAAGTCTTCCCAGAGCTAATCTCCTCCACCTCAAGCACCCAGAGCTTTAAATTACCTCAGCGACCTCACCCAGGGGTCAACGAAGACAGCAGTGAAAACCTTCATCTTTTCGTTTCTCCATGGGCAGTCGGCTGTAGGAAGAAACAGCTGAGCTACTGCCCAGAGGTTTACCTCCAAAGAACTGCAGCTTATCCTGCTCCTTCCTAAACTTTCTTATTATTTCACATCACATCACAGTTGCCTCTGCTTGCAGCCTAATTGGCGATGAACCAGTAAGTCCACCTGTCCAGGCGTGTAAAGCCAAAGGGTAGTGGCCTCATGTTGTTTCTTTCAACACACCTTGACAAGGCCAGTAATGAAAGCAGTCAGAAATTACCTGCAAGCTCTCTAGTTGGTCTCAGATGATCTGCTGGGACTTGTTGCTCTCAAAAATGAGTTTTTAGGGTAACAAGGGGATGTTAAAAAGTCCACACTGATAATGTAGTGGTGCAATTGGGAGACTTTTTCCTAATATGTATTTTGGTTTTCATTAGCTTTGTTAAGGAGGCTTAGATCTACCCTGAGGGAATATAAGGGAAAAAAAAAACTACTGAAACCAAGAACGCCAGGTTGATATGAGTAAAGGTAGAACAGAAGCTGACCTGCTTCAGTACACGGGAACTGAAGCAATCGATCAAACCATCATAGAAATAGGATGGTTTGATGTTATGTCCATGTATTTAATAAAGTGCATGTGTGTGCTCACTTAGAGGGTTATTTAGGCACTTCATTTGAGAATCAAAAAACAAGGCTCTAAACCATACGTATATGCAAAAACTTATTTTAGATATTTGGGTATTGGTAGCCTCATGTTTAGAGGTTGACATGGGTCTGGAGCACCTAAATGACTATGACTTCCATAGCTGCTATTTTATTTTTCAGAATTTAAAAGTGATATTACCAGAAACTTAAACTATCTTAAATATAATGCATGTGGTCTTTTGTCAGATGGAATCTAAAAAAAAAAAATGCTTTTACTCTCAAGCGCTGTTTATCTTGGATTCAAGGATTCAAGGCACCATGTTCTGTTGATGTACATTTCCGTACAGCCAGTCTTAATCTTACTACTCGACACTTTCAGCTCAGGGCTATTTCTGAGAAGTTTCTTGAATAATTACATTGAAATCTGGTTAGTTTCAGCCTTACCAAGGAAAAGTTTCCAATTAATTAATGTAGGCTCTGCACAAATGAGACACTTGGGAGAATTCACTCAGTCTCCCCGACACAAAACTTTCTATTAATTTTATTTAATCAAAATTATAAATAAAAAGATGAATGCTAGATTCAACACCTCACCCATTTTCATCTCAATAGATCCAAGGAGATCGCTTGCTGAGTTCTTCCAAACATGATGGCAGGTTTTGTTTTGTACAAAGAATACTGTTTGGTGAATGGGAACTTCAGTGACAGACAGAGTTAAATGAAGTGGAATGCACCTTAAAGGTTGAATGTTAAATGCATTTTAATTCCAGTCATCTTGTGTGGAAACGCCATTGGATTTCCCCAACTGATGAAGAGGATGAATGGGGTTGAACTTCAGTCATATTCCACTGGGTTTAACTTTGGTTCCCTTCGAACCTTCAATGCCTAATATAGTCTATAACATTTGATAAATAGCTCCTGAAACCTATTGCATCACTTCATGGTAAAGCTTTGATTAAAAACCTTGTTGATGAGACTCATCACTCTTCCCTGATGAATATTTGTTGCGCTAAAACTTTTCAGACATATTACATGGCAATGAACTATATAAATGTGCAGTTTATTTATTTTGCATATTGTTAAAAGCACAAATAGAGTTATATTCACTCATCTTTGTGTAGAATCAGTAGTCTCTGCAAACTAAATATTTAAATGCTGAATCTGTAGGGAAGGTAATGTTGGTGTGTATAATACTGGTAGCAGATTTTTTTTTTTTTTTTTTTTTTTTTTTGATGTTCATGGACAAAAAAAAAAGGTTTAATGTATATTGGAAAGCAAAAGAGTCTCAACCAAGATTCAGTCATTGCCTTTATGGTCTGATGATAACTGAACTTTGCATGAATTTAATTCCCTTTTTTCCGTTGCCATTTATCTACAACCATTATTGCAAATTTGAATGTCTTCTGACACTGATAAAGTTCACAAATATCATCCATTCCCTCAGACCAATTGCCATTAAAGTGTAATCAGTAGGTCAACAGATGGCAATATCAGCAATGTTTAAAAACTCCACGATGCACCAATCTCGGTGCGTTATTGCCATTTTGGAGCTCCCTGAAATACAACATACTGGAAATGGGAACTCTTATTTGTATTTTTTTGGATTTTTGCCCCCAAAGTCCCCATAAATATTGATCTAATAACTGTGGTATCTAACGATACTGATACTAACCTTGGTATCAATACCCTGTATGTTTGGATCATTGTTTAAAACTACTCATGGAAAATATCATGACTAGTTATGTAATGAATATTTATGTCCCCCTTTCAGCCACAACACCACAATAATGTTCATCCTAACACATTCAAAGGAGCAGACTACAGGCTGCTGTCCACTTACGGGAGTAATTTGTACATAAATCTGCTTTCTATACTACCAAATGCTAAATAAGTTCTTATTTGTGACCAAGTTATAACTTCAAAAATAAGAAAAAAATCAGGCTCCTTAGCATATTTTTTGTTTTAATTCACTCACATTATGTGTGCTATTTTTCCTGCATCTGTGTCTGTTTGCACCCGGCCCATCAGCCTTCACCTTTTATGGGCATCCTTTGGGCATTTACCTATGCAAAGCAGGGCCAGTTGACTTGTAGACCGTGAGATCTGAGAGGAATAGTCAACAAACAGTCTGACAAAGCGTCCTCAACAAGAAGAATTTTAGACAAGTACTTTAGATTAAATTGAACAATTATGGTAAGAAATCATTGGTAAATGAGGCCCATTGCTATAAATTAAAGTCCTCAACTTAGTGTCTGTCCCATATTCTGTGTTTGGGTCCTACCGCTTTGCTTTCACCTTGGAATCTGACAAGCCTCATTGAAAATGAACACAAAAGAAGAAAATAATACAACAAAACATAAACAAGATCCCTAATTAGAAAGTATAACTAAAGAACTGCATCAAACCACCAAGGCACAAACAATGATAGTCTGGGGAGCAACTTGTTTCATGATTCCAGTATCAGTAATAGGGTTCTGGTTTCTATAGTGCTCTCACAGATAACTTCATCATCCAGTTACAGTTATAATAGCTGCCTGTGGGAGCACCATCATTATGTAGCAATGTTACTGTGAAACTGGTCAATTCAACAGATTACAGGGACCTCTTCAGTGAGGACATCATTTGAATCTTAACGACATGCCTGACCTTTCATACCTGAGTGTTTGCAGTTAATGGGTTGTGTTATCTTGTTGGACTTTGCTACACAGCAATACTTTACAATGAAAAGATGGAAAAATGCCACCTTTTCTACTATGGATCCATCTCTACTCCCATGTTTTAGAACTTTGCTTAAAGAGTGAAGAGTTCTTCATTTAAATGGAAGAAATTAGAAATTTCAAGCAATGTTGTCAAATGAATGAAACAGTCAGAGAGAGCCATAATTGGACAGAAAGTGAACTTTACCTCATTTTGTGCAGTATTTACAAATGATTTTAGAATTTATGAAACATCAGAGTTAACAACACAAATTTATCCCAGTCATAAACTTTTCTCTTGACTTATGCATCTATATTCTGGTTATTTAAAGTTTTGCAAAGTGACTTATGCATCAGGAGCAAACTATTCTGAAATCTACATGGCCCAGATGCACTTTGACAGGAAATGACATATGGCCTTTATCCTTGCATGGTAGATGCAAAGTTACCATGTCAGGTGCCGTGAGGTGTTCAAACAGTTAAGGTAAGCAGGTTCGCCATCACAGTTCTGCCTCCTTGACACTTTCTGCCTTCCTTCCCTCCACCCACTGCTGCAGCCTGACTGAGGAATTACTGTATTTGGTGCAATTTGATGGACTGCTGAACTGTGAATATGCTTCAGCTCCAGACAGCTGTCTTGCCCAGAGTGAAATGTGATGGATGGGAAGGAAAACAAAGGGGACATATGGTAATGACCGGGCATGAAAGAAATAAGAGGAATTCTGTGCCTTTGTTTCATCAGTCCCGACCACACACTGACAGTGGTTTGCCTTTTCTCTCCGCATTTCTGTCACAAGCTTTCGCAACGTCGTCCGATTTTACTTCCACTCCATCGGCATCCTGAGTCTTCATTTCTTCCAACTAGTTAAGACTGAAATTCCTTTGGCAAATATAACACTTGCCTTTGGATGTGCCTGATATTGATGAGAATAACCTCATCAGGATGCATTTATCATGCCTGTAGTGACATCTGCTCTATCTTTAGTAGTGGCGGGTCACAGGAGGCAAGCTGGGTGGTGCTGCAGAGACAGCAGCTAAAGATCAGCATTGACAAAGTGGATCACCATCCCACACAGAGTGGCAGCTAAGCATAATTTTCCAATAACTCACTATATTTGGCAATGCCTTAGTCAGCAGAAGACCCAGGGGCCATCAATCCAATCCAAAGAGATTGATCCACTGATTGTGTTTGCATGTGACTGTCTGATAAAAGGATGGTGAGAGCAGAGCAGAGACGGCTGGAATGGCATGTGACTGCGTGCATGAGGAAAAAAATAACTGGTGAGATAAAGGAAATGTGCAGTTTGTGAGTTGTGTGCACCCAGACAGAGACTTGCAGGAGCTGATTGTTGTCGGTGAGGTTTGACTGTGATCTTCACATGGCCCGCTAAAGCTTGCTGGAGTTTGCCATGTGTGTTGGATGTCTGAAAGGTCACTGGCTGCTTCAACCCTTCACAGGCTCGTCGAACAGAGGCAACTGCAATGCAGCATGAACTGACAGATACTGCTAAATATAACTTGTTTTTCCAAGAATTGGAAATATCACAAAACAAAGGAACATTTTCAGTGTTAAGGCCTTGAAAAGATCATGGAGCGCATGGCAGCTTGTCTGCGGTTTAAGCATAAAGATTATGTTGACGCAGAGAATAGTCTGCTCTGTGGAGTAAACATTGTGCATTTTGTGTTTTTTCTCTTTCTTTCGGTGTAATTTAGCTTTTTGTGAAATCAAAGTTTTGAACATCTGAAAGACCACAATGAAGGTAATTGTTGACTGAACTGCAAGCTTTATGATATCAACGTCAAACATATTTGCATAACGTGCTGACATTTTAAAACATACACATATCTACCATAACATCAAAATGCTTATTTAATATTCTGAAAGTCTCCTGTTTCCAAAGTATCTCTGACCAGTGATAGTGTAGACATTTGACATATAAGGCCATCTGAAGAATCTATTTACAACAGATCTGTTTGGGCCCTCTGGGTTGTTGGGTAGGTAGGTTGGAAGTAAGATCCATCAGACTAGTATATGTGCAGTGTGGAAACCAGCAGAATGACTCATACTCTTCCCAGGAAACCCAATGAAAGTACCTGCCCTGAGCTTCAACAGTGGACTGTCCTGCTATTTTCATTTACGCAAATCATCAATGTCTTGTTTTTTTTTTCCTTGTATGTATCATCAAGAGTTGTCATCCAACCATTCAAATGCCAATCAACATCATGGTCAAAGAGCTTCAAGATATTTCATTGGTCATCAAAAGAAAATGGACACCTTATCCCTGGAAGGTGGGAGGACACGGCTTAGTGATTGGATTAGATGGTTAGATTCTGCAGCGTTCTGTGCTACTTAGGTGATTATGGCTGCCATACGAGAGCTTTGGCTGACAGATGTGTGCAGATAGGTGACAACTGTCTTAGAAACATCCATGTAAATGTAGGCATGTTGTGGGCCCCTAAAAAAATGACTTAAGAAACTTTAAAAGAGGAATCAAAATGTAACTATTTCACGTCTACAACCTGAACTCTAATGTCATTATTTATACAACATTTTGCTCTTCATTTTACTTTTCATATATATTTTCTCTTTGGGGACTAATAATGAACATTTGTTTCAATTTAATTAAGCTACCAATTTAAAAAACTGGATGTTTGTGCACAATAAATACAGTGTCTCATTCTTATTTCCAACACTGTGTTCATTCAGATCCACATCCTGTCAAACTCATCACTAGCTTGATATATGAACTTTGGAAAATTCCATCTTTTTTCTTATGTTTTTAATGGGCAGCCTGCCATTTTAATTCATCAAGTGTATTATGGATTGTGGGACATCTGCCCATCCAGAAGTATGAGAGGCCTGACGTTCTTAGGGAATTAGTTTGGGATGTGGTGCTCCAACCAAGATTCTATTACGTAAATGTGGATGTCCATGAACTGTGTCCCGGAATGTTAGCCTAACATTCATTTAAAAACAAAAAAAGAAATGCTGCTTAATACAAACTTGTAATGCTCTTGAATTTATTAATAATGCATTGGATAAAAAATATAAGAAGACTGGCAGTCACTAGTTGGGATAATGCACACTCCACCATGATCAATGGACTCTTTCAAAAAATTTTTTAAAGTAATCTAAAAATTTTATATATTGTTTCCCACATGTATTATCAGTCCACCGAAGTCATGTTTGGTGTTGGATACGCGTCAAACTAAAAGGTGAAAGACACATGAGATTTATCTCCACATCTAAAAGCAGTTGTACAGCTAAAAATGCAAAAAGCAAAGTTAAATAAGAAACATGCCGTGTGCAAAAGAGTGTAGTATTTTGTAGGAAGCAAATGGATGAAGGTTGAAACTGGAATTATGGTCTGTTGTCATGGCTCAGATTAGTGGAACATATTGCTGATAAAAATGAGAGACAAAAAAAATAAATAAATAAAAATTATGGGCAGCAGTCAGAAATGATTTGATTTTTAAGATGCTTTTCACAAAACAAAACCCAAGACCAAACCTGGAGCTTGTACATGGTCTGAATTAGGAATCAATTTAAATTATTCAGCAGATTCACTCCCTCAGTTTGCCATCATGTTAACATGGATTTCAAAGGTCATGCTAGGGAGTGGGGGTTGGAGGGGGTGGCAGGTGGGGGGCGCAAATTTTTTATTAATTGCCAAAGTCAATATACTGTTCCATACAAAATAGCCAAAACTAAAGAGTCCCCATTTATGTTCTACACTGCACGTTTTTTCCTTATTTTTGACTTACTTCCTATTTGGATTTAGCAAGTGTTTGCATATACTCTTTGTAATATGTTAATAGAAACAAACTACAACCGTTAAAAATTGAAAACATTTTGAAAACATTCATCTGTTAGTAGTGATGATGTTGATAGTTGGCTTTAAAAGTCTGATTAAACAATACCACAAAATCATGAACTGTGCCAAATCATGAACTATTTCTGAATCTTTGGTATTACCAACCGTTCAACGATAATTACAAATAATACATTTGCATTTATTCCACTAATACTAGATTACAACTCGTATGCTTTTACTGTCTGCCCATCTTCTCATAATGTGTCTTCCTTTGTAGTGTCTTGTCATGGTTAGTTTGGAGATTTTGTTTTAACAAATATTCAAACAAGATTTCCTCTGCTCAATTCAATATAACTTTATTAAGTGAGTCATTAAATTGTATGCCAACATTTACAATTCAATTATGTTTGTCTTTAAAACACGACTCTTCATGGCAGATAGAACAATAGGGTTCAGTAAATCCAATAATTATCCACTGTTTGTGTGTGTCTGTGTGGTCAATTTGTACAGAAACTTTTTAAGTGTATTTCAAAGCATGCCATTTCTTTGAAAACAACTGCACTTATTGACATTTTGTAGATGTCATTCCTCATTTTACTTCTCTAAACATTACGATATAACATCTCTGGGATCTAATCTTCGATAACTTTGATACAATAAAAAAGCTCTTTAGTTAAACAATGCAATCTTTATGATTCATGGAAACAATGGGTACAATATGCCTGCTGATTGCAGTCACTTTGTCACTTCAACCCATTAGAACCCAGCGTAACATATACGATACAAACAGTTTCTGAGACATTTGACATCACTTTATGGTACAAACTTTGCTTAAACTCCTGTGGAACACAATCTGATTTCTGTCCTCTCCCCCTTATTTGGAAACCAGAAAGCAGAAGATTACACAATGACAATGTTAAACTGTTCCATGATGATAAATGGTAAGAATCATTAAAGAAAGGTTGGTACTTTTTGTATAGGGGTTATTAAATGGGATAGCAAATGTAGTGATCTTGGCCTTCCAGGATTAAAAGACATTCGAACTGGATTAAACAATAGTTGTCATTTCTTTCTCTGCAGTAAGACTGGTCCACACAGGATGAGAAGGGTGACTATTTGACCCAAAGGAGGACAACACTCAGAGATTTACACCTTTTCTCTCTACAGAATACAGCTGTGTCAACAGAGGGAGGTTTCTAAGTGGAACGCAATTTATAGTTGCAGGTTGGGGGGATGCCGAGAGTCGCATCTGACCAAACCCTGCTTCTTGTCAAAAATGACACCTTTCATCAAGGTACCAGACTTCATGGCGCCAGAACAACCCCTCCTCTGACTGAGAAGGAGACTGGAAAGATATTCAAACTTCTTTCCCCAATTAAAGGAAACTTTAGATGCTTAACCTCATTGATCTTATTTTACAAGTTGTCTAACCGATTTAACTTAGTCTAAATGACTTTGGTTAATTGTTTTGATTGAATTTCTTCTTCATAAAGCACTGCATTAAGTAAAATTGATTATGTTTTCCAAGCTCCAGACCTCTCTTAAGCTATTAATGTGAATGGATAAAATGTGAGTTTCCTTTTTAGGATTTATTGCCCGATGAAGACGAGTCATGACAATTAATTAATCCACCTTTAATAAAAATACATGTAGCCAATCTTTTCATGTGTGAAAGTAATACTATAAGTTAATGCTTTTCTTCCCAGCAAACGAGGAGTCTGCATAACTCTTAAGAATGTGATTTGATGTGTATTGGAGTCAAACAAAGTAAAGAATTTTGAGTATCATGTTCACATTAATGAGATGCAGAGGGAAGGAACTAGAGCTGACCTGATTGGATAAGGTTGGTCAGCCTCTGACAGAAGCAAGTAATGATTGGCTGGAAGTTCGAAAGGCGGGTCTGTTTAAATTAGACTGGCAGCCTGACTTCCTCAGTTTCTTTTAGTCTTTAGCTTTTAGTCTTCGTTGTCTTCTGAGTCTTTTGTCTCCGTTGTCTTCTCAGTCTTCAGTCTTTTTAGTCTTCTTAGTGTCTTTTTAGTCTTCTGTTCTTTTTAGCTTTCGTCTTCTTTTTCTTTTTAGTTTTATTTCATTATAAGCCTTTTACCTCTTCGTTCTTCCGAACGGTAGAAAGTACAACAAGTGTTTATTTGCAACCAGTCATTTTTCCCGAGATCAGTAATTAACTAGAACCGTAGTTCCAACTTTTTCCACTGCGTCTTTACACGTAAAATCTGGAACTATGTATTTTTGGGACTATCTGGATCATCATCACGCCGCTCTGGAAGTCCGCTGAACGGACCCAGAAGCCCAGAGTAGCTAGGTAGACCTACACTTCCTGACGCTCCAGGGATCCAATCCCCCGGAAATGCGCCGAATAGGGAATCAACCACCCGCTTCGACCCCAAACTCCGGAGATCCAGCATCCAAGTAGGATCTGATAGCGCTCTGACATTTGTGATGTCCCAAACCAGTACATCAAATTCTAATTAAATAATTAAATTTGAATTCTTATCCAAATTTAGAATTATTGAACACGTTCTTATCAAAGATTTAAGTAAGATAATCATCCCGATTTTTTTGCTTAATTCCAACCAGTTTCTTCCAGCTCCATCTTATTTAATTAAATTTCAGCGTTCCTTATTAATGTCAGAATTGAAAAACCCATGCAGACATATCCATTAACCCATTCCATTAATAACCTCTTTTTAACTGTTTGGTTTCTTCTACTTTGTTGCTTATCATCATTGTTAATAAATATGTAATCAATTCATCCATTCTTGTCATAATTTCTGAATGCACAATTTCTGGTTCATTCGTTCTTAGAATTTACTCCTTAAATTGAGACTGTTTATTGAACTGAGAGTATTTCAGGTGTCTCATCCGCCTGAATCTTAGGTTAAATAAAAATGATGAGTGGTGTTCCGAGGTAATTCATAAATTAAGAATTAGCACATTTTCTCATTGGTTTGGTCTTTATGGGTTAAAAGTAAAACTGGTGTCAGGTTGCTGTAATCAATGTAATGGTGGGATTAATCAGTCATCCGGTCCCACAGCAAACCTTTGGATATGTTTCACCCACCTGCTAATACCCACTTGTGCATTTGAAATGATGTGTTTTTGTTTGGTGTGGCAGCTTTGTTGCGTAGGCCTTATACTGAAGCATTGCATTTAGATCTACTATCTTCCTTTTTACACTTTGCTCATAGAAAATACAATCAAGAGGCAGTGTTTTGATGTGTTCAATTTACTGTCGCTGTTGGACTGAAAAGGCAATATCTACAGATCTCAGTGGCCTACACTGGTTGAATTACACCCACATTCTATTCATTTCTTGTATAAAGGAAATAAGAGGAGAGTTTTTGCTGGATTTTAAAGGCGGCATATTTATTTTCTATTTTTTTTCTTTTTTATTCTTCAGAGAGTAAAGTATAAAAGTTTTTGATAAGATTTTCTAAGAAAATACACAGTTTGAATGTGGGGGGCAAATATCAGAAACGAAAAGTTGAATGAAGCATTGATGTGGCGGAATTTGTATTTGTGTTGCAGTGCATGGTGAAAAAGGACACAGTTCTAAAGAAGATATAAATGTAAAAATCCTCAGTTGTTGGCCTTCCTGGTCCAGCTGCTTTATTTAATAGCAATCAACATAATTTCTGTTTCCTTGGATTTATTGGGCAACGTGTAGTGCTTTTAGAGTCCTCTGTCATATAAAAACACCAAGATTCATGGCGGCTCCCACCAGCTATTTCGTTTGGTTGTCTTCTGTTGAGCTCATAGCTCCTTCTTTTGTTTGCAATAACTCAACAAACCTCTTTGGGCTGACAGCCAGCATTTTCACTTTCATTTCTTTACTTGTTGAGCATAAAATAAAAAAAAGAACACTTTTCCCCCCTCAGATATTCTATGTTTGTTTGGTGGCAGAATTTTCACCTGATAAGCCATAAAGATTTGATGTTTGTCTTTGTGCCTTCCTCATTTTCTCGACTATCTGTGTTTTTGTGTTTGAATTGAACTCAGTTCAATTTGTATAATTCATGTTCAAATATTATAGGCATCTTAAGGAATTCCAATCAATTGTGTGTTTATGTCCAAACACTGCAGCCTGGTGCTATCACAGCCAATGTTGAAAGTTATCCGACTACATCTATATTTATTCTTAACCAGCAGGGTTAAACTGTAGTCTATGTCACCCTTGCAATGGATTTTGCGAGTCCTGGTTGTTGGGGTCTCTATGGATCTGCCAATTAGAGTTTTCAGTGGGTGTATTGCTGCAAGGAGAAAATAAATTTGAAATGGGGAGTCGTTCAAAGCTGTACTTCCTCCAGACAGTCACCCATCTTGAACTGGGTCCTGACTGTGCAGAGATTGCTGAGAGATGGCTTGCGGGATTACTCCCACTTGGTAGTTCCACACCGACCATGGGACCTGGGCAGTTACCAGGTTGCTGTCAATGGTGCAGAGCTGGTCTTCTGAAATGACAAAAAGACATTGGCGTTATGCATCGTCATCACTATATGAGGCTGAAAAGTCACCCGGCACCTGGCACGTTGAACAAATGAAGACAGGTGATGCAGAGAGAAAGCTGGTAGCTATGCAAAGTTAGCACTACTGGGAGAGGAGCAGCACTTGTCAAAAACACCATGATGTCAAGGAAATTGGTGCTATACTAGAACATGAGCCTGTTTTAGAGTATTACAATGTGAAATGTCTGAAAACAAGAAGGAATTTAGTTATTTTCAGTGAGCCATAAGGAGCAAGGATTCGTCCCACTTTCAAAGACATCAATGTTAGGTTAAATGGTCCATTTAAAAATTTCCTGGGTGTCAGTGGTTGTTTGTCTTGCTTATGTTGATCCTGCGATGGAATGGCAGCCCTCCATGTTCTGGAAATGAACAAGGCATTATAGAAAATTGATAGTAAATAAAGTTTGTTTTGGAATCATTGCAAAGTTTACATAGTTAACAAGAAAACAATTAGTTGGGACAACTGGGCCTTTTCTTCAAACCTTAAGACTTTGACTTGGCCTCAAAACTTGTTTTGAAATTTTGAGCTCAGGAGTTGCTGATTCACAACACGAGACATTGCAGTTTAATACTGAGACAAAGCTTCTGGCTTGTTCCGTGACTTCATCAGCCTTTGGCATCATGGAGCCTCATGACATTGAGGTGAAATGTCTTTTGATGTCTCGTTGCAGATTTAAGAGAAAGTGGGAGGGGGTGGGCAGAAGAGTTAGTCACCACCTCCGATGTCCTCAAGTCCCAAACCTATCTCAAAAATTTCTGCTTTCCTTCCCCAATTCTCCTGTCACTTGCAAATACTTTGGATAAAATGTATGTAATTGTCACAATTTTACCTGTTAAGATTTTACAGAATTGAAAATTGTACAGTTGGAGCGTAACAATTTTAATATGCAGAGCCGACAACGCTACGTAAGCTTAGTGTGGATCATTACCATCCCACGATTTTCATGTATGGATTAAGACATCAATATATTTTGAACATGTGGAAAAACCTATGACATGTGTCCTTGTGTGATTGGAGAGGATGTTTACATCTGCTCTACCTTCTGTTAAAAGGTAGAGTGCAAGTAATCTCTACCTTATAACTTCTTCCTCCGTCTTTATGGCTCATTTCAAAAGTCGCTCAAAGAACATCAGACATGTTATCATGTTTGATTAAATTACCATGTTGTATAAATATTTATTGTATGCTTATTTATGTTTCTTGTTTTATCTCTTTGTATGGTTTCATAGCAGGTGTCGTTATCTGCTTTAAAACAAAAGAGACACAAAAGAGCACATTTTGCTATAATCTGGCAAGTTTATGTCTCTTGTTTGGTACTTGTGTTCATGAACCTGCACTGTCCCAATAAATAAACAAATCAAATAAAAATATGTAAATATCGATATATATATTTTGCAAACAGGATATGCAAACACATAAATGCAGATAGTTAAATATTCATCAGATGACATTGCAACAGTTTGAAGCAAATGTTTAAAATAACTATTTACTGACGAAAGAACAGGAAGTGTGAATTTCTTGTAATGAACAGAAAGTCCATGGCAAGGTTTCCTTATGTATTCAATGTTATTTTTCATTAAATCAGGAACTGTCTGACAGTTTCAAATAGTACCCAATGGAACATAATTACCCAGATGCCTGGGGAGTATTTGTTTAGCAGTTTTTGAAGGTTGCAGTTCTGCTTCAACAGTGAACTGAAACATTTTAAAATGTCCCTTTCTTTCAAGATGAAAACCAGGTCGACTGATTTGTCTGCTGTTGTTTATCTCAACATAGGAAGAAATGATTGATGTAGCTTTAAATGAACACATCCATCTGCCAGACATGATTTGTAAACTGTATTCTTAGGAGATAATATCAGTTTAAAATGGGAAAAGTAAATAAACAACAGCTGACCTATTTGTTCCGCTTGATGTCATAAACTGTTCGACGGGTAACAACATGGTGTCACACATTTATTTTCGGTTTACTTGTCTGCACATTGAAACCTATTATAAATATTTGTTCCATTTAGTTAAAAAGAAAGTTCATTGTTCTTTTGGACTGCAAACTGTAGCAGCATAATTTAATAATTTCAAATTCAATTTTCTCTGCTAATATTCAACGTACACCCTTGTGTACACAGTCTTTTGAGGCGAGAAAACCAAATAATTTTCACTGAAATCCAATCGAAAGTGCAGTCTGGCTTCCATTCAGCTCGGAGCTCTGCTACAAAGGACCAAATTCTGCTTTTAATTGAGCACTAAAGCCATCACAGTTTGCAGTGAAGGTGCCACATTTAATTGAGGAGAGATGTCAGCTTCACAATTGGAAGACTCAACTTCAGTGCTCCTCAGAGCCTGGTGAGAGTCTGCAAAGTCAATGAAAGCCCTGAACTTTCAGACAGCATAAAAAAAAAAAATGAGGGTGGGGATAGAGATAGGGGGCAGGAAAATAGCCAAGAGGAGGAGGAGGACGACTGAAGGAGCTGCATGAGGGAGTGGAAGAGTAAAGAGAACAGAGAAACGGAACAGAGACAGATATGTCCCCTTTAAGCTGCCAGAGAGCCTCCGCTACTGAATTACATCCAATCCAAGATGAGCAGACAGGTGCCTCCTCTGAGAGAGTTAGGGCCTATAATCCCCTGAGTTGATGATGAGAGCTCAACCTCAATGATACATCAGCCCAAAGGAGAAATTTAGCAGCTAACGCGTCATTCTTCGTTGCAAAATCCTGACACATTTATTACCTGGCTTTTCTGAGCGTCCCTATTTATAGCATAGCAGAGCTGGTTACAAAGAAAACAACAGGCAAGAGAGGAAGAGCTACACACTAAAGTTCCACTTTTTACATTTCAGTTCAGCAAAAGATAGAAACAAAACGGAAAAGAAAAAAAAAATTCTGTGCTGCTGTTTTGTCTATCGAAAATGGTCTCTTACACAGATTCTATAAATATTATTTTGCATTCATTCATTCATTCATTCATTCATTCATTCATTTTGTCTGATGCTGATCAATCTCCCCAACTCCACTCCCAAAAAAGGAAATAAATTAAAAAAAAAAAAAAAAACAATAAATAAATGAAGTACATAGACCAAATTGACACTCTGTTCCCTAACTTTTTCGACCTTTTCTCTCCTGTGATACAATAACAGCACCAAAGGCAACAGAAGGTTGCTGTTCTGGGAGCTTTTTTTTTTTTACATTTTTCACTCCTCACTGGCTTAAGACGTTGGCGAGTCTTCAGCAAAGTTTACTGTGTTTCTGTGGCTGAAATGGAGAAAACAAGAGGCCCGGCTGTCTTCCTGGCAATTCCAATAGCAAGAAAAGTAAATAATTCAAGCTATGATTGAATTTTTTAATGTCTGCATTAGTAAGAAAAAAAAAAAAAATCATTATTTCTTTATATGCAATTTCATTCAGCTTCCACAACATCAGAACGTGAAGAGTCATTTTTGAGCCTATCATGCTGAGAACAAAAATGACTCCTAAGATTGAAGAATGCTGTCTTTCAATAGCTGTGATCTGCATGAAAAGGAAAAAAAGAGAAAAAAAATATTTAGAGACTTAGGGAATCAAGCAGTGGAAGAAAATTGCATCTGTTTCAGTCAGTACAAGAGAGGCTATCGGACACACAAAACATACAAATAAGATTTCTACGACGTGTCATTTTTCACGTCAAGCAAAACATCCTGATTGATTTATATTAGCAAATATAATTTTGTGTAAATAATTTCATTTGAGAAAAAAAAAAAAAGAGCATTTATTTGGATAAGCTGCATGATGGCGTAGCAGTTAGCATCACAGCCTCATGCAAATATGTATGGGTTCTCTCTAGCAACTGTCCTCCCACCATTCAGACATGTGTTTAGGGTTGATTGGAGAGTCACTGTAAACTCTTTGTAAGAGAGAGTGTGAGTGGTTGTTTTTCTCTCTGTGTTGGTCAGGTCAACTTAGCAACATAGAGGTAGAAGTAGCAGCCTATTAGCTTAAGTTAGCAGTTACAGTTAGCCTCCTGCGGGGGACTCCAGGAGCTGATTGTCTCAGAAAAGCACAGTGTTTGAATCACTGAATTTTACAGTTGCTGTATACCATTGAATCTTTGTAGGAAGTTGCATCTATGTAGCGCCCCTACTGTCAAGCCACCAGTAATTATGTTTTTAGAGCTTGAAACATGTTTAATCTGGATTGTTGACCACAGTGTTTAAGACGGAATTTGACAATGCTGTGGTTCATCCACATAGGCCGTATATCACCAGGCCTTCTACTGGTAATGTATTGTCACGGGGCGGTAGGGATATGGACCCAAATGCAGGAGTCGGGAAGCCAGTATGCAGAACCCAGACGTAACTTTAATCCAGGACAAAGTGAAGGCAAAACTAACAAAATGAACCAACAACCACAAACTGAAACAGAGGGGTATAAATACACTGGAACAAAACGAGACACAGGTGAAACAAATTAAATGAACCCAGGTGAAACCAATGAACAGGAAATCAATGAAGCTAAACAAGAACCAAGAGAACTAAACAGGAAAAAACTACTAAATAAAACAGGAAACCAGAAACTAAGGCACTGAATAAAACCACATCATGACATGTATGGTCTTGTTTCCCCATCCAGTCAAAGTAAAATGTCATGTGGGCCTGTGAGTGCAGGTTGAAATCATTTCCTGTTTTAAGTAGCACTACATAACTTTCCAGCTTCATTAGACTAATTTTTCCATCCTGTCCGAGGCTCAAACTACACTGGTGATTTTGGGGGAGCATTTGGGCATGCACCACGACTTCAAAAGTCACATGCATGAACTTCTATATTAGTGCATGTAGCATAGTCAAATGTATGATCGCTGCCAAAAAAAACCTTCTGTTACCACTGGAGGATATGCAAAGAAAGACAGTAAGATGCAGAGCATGAGACAGGTTAAAACGTCTGGGTAACCTTTACTTGATGGAGATTGCTCAAAGACGAGCCAGTTTGGAAGACAGATGCCAAATTATCCGTTGTGAAGAGGTGCCAAAGTCGGGCTTTTACTGTGTTCAAGGAATGTGTAACCTTTACAATTTTTTATTTGTTTTTGGTAGTTTTTAGAGCAACTCCAAACAAATGGGTGTACAGCAAGGAGAAAATGGCATAAAAAAAAAAAAAAATCTTTAAATTCTTTGCTAGCTTTTTTTTGTTTGTTTGTTTTAAGGACTCTGTTTCTCAAAGACCAGAGTTGGCCGACCCTGCTCTTGCAGCGCAGCATCTCTCTATGTGTAAATGTGCTTACCTTTAGCCTATGTCCAACACCAAGTGACACATTTTTATCAGTCAGTTAGCTAAATGACTTCCATGAACCCCAACCATGTTGCTTAAAAAAGTTAAAATGATGTTTGTGTTAACATAGAATTAGCATTTGACTTTGCATTTAAAGTGTGTACAAACTCTTTGGTTGTTTTGATTGAAACCAACATGTGAAGGCTGGTAAATGATGAGATGCTGTATTTTCACTGGCTGCACACAACAGAGGGATACAAAGGATTTTAATAGAGCAGTCAAGAGGAAATAAAGTCATGAAGAAGCTTAAATTTTAGAGTGCTTGGCAGAAAAAGAAGAAAAAAAAAAACTTGGCCATATATCTTCAGCATATTATTAATTTAATTAAGTTATTGCAGAACCTGTTTTAGAGGTGCTGATGGATAAAGCAAAGTTATGTTGTTTTTTGACACTACACCTACCTAAGCTGTGAATTCTGAATTGTACTTTTCAACATTGAACATTTTACTTTTTATAAACCTTGTGTGTTCAGACTGCAGAAGTTGTCTGTTACATTTTCTGTATTTTCTTTGTGCAGATGTGCTCTGCAGCTCTATCCTCTCGTTTCCCTCGATAAGCAACTCATATCTCGTGTTGCTATTCTTACAAAAAATTTCATTATAGATTGTGATCAGTTCGTCTTTTGAGCACACTCAGCCTCACGTGAATGCAGTGATCTGGGTGCTTGCAGACTATTTTGATAAGTTTACTCATTTTATCACTAACGTTCTGAGACAGAGCGAAATGGGCACATCAGCTCATCTTCTCCTCCATGCTTAGTTGAATAAGTGAAAAGTGTGGTGGTCAAAATTAGAGCATGAACCAATACAATCAGGCTTTTATCTTTTTTTTCTCCAAGGCTACTGTATGACCTTTTCTTCCTCTAATTGGTTTATGAGGAGTCCCTCATGGCTGCACTGAAGCTTGGCCAGATAAGTCACGGATGTTTCAAACGTCTTTTTCTTCTTTTTTTTTTTTAAACTCTCTCCCTGGTGACAGCTGAGTCATTCTTCTTCTGCATTAGTTCTAAAACTAACTTTTTGTCCTTAACCGTGGAAAACACAAGGTTAATTTTGGCTAATGAATCAATTAAAATATATATTTTTGAAAGCAGATGTCTTTGAGAAAAATGAGGTTTTGTTCAGAAGTGTGAGCATTTGACATTAAACTCTTTGTGGTTTAAGGTCAAGTGATTCTCTTTGGTGAGGTTGGCGCATCGATCAGGGAATCAATGAGCTCTGTGTCTATTCCGCTGGTAGTCCTAAGAATGTTCTTGTCACAGTTAGGTTAGAATTTGATCCATGCAACCACTCTTGCAATACAAAGCAAATTAGTAAATGTCTAAAGAGCAATTTTTTAAATTAATATAATAAAGGGAGTCCTTTCTGGGCAAGTTTTCCCAACCATGTAATCTAAAAAGAAAAAAAAATCTAAATCAAGAAACAAAGATAATATGTATGTTACTGGATTAGTGAATAAAGTACCAAGTGTACATACACCTATAGATTTGACTATGGTGACCCACAGGAACCAGAATGTATGGAATTCAATATATTGCTTGGGGCTCTATTGACCTGAAAGCAGAAACAACCACGAATGGTTTGATTTGATTCAAAAGGAAAACATGTTTGCTAAGATTCCTTCAGCATCAAATAAGGTAATTTTCTAATGGTACACAATGCAAAATCTTTTGCATTACAGTCACCTTGCTGCATATTTTGAACAAAAGAAATGTTTGAATGGAATACAAACGATAGCTATATGACAACAATCTCTGACAGGGGGTAGTCTGGACAGTATGTCCCCATATTGAAACTAGTCTTACCTATTACTGGCCATTCTGGTTAAGTAACAAAAGGTCCCGAGAGTCCAATATCTAATACTCCTGAAACACCTCCAACAGGGTGCCATAAAAGACTACGAATCCAAAAACTTCATGAAAAATGGATGGTCTCATGCAAGCGCACGTAGGTGTAACAATAATTGTCACGTCTGTTTGTCTAGATGCAAGGAAAAATAAAAAAGGCTCACCTTTAAAAAAAAAAAAAAGAAAAGTAACAGTTTTATTTAGATTAAAAATATGTCAAAGCAGTAAATATCAATATTTCCAAAAGTTTATTTTTGTACAAACATGACAAAATTGGTATAAGGAAGAAAAAGCATACAAACACTGTGTTTGATGATATTCTGTAATCTTTGGTTGTAACCAGTGTTAGCAGCTTCAGCGTTTCTAGTTTGGTTGACTTGGTTTGCATCTTTGCAGATGATGTCATTGTATTTGCTTCATTCGATTTAGATTGGGGGCAGTATCATCTTTGTTGTGGGTCCTAATGCTGAACAGATTTACCCTGCTGAGGACAGATGATGGTTTTGTTTTAAACTTAGAATAGTGACCAAAATATTACAACAGCAAACACAAGCTTTTCCTAACAGGGTGTCTGGGTTCATGTTGTTTCCACCAAATCTTGAACCTTTCATCTGAACAGGAAGCTGAAATAAGAGTCTCTTAAAAACAGGCCACATTTTCATATCTTCTGTTGTCCAATTTTTGTTAGTTTGTGTGACGTTTTAGCTGCAGTTTCCTGTTTTTTTAAGCTGACGGATGGGCACTGGTGTCTTCTGCTGCTGTAGCCCATCTGCTACAAAGTTAGTATTCAATGTATGGTATTTTGTATACTTTGGTTTTAACCACTGTTAGTGGATTAAAAGTTTACACCAGCATTTTTGGCACCAACTATGGTCAAAGTCACTTTAATCCCCTTTCTCTCCCATTCTTCTGCTTGGTTTGAGCTTCACAGTCACCTTGACCATGTCTATGTGCATTGAATTACTGTCATGTCATATAAAACTAAATAGGAATGCTTTATATAGTTCCCAGTGAGGGCAGATTTTTTTTCTGGCATTTAAATAATTTGCTGCTCAGCAAAAGAATTGGAGGAACAACAAAAAGAGATAGATCCTGGACATCTGCCTTCACGTAGCTTCAATGACCCTGCCTTGAATAGGTGTCGTAAATGCTTAGGGAACATCCTTATGTAATATATGCATATTATAAGAAAACCCCTAACATATTTTACATGTTTATACAGGGCTTTGGGATGTTCTGATAGCAGCATCAGTCAGGACACAAAGCCAACTCTCAGAAATGACTCATTTAAAAAGCTTTGGCTGTGAAGGCACTCTGCATATCAAAGTGAATTATGCCGTGCAACACATGACAAGTGTTTTGGTTTGGTGGCTTTCTGTTGTTAGCACAAATTGATGCCTACTGCCCATGACCCATGATGGCACCTGATGATGAGCTGGGATACACGGGCTCTGTGAGGCTTGATTCTCGAGCGTGCCAGTTGAAATGCGGAGCAGTGCAGTCTCTGAAAATTCACCACTGTGACAGTTTTTACTTTCTGTGGAACAATGTCGTTTTATAGGTCTGTTTCACAGAAATGCACTCAGAGTTTTTTTTTCTTGTGCAGAAATGATTTTTTGTCCCACATTTTCAGTAAACGTAAAAAGTACAATCAAACAAAACCCAGCAAAGGTGATCTCAATAAGCTGCTATATGGGTATATTTTTCTGTCTAATTCACAACATCACAACGTATGTTATATTTTCACCATTTACAGATTTCATTTTCATCTTGTAAACTCAGTAATTCTAATGCTTTTATCTGCACCATGATTTCAAAGTTTCTCTTGCAAAAACACTGGCCTCAGATGCCCCCCCTTTTACTGCAAACATGGTCGATCAGCCAGGTGGAAGGTGTAATGAATGGTGTGCAGGGTGGCATCAGCAGAACACTTCAGTGTCTGCTAAACCAGCGTTGTCACAGCAGATGTCAATGTAAGCAGCTGCTGAGCCATCAGCATGCTGGCTTGTGCCAATAGATCAAGTGCTTGATGGATAGCTTAATGTCCCTAAGAGGACAACATATTACAATTTTAATTATGCCCAGCTCACTTCTGATGCTTTTAGTGTTTCTGCAGCGTCTCACACGGTGCACCTGCATTCATTCAGGATGTGTTATCAGCGAGTGAGCAGTTCTTTACCTCCCTCCCCCACACCTCACCTCCTACTCGAACCCTAATACATCCCTATCAGCACGTTCCATGGAGAGACAGAAGATGGTGTCAGAGCGGAGGGAGAAAAAAAATGTAATTAAGAGTTTAAGATTGGAGCCTGGTGTTAATCAGCTGTCCTGCTGCCTTTATGTTGTGTCACCTTAGAGACGATTCACAATGACACATGAAAAGGCCTGTAGTTGGAACTCGCTGCCTGTCTTCTCCTCTGCTCCTGCTGGCACCATAACATATTAACAGCGAGATGTTGTAATAAAGGGAATAATGAAAAGAATAATGTGGAGAAGAGGATGAAAAGTCTCCAACTAATTCCTGTTACTTATCTAAGGAATAAAAAAGCAATATGTCCCTCTAATCAGGAATGATGGGACTCGTTACCCATGGGTAAGCTAACCGCAGTGGAGGATGACTCATTGGTTGTTTCTGTATTTTAGAGAATAGGCCCTATAAAATTCACTTTCGTCAGCATGACAATGGCAATTTCACAACGGACAATTTCAACCTGTCTGTCAAACGTACATGCTTCCAGCTCTGCATAAGATTAAAAGTTCAGTTTGCTCAAACTGCATTTCTTAATGTTGGTTCAAAATCCATCTTCATCTTCATCTTCATCTTCATGCCGCTTATCCGGGGTCGGGTCGCGGGGGCAGCAGCCTATGCAGGGAAGCCCAGACTTCCCTCTCCCCAGCCACATTTGTCAACTCTGCGGAGGGGATACCGAGGCGTTCCCAGGCCAGCCGAGAGATATAATCCCTCCAGCGTGTCCTGGGTCTTCCCTGGGGTCTCCTCCCAGAGGGACGTGCCTGGAACTCCTCACCAGGGAGGCGTCCAAGAGGCATCCTGACCAGATGCCCGAGCCACCTCAACTGGTTCCTCTCAATGCGGAGGAGCAGTGGCTCTACTCTGAGCCCCTCCCGGATGACCCAGCTCCTCACCCTATCTCTAAGGGTGAGCCCGGCCACCCTGCGGAGGAAACCCTTTTCAGCCGCCTGTATACGAGATCTCGTTCTTTCGGTCACGACCCACAGCTCATGACCATAGGTGAGGGTAGGAACGTAGATCAACTGGTAAATCGAGAGCTTCGCCTTCTGGCTCAGCTCCTTCTTCACCACGACAGACCGGCGCAGAGCCCGCATTACTGCAGACGCCGCACCGGTGATTTCAAAATCCAAACAATCCAAATGTCCTATTTTCTCAGTTATCATCTATTACTTGACAAGTCCTCCTTCATCTTATGTCAAAAGTCCTTGATATTAAAAATAATGCTAAAACTAATACTAATACTAATAATACTAATACTAATACTACTACTACTACTAATACTCATAATAATAATCATACATCCATACATACATACATAGATACATACATGATCACCCCTCACTTTTTTTTCATCTTTGATCTACTGGCTATTTCTTACACCCAACAGTAACGCCATTCTGATCCATGTTCATGATCATGTTCTTAAGCCGAGCAAAGCACATTCATTTCCTTATGTAACGACTCTGTTTAGGATCCTATTGACTTTCAAATTTTCCTCTTTGCTTTCCAAGCTCTCCAAAATTTTGTTCCTTTTTATCTTCCGTAGTTCATCCATTATTACATGCCAACCCGAGTTAGACACTTTTCTTCCCAGATCTCAACACCATCTACCCATATGTCCATGTTATTGTTAAAATTCTTTATTTTAAAGCCCCTTGCCTTTGGAACTGTCTTCCACTATCCATCCATTAGGACTGCAACATAAATCAAGACTTTACCTTCATCCCAATTTTACCCAGCAGGATGTGTGTATTGCAAAAACTGCCTGAGCTGTGATAAATATCTGTCCTAATTTGCACATATTAAGTAAATAAAGCATTGTTCCATACGCTTCTGTGCATTTATACGCTGGCAAATCAAACAGACTCTTCCTGGATGCTCTATGTAGACGCTAATGGCTGCTGCAATAGAGCACATGGGGTGAGGGCTGTGGTAGTGGATGGTAATGACAGTAGGGATGAAAATGCAGATGCAGTAGAGCTCATGACTAAAACCAACAGCACGACAACTGTCTGGTACTGTTTTGCCTACAAGAGAAATGACACACTACAAACACAGGAACTCTGTAAGACATGGTGAACACTTGTGACAAGCACCAGAGGAAACATGTTTCATCTCAGCCGCCTCCTACAGAACAACCACAAGGACCTAAAGATGAACCCAGAAGACTTTTTGTGTGTTGCACCATCTTGTGGTAATGACACAGCCATTACTGAACACCCAGTACCCTGCATCTGCATGGTACAATAGCATGTATAAGTATATTTACAACTTTAGACAGTGGTCTGTGTTTACTGATGAGGGTACGTTACCTAGAGTTAACTTGTTTTTCATATCATTCATACTGCATTCATGTAAACTATGTTTCATCAGACAGAAACTGCTTTTAATAACTGACAACCCACACCAGAACATAAAACAGAGATCTGGTTGATTTATCAAGTGTTGAAAAGGAGACAGCTACCAACCTTGGCAAAAGCTGTCAGTTTTCTACTCTGTGTTGTCTAAAAGCTGCAGGACAAAATCTCACAAAATTGGGATTTGTGGGATTGGAGAAGAAAGTGGTTTCGGGAGGAGAAGTCGCTGATCTGCTTAGTAAAGACGGTGATTTAGGAGCGGGTTAGTATGCAGGTGTGAAGAGGAGTTGATGGGGTTCTTGTGTGCTGAAAAATAAAACCATTGGCAACAGCTGGCAGAGTTGGTGAGGAACGGGGAAGTGTGAGAGATGTGTTGGGATGCAGGCACAGAAAATTGGGGCTTTAGTGACATAAGTAATGCTTAAGTTCTCGGAATTTAAGCGCCCCATGATGACTAACCTTGTGATCATAGTCCTATAAATTGTAGAACAAGAACAAAGAAGACACAAAACGTGTCACAAACCTTGACAGCTACAGGTCTTAACATATCTTTGAGTGAAATTTACTAGTACTACCACTACTACTTCTGTCACTACTACTACTACTACTACTACTACTACTACTACTACTACTACTATTACTACTACTACTGTCACTACTACTACTACTACTACTACTACTACTATTACTACTACTACTGCCACTACTACCAATAATAATAATAAGAAATAATTAGAATGATAATAATAACAATTAATATAATTATATATATATATATATATATATATATATATATATATATATATATATATATATATATATATATATATATATATATTTTTTTTTTTTTTTTTTTTTTTTTTATTATTATTACCCAGATGTGTGCACATGTAAGTGTGCACCAGCACAAAACAGGCACATTACTGAGAATTTCATTTCAACTAATGAACAACAAAACAAATAGTTTTATGGGATTTGTTTGGATAATTTCTATGGAGACCTTATTTATGAATCATTACAGTTCTGTTTTGGAAAACATCCATTTGTAGCAACATTCACTAAAATCCTTCAGTACATTTTCATGGGATATGTTGGACACAATCGTATTCACATTCTGAGCTCAAACAGTGCTGATACCTATTTTTCAGCATGAGTAGCTTTCAATATAGGTAGCTTCTCAATTTTTTTCTCTGTTTTTTTTTTTTCTTTTTTTCTTTTTTTAATTAGTGAACATGCAGGGCTGCCTTTTCTATAAAAGTACTTCCCTCAGAGAAATGGAGATTCTTTGAACATCTTCCACACTGTCACTGTGGGCTCCCAATGAATGAACATGAACTCTCCAGTGCATTTAATGATATATATATATATATATATATATATATATATATATATATATATATATATATATATATATCTATCTATCTATCTATCTATCTATCTATCTATCTATCTATCTATCTATCTATCTATCTATCTATATATATATATATATATATATATATATATATATATATATATATATATATATATATATATATATATGAATATATACTGATTCTTTAGAACAAAGGAGAGTGACCTGCTTTGCTGCTAAGATACATTCTTACTGTTTCCATTCTTTTCCACAGTGAGATTGCAAGACGTCTTTTTAGTTTTGCTGTGATATGTGGCGAGCGTGTATCTGTGTGTCAATGAAATCCCACTACCTATTTTTCTATCTGTCCCCCTCTGTGTTATGATGGACTAAAGTCAGGGAGGCTTTGTTTTTCATGCACCCAGGCTTGCAGTGTGATAAGCTTTAGCCCCCCCAGTTCAGGCTCCACAGCCAGCCAGATAGTGTTTGTCTCGCTCGACTTCCTCAAGAGCTGGCCTGAGAGACGGATGCACCGTGGGAAAGAAAAATGGGCAAATAGGAAATTTTAATGGCTCCACGGAACACCAAAATAGCCCAGTGCAAATGGAGACTATTAATAATAATGTTAAAATGTTCTGCCATACCACAAACACATTGAAGACAAGCAGTTTTCGCTGAGCTCGTCCAAGATAACATAGATTTTCCTTTTTAATCTGCAGATATTTTTATGGCCTAATTAGGAGTTGGAATGTAGATGCTGATGTTTTGCATTGAGGAAATCTCACTCCAGTATTGTTTTCCCTTTCATCAGAGCAAATAAGCAGTAGCAGATACTTGCAAATACAACTGCGGCTGCATTATTGATTTATAAAACAGATGAATTATCCAAAAGCCTATTATATCATTCAGTATAGCAGAAAATGTTTCAGCAGGCATTTCGTGCAGCCTGCTAATGGAGGTGCAGCACAAAGTAGTGTAAGTGAAAGAAATTTTCCATTTCCTTCTGACTTTGCAGCATACACTTTTCAGCATTCTCATATCATCTTTGCTGGAGTATTTTTAGGCTCAAATTATAAATCTCCTCTGAAGACGGGAGCAGCGGGCTTCTCTGAGTTCTGGAAACGGTGGATCCAGAATGGCTAGAGTTCTGTGTGCGTTCGCAGCTGCTCTTCAGACAGCAGTTGTTATGGTAACGTTTCTATCTTCAGCCTTTGAAGCTGTGAGAGGATATAGTGTGTCTATGTGAAACAGCAGCACCTAAAACTTTTTCCCTTTTTTTGGAGAGGAAGAACATACAGCAGTTTTATCTGTGCTGGAAAGGTTATTCCTCCTACGGTTTGAGAGTCCAGCTGATGTGTTGTAGCAGATAGGCTCGCAATCTCGCTCCCACCATACAGGCCACTTGATTGGTTTATCAATTGACCTTTCTCTCACCCCGTAGCAGCACATTGATCCTTCAGTTCTTCTTTGAATGTCACATTAGCGGCTTGAACAGAAACTGATGTTCTACCAGTAAGTGATTAAAAAAAAAATGTCACATGAAGGGATGAACCTGAATATTGACTAAAGAAGCATTATTAGCTGATTTTTCTCATGCTAAATATACTCAAATATGAAACAGTAATGAGGGAAATGACTTATATTCACATCCATCAGCTGTGTTTGTGGATTTTATAGCTGTGCAAAGGAAAAAAAGATAGAAAAGACAAAAAACAGCAGATTGAAACACACCAAACATGATGAAGACAAACTTCTGAAGTTGCCTTTTCTCTATGGATTTGTCTTAAAGAGCAGCTTCATAAACGTCACGCATCCTTTTGCAATCAGCTGTTTGTCTCAGAAAACCATAATGAGAAATGTTGCTAAGAGGACAGACTAATGACTGAATGTCTTTATCCATTTAGTTTACCTCAAGTCCTGGCGTTCTTTTTTTGACATTGTCATATTTTCTGCTCTTTACAACCCTTGCAAAGATACTAAAGCAGGTGTAGCCAAAGTTGGTCTTTAAGCGCAGCAGGTTTTCGACGTATCCCTGTTCCAACACATGTCAATTCTAATAAAAGGAACCAACTACCAGTGAAGTTGTTCACAATGGATATATTCTTTTGAGTCTGTGTTGGAGCACGAATGCGTGGACGACCTGCAGGATGGGCTGGGCACCCCTGTACTAAAGGCTGTGATAGAATTTAGTAAATGAGTCTAAACAGTTGAGCACCCTTTGCTATGACACATTCCGTCCCTTTTCAACCCAAATGCAAACTATTCACATTGCTGCAGGTGAGTTTCTGGCTAGTGTTTGTCCTTGCGAAATGACTTCTTTGTGAGGAATATTTGTAACTCTATTTATGATTTTTTGAAATCTCTGCACAACTTATTTAATCACAATATTTTTTAAAGTCAGGTGTATGCAATTTGACACACAACTTTAGCTCCCAAGTGGATTTATTGATATTCTGTAGCTAAAACCTTCCTTAAGGAGTTGTTTTCTAAATGGTTGCTGCTAACCATTTTGCAATGGATTATGCACCACAGAAAGAAGAAAAATAAATCACTTATATAAAGCACCAATCAAAAGTTCTAATAACATACATAATATATCTTTATATCCCTATTCCATGGTTAAATGTGCAGATGTTTGGTTCAGGAATGGAGGCAGAACTGAGCAGTTGACTGATAACTGCATTGAGTCTGTGGTTTTGAACAGTCTTAAGGTGGAAGCTGAAGCTGATGATTTACCCACTGATCAATGATCCAATCCTCATCCATGTTCATACAATTAAGTGGCTCACCAAACCCCTTAAGGATGGAGTAAGGACCTTTTTCGTCCAGTAAAAACTCAGAGTTCTGGCAGTTTTGCATCAGCAGAAGCCAAATGAAATGTTTTGGGTACCCGGTCCAGGAGGCCTTCTAGAAGATTCCTCACTTTCTTTGAAATAAGGAGAAAATGATGGATTAAAAACAGGTCTTTCTCATTCCCTCCATTCAAGAGGGACACTAACCCCAACCAAACGTTAATGCTGGTCTATTTTCTGAGGCCAAAACAAACAGGCATTGATGGCGGCATGAAGACAAGGAAACTAAAAATCAAGGTAGAATAAAAGATGGAAGCATGAGAGGAGTGGCATTAGGACAAGAGATAACCATGGAGAAAAAGGAGCAAGTGAAGGTGAAGAGCAGCAGATTGGGCACATTATGAGGGGAATATGGGAAACTGAGAGAATAAAGATAACAGGTCTCTGCAAGGAGACTGAGTAAGGGAGAACAGTGCAGGGGGAAAGGAACAAGAAAAGCTCAGATAAAATAGAGATAAGAAGGTTTTACCTGGGAGGGGAATGAACAGGGGAACGAGGGAAAGACATACACTTGAAGGATGGAATAAATGAGCGAGAAGGCATATCGAGGAGAGAAGCTAAAGTGATTCAGATAGTGAGAGCGGGGGAATGGAAAAGTGGGAGTGTGAGGGCGCAGAGTGACAGAAAAGGAAGGAGAAAGCTGTAAAGAAGCGGATCGAGTGATGTCCGGAGGGGCCAGAGTGCTGCCACACCCTCTCTGATGAGGCCTCGACAGGGCAGAAACAGCGTTTACCAAATCCCTCCTTTTCATCTGCCTTTGTTTCTGGAGTGCTGCGTGTGTCTAATTTTTGCACTCAAACAGTTAAAAGATGCTTGCAACATTCAGATTGGTGAACTTCATCTTGAACCTTGTGTTTTCATCTTTTCTTTGCTGCATATGATGGTGTACGAAAACACTCACATCTCAAGGCTGAGGGAGCCCGTTTCTCTTTGTAGTATCTGTTTGTGCAAAGAATGTATTAGTGTGCTATTCTTCATCTTTTGCATATGTCTGCCGCTTCAAGTCTTTTCCTGAACAGCAGAGAGGCTGGAACATGGACTAACCAGCACCATTTCTTCTCTTTCAAATGCTCACATCATTTACAGCTGACATCAAGGCCTGGCATGGTGGTATTAGAGAGACAGCAATGTAGGGATTGCTCGAGGTGTTCGGAATCTGTGGAACAAGTCAAACAAAAAGAAACAGGTCATGTTGCACCATCCTTCCAAGCTCAAGGAACAAACTGTAAATAATTAATAGAAGCTAAATGCACCAGAAAATGCATGATCAAAGCAAAATACTTGTCACTAAATACATGGAATGTATATTACAAAATATATTGCGAATCAAGCCAAGAGATGGGTCCGATCCTACATCAGAAATGTCCCAGTTCATGTTCTTGTTGCCTCAACTGTTTGCCTGCTTTTATGAGCCATACTTTTCAACATCTTACTATGTATTTATCCACTTACAAACAAATCAATGAACGTCTCTGTCATTGTCATTCCAAATTACAAGAAAGCCTCCAAAGTTTCTCAGATTTCCCTTTATGTCGGCCGGTGGCAGCACAGCCACCAGCTGACATTGTGTCACATAAACAGCTCTCCCCAATTGAGAAAGTAATTGCTCGGTTGTTGACGCGCTACGGAGAGGCGGGGAGGTTTAATCACTTCCAGATAATGATCAGTTCCAGCTGCCATTCTGGTGCGGACTGTCTTGATGTATGCTGACTACTAAAAGCCCGTTGTCAGACATGAGATTGTCAGACGCATAAAGGGTTGTTTTGTTTTGAACTGAGCGAACAAAGCAGATGTTTTTTAAATTATTTCAGCTCCATAACATGAAAGGTTTCAGAAACCATGCTTGTAAGTTTTGCAAGCTGTAAATATGGAGTAAAGTTTTAAATCTCCTCTTTTCCTTTGATTATTTTGACGCTGTTAGACTCTGATTAGAGGAAAATACATTTCAAAGTAGGTTTAATTAAGTGAAAGCAAACTTTGTTAATCTAATGCAGATGTTTTATTCTGTCTTTTGTTTCCTTTCTTATCATTAAGGGTAACAGCATTGTTGTGAATCAAATGTGGGTATTATTAATGCTTAAGTTGGGGGCTTCAGCTGCTGTTCCTCATTCAGCATAAACAACATTGCCAGCTGCAACTTAGCCAGGTTTAATTTAACATCCTTGAAGCGCTGCCATAGACCCATACCTGACACTGAAAGCGACACCTCCTCAGGCCGTGATCACAACTAAACTATTGCTCTCCGAAAAGTGGAGCTGAGCATTCGTTCCTCCAAAAAGTCATTAACACTCATTAGCATGCAAAGAGCCGATGCAATATTCAAAATTGGGTTTGGCACTTTGACTTGGTCTTTGAGAAGAGGAGGGAGCATTTAGATATGCTAATAATATGTTATTCCCATACTCGGTTAATTGCTAAGGCTACAAGGCTAATGCAAGAGCAATATGACTGACAATTTGATTTTATAATTGTGTGTCAAGTAGGGATTGGAAATGCAGAGCGAGTACTTGAGAAACAGACACCTTGTCAAACAGTTTTCAACGTGTGCTGCAGTTTTGTCCTTCCATCACACTCGCCAAAAACCTCAGAAACAAGCATGTAAATAAGTAGTTGGAGTTGGCCCCGCTGCTACATTAAATCATCCTGAAGACATGTTTTTAGATGTTGTTCAGAAGCATTTAAAAAGACTTTTTGCTCCTGCTGAGGTCCAAAGTAAATTTCCATTTCAAACTGTAATGAAGGGGATGAGATGACTCATGTCTATGTGTGTCACCCTTCGCTCCAAGCAAAGACGACTACAAACCGCTGACAGCCCAAACACACTCATTTCCACAGTTGCGTGCAAAAGAGCTTTTCCAACAAAACTCACACACGATGCAGTTTTAGTATTCAGTGGGCCTGCATGGCTACAAACCATGTTTTTTTCTTATTGCTTCCACTCTGGCTGGCTCTGTAGCCTTTGTTGGCCCAAACCGTATGTTCACACTCTTAGTGGGAGGATTCCTACGGCATGTGGCACATCTTCCCATAAGTATCAACCAGGGTCGCTGTAAGCAGCTGGCTTGTTCTGAAGACATGCAGGGAACGAAGCTCAGAAAGAGGTTGGAAAGGTCCTGGAAAGCTGCAGGCCTGAGAGTTCCATGAAGGGCACTCCTTCTTTATTGAGTTTAATTTTGTTCTCTCCCAGCCTGAACGCTGACTTCTGTCAGAAGAGTCAGGGCCACAACTCCCACATCCCCTCCCGGCCAAGTGACTAAAGTCTAGCCAGTTAGGTTGACTGAAATGAGCAGAAGCTGGTTGTAGAGAAGAAAATGGATTGCCGTGGAGGCTAATGAGAAGGAAAAACAGTCATTTAGCCAGGGAATGTAAAGAGCTGAGTTACGTGATGAAGCCAAACAGCTACCTCACCAAAAAGGAGACTCAGTTTAATACGGGAAGGTATTTAAAAGACATCTTGCCTTATCTCATCATAGCTTAGCTAAGTTTAGCTTGTCTTATCTTTGTTCATCCTTTGTTAGATTAGCTAACTGTAGCATAGCTTACTTTACACAATTTTAGCTTATCTTATATGAACTTGACCTATCTAGCTAATAATAACAATAATAATAATAATAATAATAATAATAATAATAATAATAATAATAATAATAATAATATTAACAATAGCATATTTTATTCATAGAGGATTCAGGATACTCAATTCAATTTAATTCAACTTTATTTGTATAGCGCCACTTCACAACATTGTCACAGGGCACTTTACATACACGAATCAACATACACATCATTTCAAGCCAATTCATACATATCCTATAATAGAAACCAACTGATTGCATCGAGTCATGACTTCAATCCAATCCCACATCCTGAGCATGCACGAGGTGACAGTGGGATTGAAAAAAAAACTCCCCTTCAACAGGAAGAAAATCTCCGGCAGAACCCGACTCATGATGCATTATAGCAGGAAAGCTTAAAAAAAAAAGGGAAGTATGTTAAAAAAAAAAAAAAAAAAAAAAATTAATCATCAAAATTATTAAAATAGATACTTTTAGGAGACACACTCATTAAAATCATTAAATTCAGCTCTGAAGAGAGATGTTTTGGTGATTTTTTTCTTGGTGGATATTAACTGACTAACAACTTGCTAGCTATTAAAGGTCAAACTATTGGATGTGTGACTGATTTAAGGAGACGCAAACAGACAGAAGTGCTGGTGAACATTTTATTACTGCAGCTGTCATCACTTTTTCCTGCATGTGCAGAGTGGCCATGATGGATTTTGACATCGAGAAACTGTGCATTACCTTTGGTTTTCTAACTTTAAAAGTTGCCTGAGATGGTCGAGCTAAAACTTGGAAATTCAGACTGCCACCTTCAAATAAAATTTAAACATATGCAGTAAGACTGGATTTTCTCACTACATCTGTCTACATGCCCAAATCTCCAGAGGTCTACTGGGAATTTTCCCAGTGGATCTCTGGAGACCTCTGGAACTTAGTTGGTAATCTGCATGACAGGCAAAATTATATCCCAATGATTTTTATTTCACTGTACATTTCTTTGCAGACTATTTCTTCCACACACCTTTGACTTAAATCTGAAACCAAAAAGCACGAAGGTGGAAGTCGCCTGCTAGTTAAATTTATTTGGTGCAACGTATCCAAAGGACATCATGACATGACATTGAATTGTTCTACTGTGCTAGGCTTCAGCTGGTGTTTCCTCCTAGCTAGATTTTAAAAACTACACCTTCATAGATAGTCATATATGTACCAAGCCTACTGATGTCATCAACATAAAAAAAAAAAATTAAAAAAAAAGATTCAGGGCCAAGGATGCTAACAGGAACAACCAAGATAATTGACTGGTGGCCTTGCATTACCAGTGCATCAACAACTTGCCCACAGTCAGGATGACCTTTTGTTTTTCTTTCAAAAATCCGTTTCAGCACCCAAATTAGTTTCATACTGAAGTGTTGTGTTGTGGTAAATAATATCACACAGATAACGTTGAGGCAGATTATGTAACAGACCATCACGGTTTACAAAGTTTTGAGTTTTTGATGTCACAAGTATGTTTTTTTTTTTCTTTTTTTTAAATTTATTTGATTACAATGGCATTACTTTTGAAGGGTGTACCTGCTGTCCAGTCTACAGTAAGTTTGCTGTTTTCTAGTTAAACTATTCAGCTGGAGAACCCAGTAACTCAGTTAAAATAATTCACCTGAACATTTAAATAGTCCAATTATATATTAATTGCCCATAAATGTGTGCCACATGAACACGGCCACAAGTTGATTATTTTGTTCCCTCACATTTGTGATCCTGTCAATGTCACCAGATGGGTTGGGTAAATTGGAGCATCCTGATCCTGAAGAGGAGCGTTAGACTTCTGCCAGATGTCAGAAATTCTCCACTTCATCTTTGATGCCTCGTCACTCAGTTTAACTTGAAATGCAGTTGAACATATTATCTATCTATCTGTCTATTTTATTTAAAGCAGTGGAAGAAGAAACATGTCGATTCTACCTGATGTTTGGCCTCTAGTCACAACATTAGATTAATAATCCATATTCCGCCTTGCATCAAATGACTCCCTACCAGCTAAGTAGAGTAGAGATGCAGACACAGAACCTGCATCTGCATGCTGATTTTCTTTCTCATGGTGCTGTATCTGAGCTGCAGGGTTTCATACATTCACTATTAATCCTCACAGAAACATAATTACAGACTGTAAATGTAAGCATAGACACTTTTAGGAGGAACAGCAGTTGCCTTCCAACCGCAACGTCTGTGGATTGATTCTAGGATTTTCCCTACGACATGCCTAAGTATCCTTGGGCAAAACATTGAACCTTTATTGCTCCCCAGTGTGCCTTTCGGTGTATGACTGTGTGTGTGTGTGTGTGTGTGTGTGTGTGTGTGTGTGTGTGTGTGAATGTGACATGCAGTGTAAAGCATGCAAGTACAGGTCCACATAACATTTGAAATGTAAAAGAAAAGCTGAAAAAAGGTCACAAATATGGATTGATTTTACCGATCAATCAGATCAATGACAGCTCACTTCTCTTTCTTGCCATCAAAGTCAATCAAATAACTTGATTATCTCATTTTAATCAATTCTGAAGAGCTGGCCTTTTGGACTTTATAAACTTTTCATTTTCCTTCTGGAGTAAATAAAGTGTATTTCTTTCCGTTAATTTAATTTCTTTAAACCTCTCATGCATTCACACACACGTCGTTTCACATCAAGATTTCAGTTTAAGATGAGATTTAAATGAGGATTATAAAATTATGCAAAACCTTGTGCAAGTTTAACATTTGCTGCGTGATGTGTCGTCATTATTAGAATCATTTGCAACTGATTCAGTCTGTATAAAGAAGAGGAGACATGTCTTCAAGTCCAACTTGAACTTTTATACGAGGTCTTGATCAGAAGAAAGGAACGGGATGTTCTATGTTGCCACTTGGAGCTGATTTTGTGTCAGCAGAATTTCAGATCACATAGCAGAAAAGATTAAAAAAAAACTTCCCCTCATTTTTACAGTGTTTGATTTTTTCAGACAAACAATTACTTGGATAAACAGACACCAAAATCCTGGTGTTTCGGATTCATATATAGTGTTTGGGAATAAGCTTGGAATTAATCCTTTCATCAAACTCTTTGCAGAAAAGCAAACAGGTTCATTTCCTGAACTGTCGATTAGGGCTTAAGAGCCGAGCTCAGACAATATGACAAGAATCCATTTCATCTGCTTGCATCTGGAATCGCTTTCCTTCTGTCTGTGAGTTTTCAGCTACCAGTGGATCATGTTTAAACAGTGAAAGCTTTGAATGAGATCTCTCAGCTTTTAAAGTGTTGCTTCATAGTTCAGCTTCCTCTTTGCAAAAGCTGCCAACCGCAAACTCGCTTCATGCTTTCCTCACATAATGTTCGTGTCTTGATGAAAACCATAAGCGTTGATCCACCTAATTTATAGTTTGTTTGTTTTTTTTTTTTGCAAAGATCATGTTATAAACCTTTGACTTGATATTGTTTTGATCATTACCAATCAATTCCTCCCCTGGCTGTCTGTAACGTCATCATTTTGTCTGTTTACAGGTGATCCTGATTCTTACCAAACTGTATGACTTTCACATTGGCAGCGTCACTGAGAGCACGCTGTGGAGGTGAGTACAAAAGGGAACTTTATCCATAGTAGAATGAAAGTCTTTGAATATTATCTTCTAAGTGCCAGAAAGCTGAATTAGCAATGCAAGATGACTGTTAAAGCTTACTACCTTTCAGAAATGTGATTTATTTTCATTTCCAGTGAAATGAAACTGCACTGAAAATATTTGACTTTTTACAAATCCCCCCAAAAAAACAAAAAACAAAATCATATCTCTGCTTTCCCCTCTTACGGCTTCGAACTTGTTCTCAGCCGCCCCTCTGGTGAAGCGAACGGCGTTCTGGTGTCGTGCATGGTCAGACGGGGCACTCAGGTGTAGGACGCTGTTTTCCATGCTGTTGTTCTTCTGCATTATCTGATGTACTCGGCTTCTTCGCCTCTGCTGGGGATAAAACAAACACACACTCGCAAACACTCTTGAAACAAAGAGAGTGCTTGTAAAGAAGAAGACTAGACGAGCAGGAGGAGGGGTAACACATCCCTGATGAGTTGAAACTGCATAACCTATTTTCAAATCTGGATTACGAAACACACACGCAGTTGTTTATTTGTCTCACTTTCATAAAGCTGCTGTACAAATGACAGAGTTGTCCAGGGGGTAGATGTGGTATTTGTTAGGGGAAGCTGTAAAGATAAAGGGACAACTCAGGTAACGGAGAGGCAGAAACCTTCTGACAGGGGTTGTCCCATTATAGCTTAGCAACAATAACTAGGCCCAGAGGGTCTGACATACTGAAGGGGTGTGCCCAGGATCATCATTAGGGTGTGTTTTTCTGCTCTAACATAAGCTATTGAGAATTAATCTGCACTCAAATATCTTTAGGATGGATGGAACTTCAGGGGGCATCATCAGCTAACAGAATGAATTTATACTTTTTCTCACTTTAACCGCTGGTGCAACCACCCTGTGTGACATCTAGTTGGTAAAATTAAAACAAAGAAGCCAGTGTTTGGTTCGTTCTTTCTGGACTCGTGAAACAACAAGGCTGTGCAAAACGCCTGTAAAAAAAAGCCCGGAGAGGACGAAGAGCAGCAGTTTGGATGTAGATTTCTCATTTTAAAGTGACAAAACTGGAACACAGTTTATTTTTCAAACATGGATGAAAAAGATGTTAGATACTAACTAATATGTCCCTAGCTTCGGAGATACTCGCCTGCCGTCCATCAGTTGACATTACTGTGGAAATATGACAAAGGAAAAGCAGTAAAACAAAGATCTTACAGGATTGAGAAGGAATAGGGACATCCTTCTGTGTAGTTTGGTTTAGATATAAGAGCTACCTGAAAAAATTAGCTGACACAGTTCCTGTTCTGCTTTTGGCACCATAACTAGCTGGTTGCATTGGCCGGATTTAGAATACGCTTCCTGCTGTGTTGAAAGATGACATTAAACACTACCTAAGGCGATACCTAGCCATACCTATCGCTACCTAAGGCTTTTATTCATGGTTTAATGTGATCCTTATAAAATAATTGGAAAGCGTGTTGGAGAGACACATAGCTAGAATAATGCCTGATCAAGGTTGATTTTTAAATAAACTCAAAAGGTAACCAGAGGGGGAAAAAATCCTCCTAACAAAGACGACCAGAGGGAAGTTTTTTGCGGACAGTTAAAGTCAGAAAAGTTAAAGGACAAATAGAGCGTAACTGACTCAGTTACAACAAGGACAATCAGAAACTACACTGTTGGACAAGCCTAAAGTTAAAACAAACAACAAATAAACACTGTGTGTTTTTTTCTTTCCTTTTTTTCTTTTTTTTATCAGCCTTTTTATAGCACTTTTTAGCAATTTTTTTTTTTTTTTTTTTTTTTTTACACTTTAAAAGTTTGCTTCGTCCTCCCAGCTTACACTGATGGTTTGACAGTGATATGCGATGCCTAAGTGACTTCTAGCTATCTTTGACATATACTGTGCAATTAGGATATGGAGGCGAAAACAGAGTGATGTTTTGGTGAGAAATTGCAGTCCCTTGATAGCCTGCAGTGCAACAAAACAGACACTTCAGCTGCAGATGCAATATCATAAAATATCTGAATACAACGCGTTGATACAGAAATGATACTTTCATGACAATACACTTCTATTTACAGCATTAAACTGCCTACACACATAACAGGAATGAATTATAAAACCTCTCATAATGATTATTTTGTCCATTTATTGTGTTCCAGTGCTTTACAAACTTTGAAAAGGAGGAAATTCTCTGGAAATCTGAAATATTTTCACTTTGAACTGTGTTATGCCTGTTGCATAGACATCCCCAGACATATGCCCCGTTGTAACCAGCACAGATGGCACAGAGAGAGCAGAAAACAGCCTTGGGGGGATGTGAAAACCAACATAATGTCAACCAAATGGAACTGGGATAAACTTCTGTTGGAGGAAAGTTAAACTTACCACAACACAATATGGATTCATGGATAGGATTTTTGCATATTCATAACCTTTCAAAACCTCCTCTTCTGACACATCCGGTTTCTGATTTCTGATTCTACGTTTGTTCCTCACTGGGACTAAACTGGAACACCAGCATGGAGTTATACATTCAGTGCCATCGTCATTGCTCACGCTTGTGCAAGTACACACACAAGAGCGAGTAATGATCAGAGCTTATGATTCTATAGACCAACATTCACACAAACATGGAGCCACCAGTCCAGTTCTTGTTGCGACAGCAGGATTCCTATATGAATGATGTGTATCGAGCATGTTTACCAAACCAGAACTACCACTTACAGCAACAGTAAAAATAAGAAGCAATTTCATTTGATGTAATTTAACCCTGGAAAGGAGAAAGTCAACAGAACTTTTCCAGACAGCAGAATGGATTATCTGGGTTCCCGGACTCTTTCAGGCAGCTGCAAACGTACGTCTGCTAGAAAAATAGGGGCCTGTAATCACTGTGTGACGGGGGTGTCCAGCTCTGGTCCTCAAGGGAAACAATCCTGCAGACTTTTCATGTATCCCTGTTCCAACATGCTTGTTGCAAAATAATGAGTCATTGTACAGAATTTTATTGGCTTTTGGAACCATTTAATAGAAGTCAGGTGTGTTGGAACTGGGATCCATGGAAAACCTGCAGGACAGCAGTCTTCAAGGACTGATTTTGGCCTGGTGTATACAGTCATATGCTACTGCAACCATTTATGTTTTTAATGGATATAAATAGCATTGGCTTGTACAAAACTTAAGAAAACTTTCAAAATCATTATAATGTGCACGTTTATTTTAACACTTTAAAGCCTAGTCTGAGAAAAACAGCAGAAAAGTCCATTTTTTTTTATTCTGAAGTCTTTATTTAGTCCTTAAAAATATCTGGAAAAAATATACTGTTTACTGTTTGGAATATTTACCGTGTGATGGGTCAATATTATTGTTGTGTAGTCTCCTGCTTTGTGGTGTCCATCGGAGGACAAGAGACAAATGCCAAATGGTATACAAGAGGGCTTTGAGCAGAGGTGTATAATCCAGGTACAATAAAGTAAAACTTCTGTCTGTCAGCTTTTCCAACCAGTCACTAAACCAGCTGAATTCAATTAGCCAAATAGATGAGCCTGTTTGTGAAAAAGACGGTTTTATATGCACAGGTAGATAAAAAAAAAAAAAAAAAAAACAAAACACATAGCAGGATTTTTACTTCATGGCACCTGGATTAGACACACCTGGTTTGGAGGAAAGTTTCTAACAGAGATAAATGCCCAATATGTCTGAAACTATGTATCCAATATGATATGTTTGGCTTTAAAGGGTTAAACTGTTGCTTTATAAAGGAAATACAGTAACGTTATTGCAGTAACATCAATCAAACTGCATTTTGGCAGCTGAATTCTCTTTACGCCTAGACAGCTACATAAGTCTTGTAAATCTCATGTTAAAAATTCATGTGATAAAATCAAATATTTATGACGAAGACACGTAAAAATATCAAGACTTATCATTTAAAAGGGAACAGGTCAGCAGGATGAGTTTTAAAGCTGTGTGAAGCTGCCTTCCTTCGAAACACAGATATCTGATGAATTTCAGCCATCAGGTAAACAAGCAGAAGCAAGATTAGAATCTCCGTACCAGATAACGAGTTAAAGTTCCACACAATCTACAAAAGCTTCTATCCATGTTCCTCTAGTGGGACATTATCCCGCTTTCTTGCCTATAAATCCCGTAACTTTGCATTCCCAGCTTGACCTGTTAGATGAACTGGACACAGCTTTAATTTGATAACAAAACTATCTTGATTTATCTATTTGTGTTTACACTCAGGAACTCAACAGGAGCTGCTCTGAGCTAAACTGGCTTCTGTATTACCTGCACTACTCACCATTATCTCAGTCCCTGGTTTTATCTTCATTGTTTGTTTGTTTTTTGTTTTTTGTTTTTTTGTTTGTCAGTGCCAGACGGCAAACTTCTCTTCATTTTGATAAACATATCCTCTCCTGTGTGTTTACATTAAATATACCACACAAAAAAGAAAAAAAATCCATTACATAATGCATAATTGTAGCAGAAAAAGTGCATAAATGCCCAGCCTTGAAAAAGACATCCATCCACAAACTTACACTCCATATACTGTAGTGTAACGCTAACCCTAACCCTCAAAAGCCTCCAACATCAAAGAAATTAAACCGGTGTGCAGACAAATGCTTTCAAGACTAATAGAAAAGAAAAAAAATGCTTACAAATTGTTGTACAATTTTTATTTTTCACAAGAAAGAAAAAAGATTAATGGAACATTATTGTCATATTACACATATAAGATCTGTTTTTGTGTGTGTGTGTGTGTGTGTGTGTGTGTGTGTGTGTGTGTGTGTGTTTGTGTGTGTATCATTCTGCGATTGCAATGATCAAATAAAAAAATCACATATTGGGATTTTTTGATTCACAATTTTAAAATGGATTCTTTGTTTTGTAAAAAAAAAAAAACAAAAAAAAAAACAACATCTTTTTCCAAATAAATAAAAATAATCCATCTTAAATGTTTTTGTCATTTTTATTGTTTTTATTGATCTTTTTACTTTTTTTTCTTGGGGATTATAACAGCGCAGTGATGGTCTGGCTACTCTGCTGTTTTTTCCTAACTGAAATCAAGAAAAATCATAAGCAAAAAACAAGTTTTGTACATTTTTTAAAATGTTTTTAATCTACAAAAATAAGCAATATCAAAGAATTGTGACAATCGCAATTTAAATTGAATCGGCACCAAAAAATCATAATCGAAGTGAATCGAATCAAATCGGGACAAAGGCATAGGTCATCACAGCCCTAGCAGTACTCAAAGCAATGGGTGTGATATGTAATAAAGTGTTAAATGTGATGCTATATGTAAAATAAACCAAAGAACTAGACTAGGAGCATATGTAAAGGGGTCAAAGCCCTTTATTTAGTCTCCATGTTGTGTGACATACGGTGTGACCTTAAGTATGTTAGAACTGTGAAGAAAATCCTTTTTAAACACATATTAAACCGGGGAACAAGGGTTAGAAAGTATTTGTATGTATTTTCATATTTAAATTGATATGTGAACATGTTTTATATGAATATGTCTGTATACGATCATTTTTCACTGTAAGCACAGATTATAAAACAGTTTGGGAGCATTTGTCTCTTTTGTTTTATCTGTGAGAATTTGTGACCGCTATGTTGAAGCAAGAAGAAGTTAAAGGTCCAGTTCTATCACACACAGCACAGCCAGTTGGAGGAGAACAACTGAGTATAGTACGTGTGTACAGAATCTAAGAAATAAAACAACCTCTTGTCACTTTAACTTTGCAGGTAAAACCTAAATTTTGTCCAAGTTGTACCAAGTACTTCCATACAGGACTTTCTGTATTACTCCGGTTGGAAAAACCAGGAACTTTTCTGCTTGTGCTGATGGGAGATCCAGCATTACAGCAACAATGTTTACAGCAGGATGACGTTTCGCCAGCAGGATCATTGGTACGACCGCATGAAACGTGTCATGGAGAATCTCAGCTAGAGATCATCATGGTAATGTCATGTAAAAGTGATCATCTTGCAGCACTTCCTGAATCCGTCCTGTTGCACTTATTTGTTAATCGGTGAAGTCATTTGTTGTTGCTGCTGATTGAGACTTTGTAAATAGCTGAAATGTTCTGACATATGCCTGCCTCGTCTTTCATATTATCCTTTTTTTTTCAAAGTTGCTCTGCTAACACTTTTCTCTTGTTTTTACAAGTCCATGTTGCTACTACTCTCCTCTGTCTCAGCTGCTCCACCTTGTTAAACAGCGAAAAAACGTGATCACTGAAATTATGATTATTATTGGTGACAACGGACCAACTTTTTTTTTTTCCAGTAAACTTGACAACAAGGTCGCATACATACATACATACATTTGGCCACCAGGAACTGTCCTGCTCCTCCAATGGATCAGTACAGATCTGTTCCACACTTGTAATCATCTCCTTTTAAAAACGCCTTGATTTCTTTTGTTGATTCCCAGACCCTCTTCTATTCCATCCCAGTTTGTTGTTGTTTCTCTGCAGATTTTCCCTTTCAGTTGTTCTGTACTCTATCATACTTTATAAAATTAATTAATTAATTTTTTCTTGTCCTGGTCAGCATCATACCAAGGAGGATGATGGTGTTGCTATTATTTTGTATCAGAAAAAAAAAAAAAAAAAAAGGATGCCAAGCTGCTTTATACAGTTTGGGCTATAACTGACTTATATGGTAATGATGAACGAACGAGGGAAAGGGGAGAGCGAGGAGAGAGTGAAGAAATGAAGGTGACAAAGAAAAAAGAAGAGAAACTGACTATACAACTGAAAAAGGAAAAAAAAAAAAAAAAAGACAAACAACCTGCTGCCACACCTGGAAACACTGCAGCATCTTGTTTTTCTTGAATACATTTTTTTTAGTCAGTCATTTCTTTAGGTCCTACCTCCTTTTCACCTCTCCACTGTGTCAGAAGACACATAAAAATGTAAAATTTTAAAAATAATATCTGTTGATTCAATGGGGGGGTGGTTGCCTGCAGCATTATAACGGCTTCGGATTAAAATTTAAAATCTCCTGACAGCAGTAATATAGATAGCAGTGGCTTGTGGATAATCTAGAAGTGCTGCTGCTGTCCAGTTGTTTGTGTTAATATAAAGTATCATGTCCTTCTGTCCGCCACAAAAATAACTTCCAGAAAGTCCAGCACCGTCATCAGATTTAAATCTGCCGTGACAGCTGAACCCTTTGGAGAATATGCAATCAGGTGAAGTAACTAATTCATAGTGTGAGAGGGGAAACCATCACTGATGGTGGACAGCATTGTTATTGGCAGCATTCCTGCCAGCCTTGTCACTCAGCACAGACCTACAGTTAGACAAGCAGCTGCCCATCAAGGTTTCACTTTGTAATCTCTCAACGTTAGAAGAGGTGGAAGAGAATTCGGCTGAAGAAGCATGACGATGAAATAAAGAAATTATAATGAGAGATAAGAATGGAAAGATGAAACCGACAGCTTTTTTCCAATCAGCTAGACTGTAGTCGCGTCGAGAGCCGTGTCGCGATTCGTCTCCTTTACCAGCTAATTGAGATCACAGCTCTGATCGGGTCTGAAGAGGCGCATTTGAAGAGAATGTTTATCACTTCACAGGCAGACATCTCAAATGGCACGTCCAATGCTGCCTCTATGCAAAGGTCAAATCAGTGGCAACACCACAAAGTGTTGCCCAGCCAGGCTGTCAATTTTAATGAACATTCTGACCTTAAACAATGAAAGCTGATCGTTCAGTTCCTGCATAATTTTCAGAGGGAGCCTTTACACATGCATGTTGGGAAAGGAAAGAAATGCAGACCCGGCAGGAAATCAGCTCAGCAAAACAGTTCAAAGTTTGCCTCTGAAGTTTTATCTTTCAGAAGAGGAAATTTAGCCAAATATGTTCGAATAACTCCCATTCTTATTTACAGGTGTTCAGATGTGGACAATTTAATGACAAAGCAAAATCTGGGTGATTTTTTTTTTTGTTAACACATTTTTTTTAGTTCAATTTAATTAAGCTTTATTCGTATAGCTTGTCAAGCCAATTCGTAAATAGCTAAACTAATATAAAACCAACTGATTGCATTGAATCTTGATGCTGATCCAATCCCACATCCTGAGCATGCATGAAGCGACAGTGGGAAGGAAAACTCCCTTACAACAGAAAGACTAAACCTCCTGCAGAATCCCACTCAGGGAAGGCAGCAATCTCCCTCGACTGGTTGTAGTGGAGAGGACTAGAAAGACAGATTAACATGCACTGCAGTTTTATTCAGTAAGACCTGCGGGGAAAGGAGACATATACTGTATTAATGACGACAATATTGCCACATATTTATACATGAGGTAAAAGGAGCAAAGTACTACTCAGTGCATCATGGGATGTCGCCATGGTTGTATAAGTAATGGCTGGCTAGATTATCCCTAACTAAACAGAGGTGTAAATGGTAGAAGTAGAAAGTAGAAGTCCTGGCTCTTTCCAACCAGTCACTAAAGCAGGTAAATTTAATTAGCTCATCTCCACTGCAGGTAGATGAGCCTGTTGGTGAAAACACCTGTTCCATTTGCATCGGTAGATCCAAAAACCATGGCAGGACTTCTACTTTATTTTTACTTTTACTTCTGCTTTATACACTTCTGCAACTATAAGAGCATAACCTGGACAGTTGGGGCCCGTACATGCAGACTCCAGTTCAGGAGACGCTCGTGTCCTAACTATAAGATTTGTTAAAAAGGAAGGTTTTCAGCTTGATCTTAAAGGTAGAAAAGGAGTCTCCCTTCCAAACCCAAAGTGGGAGCTGGTTCCATAAGAGAGGAGCCTGATAGCCTAGGGCTGTTCCTCCCATCGTACTCGTAGAGACTCTGGGAAGCACAAGTAAACAAGCAGTCTGAGAGTGAAGTGCTCTATTAGGAATATATGGAACTATGATATCTTTGGCGTACAATGGAACTTGGTCCTGGAGAGCTTTATATGTGATGTAAAGAATTTAAACGCCATTGTGGATTTAACAGGGAACCAGTAAAAACAGACACATGTCATGCAGTAAAAGTCTGCAGACAATGTTTTCTTCATCTTTTAGAAAGCGTGAAACAGATGATGTGAAACAGAATTGCTAACCAAATTCTGTAACCGTAACATCTGAATGGAGCTGACATGGAGACTCATCTGACCGGACAGCGTTTCTCCATCTTTATTGTCCAGTTTTGGTGTGTGTGTGTGAACTGTATCCTCAGTTCCCTGTTCTTAGTTAAAAGGAATGGCATAAGACGTGGTCTTCTGTTGCCTATCTGTTTCAAGGTCAAACATGTTAATTTTAGTTTTACCCTGTTTTATTTAAGTTTCATGCACCTGCAAATGAAGTTTGGAGTGAGCACCTTCTTGCAGGTACTATTAAAACCACCCTTGTGATTGGTTCTTGAATATAATTAAGACACTATTTTGGTCAAAGTCCATCTTTTCTATTGTCTTTAATCAAATTGCAGTAAGATTTTTTTTGGCACCAGCTTAAAATGCACCACAACATGAATTCACAACTTCTTCCCTCTTCTCCATGCCTACATGTTGCACCATCAGATTGGCTTATAAAGCTCTTGTTCCCTTTTCCAGCACATTTACCGGTTTTTATAATGTATGCACATAAATGTCAGTATATCAGTTCTTCCCGGCAGCACTGGGATCAGCTGGTCTTGTTTTTGTGAGAATAGTTGGTCACCAGGGTGTGTTGGTGTTACTGTAATACCAACAAACATACAATGACTGTCAGAGTTTTCTCCTTCGGGGACCAATGCTGCAGTCAGTTCTGTTCCATTAAGACGAGTTTTCACACCAAATGATGGTGTGTTTGAGTCTAATCATTTTGATGTAATTGGTCTCATTTATGCCTTGAGCAAGTTACCGCTCATCTGATAAAAAGAAAAGCATTCTCCTCATCCTCCGTGGTCCCCTGTTAACATCCTGATTATGGCTGTAATGATGTTTGCTATGAAGAAGTGTTCATTATGAGAATAACTGAATAGTATTAGTGTCAATGAAAATGGCAGTGATTAAGACATGTTAGTAAACATCTGGACAACTGGTAGGGAGGTTTTCTTTTTCTTTGTTTGCACAGAAATAGTTGCTTCAGGGCTGTCAGAGAGTTAATTGGTGTGAAACAAAGAAGAAACTCAAAGTAGTTATGTTATCTAAGGGCACATTCACATCAGCCTTTTTGATTCAAATCTGAGTCTGTTTGCTTGGAAATATCTGCTTCGACTGAGGAAACGTGAATGCGCCAAATGAATTATGATTAGGATCAAAGAACTAGTTTTAGTCTGTTTCAAGTGGACCAAATACAGGGAGAGGACTACAAAGTCACAGAAAAGTCCTTTCCTGCCTAGATGAATGCAATATATAGTGATGACGTTAAGGGTCCTCTGCTTCGTCTGTTGTTTTGCACTGTGGTCATTGTCGCAGTGTATTGACAAAATAAAAAAAAAACAAAACAAAACAGTGATAGTTTTGTGATCCATGTTTATCTCGCAAGTCGAGGAAACAGTTTTCTTTTAGTACACTTAGTGAAGTAGTGCACAAGTGAATGGGGATATATTATTCTAATGGTTTGGTTTGTTTGACCAAAGTGCAGCGTGCAGAGTCCCCATTCAGACCGAATTGGACCAAACCGGACTGTCCTGATGTGAATGCAGCCTTCATGTTTGTATCTAAAAACTGATGATTCAATCTGAGAAATATAGTGTCCTATACCAGTCAAAACACATTTGAACTGGAGCAATAGCGAGGAGAAATTGTTCTGTATTATGAGTCTCTGGCTGCAGACTCCTCCTCTCCTGCTGAGCCAGGATTGGGTCACTTCGGGGTGAACAGTGACATCCTCTCAAATTGCATCATTTTGCTGAGCATGCTCACAGGCAATGTGATATTTCACAGGTCAGTGCTTATAATAAAGGCCCAGCTCTCTCAGAGAGACCCACCTGATGTCTGCAACCTTTTGCAGTTGGACTTGGTATTTCCCTCCAAACCCCACCAGCCTGGGCTTACCACAACTTTTCAAAAGCACTTCTGTAAAAGAGCTGCAGAGAAAACAAACAAAGCTGACAAAGGTGCAGCGAGCTCTGCTGAAATGGAATAAAAAATAGGCAATGTGTACAGATACATGTTCACACATATGTTCACAACAATCTGAGGCCCCCATGGTCAACAGGCATGAGTCAACAATATGTTTGTTGCTGTCAGTACATGAGCTTCTTTTCCAGGAACACTAAGCAATCGGAGTAGCTGGTATGGGTGCAGTTTCATGTCTGGAGTTGAAAAACGAGATGCACCACAGTGCTGTTGTCCACATCAGTGTCATGCATCAACAGAAACGGTCCCACTGCAACACTCGTGATGCTTGAGGTCTTCTGGGATCTATATTCTAAAGTGTCATATCTTTTTGTGGTATAAATATAAAAAAAAATATATTTTGATAGAAGTAGCAGAAGAACCTCGATAACTGAATTGCTAAGAGGCGCATTTAAATAATAACTGCATTGACATGAACGATTTTATTTCATACTACAAATCATATTAATGTTCAACTGAGGCAGTGTTTAATTCCAGTGTTTCACTAGCTTAGACATGCTAATTGTTAGCCTTGCCAGTGCTAATACCAGCATGTCCTTACAAACAGAGTTTTTTCAATTTGTACCAGTCAGCAGCCAAGATAAACCAGTCTTTCCCATACAAATGCATAACCAATATGACATACCCTTACATGTGTGGCTGTGTAACACACAAAAACGACCACACGTATGGAATGAGTGGTTCCTGTCTCATTTGCCACAACCAGTCAGTTACTTGTCAGTGTATGGTAATTATTGATCTTATCAGCTGGTTTTACACATGTATCTACTGTTGGGTGCTCAATAACTTCATGCCATACTTAAACTGTGCTTAACAGATAACTATCTCTCTTATGGAGTGCACTTTATGAAGTATGATGAACACACAGAAGCTATTTGGGATTGAATTGCAAGAGGCTGCTCTCACACAGAAGAATGTTTTGATTGAACCACTTTAATAAAATAACTGTTATGTTTTTATTCTCTTAGAATAAACCATTTATATCTACTTGTCTACATACATGGTAGCTGCTATATTTGTGTCATCATTTTGACTATGGTGTCTCTGAATGGACAAACTACTATGTTGTGATGTAACATTTATGTCTGATAGGAGCTGGAGCACTGATTGGCATAAGTAACACCTTACAACACACAAGTTCACAATGTTGAAGTCGTTACCTGTTGTGCATTCATCGATATGATTAAGGCCAATTTGTGAGACCAACTCACAGAGATGAACGTATTCATGTCTGGATGAATTTTGGCCACCAACAGCCACCGTTCACTTGCATCTGCGCTTGGCATGAAGCCATTTTTCATGGCGATCTTTACCACTAGCTATCAGTTATTTTTCTACAAAGTCCACAGCATTTCAAAATATTAAATTAGAGAGAAAAAGGAGCCGATTTTTGAATACAAGCGAAGAGTTTTCTCATTGATATTCTAATCCATTAACATGGTAACTAAAAACAAAACCATCACGTCCACGTATGCGACATTCCTGATTTTCACTGTTTTTCTACATCTTCAGTTATGGATTTTGACATTAGCATGCTGACTGAAGTCCAGAAAACCTGAGATGTTGCTTTGTGGTTCATTGCACTTTCTCTGATCATCACACATGGTCTGATTTCGGTTGAACTGGCTGCGACGTCACTCCCAGAAGGATTGCTAGCTCTTGAATGTTTTCTACTTGAAAATGATCTTTCTTTCAGCAGAAAAGCGGGCATCAAATGGTTTGAAAATGGTCATAAAACCTTCCTCAGATTCCTGGGCGGCGACAGATGCTTGTTTAAGATCATTGCTGATGTCTTTACTGCTGGCATTGTGTGCACACACCTGAATGCTTCAGAGCAGCAGACTGCCATGTATTCGTCCTAAAAACTGGGTCATTAAAGAGTCGACTTTCTTTTCTGCATGACTGTAGGCAGCTTCTGGATCATGCTTTTTATGAAGGGAGTTATACTTATAACACCTCAAGAATCAAAAGTAAAAAAGGCTTGAATTTATATTGTGTCTCGTAGGATAATGTTATGATTTATTTAAAGTATATTAGGCAATATACTAATGATGATGAATTATAACAGGAGATAATTACTACCCATAATGAATTAAGAGGGAAACCGTCAGACATTTAAATTAACACAGAGTGAGAAGAAAGTCCACTCAACATGATTAAATATCAGTGCTGATCAGGTTATAAAAACCTCAAGGTAGGCATGATCCTGGAGCCAAGGAATTTCTATCTTTGCTCAGTTTAAGTACCTCATTGTGACCTTTTAGCTTGTAGTTAAAATCGGGTTTTATTGCAATGTCATGGTTACTCATCGTTCTCTAAAAAGTTACACAAGGGCCTTTTTGTAAAGTACAAGTTTTCTTTTTTTTTTTTTTTTTTTGTATTTTTCTGTTTTCTTCGGCTTTTTTTTTCCTGTTTTCCATGTATTTAGTGAAGACTGTATTTCCCGTCACATATGAAATGTGGTGAAAGTTAAATTACTGAAGATTTCAGATAACAATTGGTTATGAGAAATAACAATTTCTCATTAGCTGCATATTTTTCTTCTGCTCTTTACCCCTAACTGAAGTCATTTGAAAAGTATCTGGTATCACATGCACGCTCCTTTAAAGCACGCTTATTCTCCAGCTCCCTTTACTGGGACTCGCCACATAAATCACACTTGCTGTTATTACAGAGGTCATTTATTCTGATCCTTTCTCACAATATTTAAATTCTTACCTTTTTAATTACACACTCTCTGGGCTTTTCCTCTTATCCCAGAGGACACACTCATTTGCTTCCTGTCATAACAACAAACTGTGAATTTCATCATCAGGCTTTTCTCTGGAGGCAATGGGAATTTTCACAGTATGGTGAATCAAGGGCAATGTCTCTCCACAAAGTGGTTCTGTTTGGTTGTTTTTGTTTGTGGTAATCAATTTAAAGTCCCATCAGCCGCCTGCATGTTGCCATTAAATTTTTAAGTGTTCAAAAGTAATTTCATTTGTATTCCACACACATCCGTCAAGGTTTTTTCTTGCCTAATGCCGAGGAAATAAGCCAGTCAACATAGCCTGCAACAGGCAGAGCGAAAATCCTTCAAACACATGATGAAATGCTGCATGTTCATCAACAGCAACGCGCAACCTTGCAGCTTTAGTTCCACTGCTGTTGTGAAATGACACAAATATTTCCAGAGAGCAAACAGTGTGACATGGTTCACCTGGAGCGAGGTGCACTGTGGTTCAAGAGCTGGTGTCCTGGATGCTGTAGCCAGGTGCAGGTTGTATTTGCCTCCTACCAACCACCGGCCGCTTGTGTGCAACGGCCAGTTATGTTGTTAATGCTGAGGCCAAAAGCTCAGATCTGTTGAGATTATAGATGGTTTTCTGCCAACGCTCAGAGATAATGCCAGGATGCTGCTGAATGTGGAAACAGGAGCAAGAAAAAGGTTTGACGAAAATGTGTAAAATATGTAGTTTTCCATCCGTCTTTTTAGACACCTTTTGGTAAAAATGTACTTTCTCAAGTCTGAATTTATATTTTCCACATGATTGGCTCTGGAGCTGCTCTTTAGAAAGAAAAGAAGAAATACAGATTCATGCGCCATAAGGTTGTTACAGATAACTTTCCCATCACTTTCCAGGAAAGCAGCACCTTTTTAGAAATTCAACAAAACGCGCTTTTACCCCCCGTGCTGCTACCATACACCAGCATAAGATCAAATGGATGTGGCCGAACTTTTGATACCCCTGCCAATTAAAAATAGCTTACCAGTTCCCCAGCAGACAAACAGCTGGTGTTCTGCTGAACTCTCGCATTTCAGATTCACTCATCCCCACCAAACGACCCTTCACTGACAGAAAAGGAGGCCATGATTTAATATTGCATTCTGCATGCGCGGCGCATGAGGAGCATATTTCTAACGGAGTTATGGCAGATATAAATCAAAAGTTTGTTTGCAGCCCTCGTCTATCACGCTGAAAAAAAAAAAAAAAAAGCAGATGTAGAAGCTCCACAAACTGTGGAACACGCTGAAACAGAAGCCTTTCTTTTTCTGGTACCTCAGCGTTTGAACAAAAATCAAGCTGGTAACCTTTTTCTTTTTCAGTAACTCGGAAACTTCAGAGATGTCTCCTTAACTCACCCCTGTATGGCATGGGATCAACACTTTAAAAGGCTCAATGTGTGAAGGCATACCCGACCTCATATCGGTAAACTACACCTCCAACAGTCTTAAGTAAATCGTAGTTTTTCTCTCCAGTCTTTTTGGACAGGGGATCCTGGACTTTATCGCATTACCCTTCAGTGTTGGATTTTAAATAAAGGATGTAAACAGGAGACATTCACTTTCATGAAAAGGGGGATTTGCAGAAGTGTTGCATTAATCACTGACCGAAATATTGCAAACACTTGTTAAAGACTCGACAGAACTCTGTTTGATTTTCGCACCTTGAGGCACCTTGGGGCCCTGTATGCTAACTTAGCATCCTGCTTGCATCTTGTTTCTTCCCTCCACTCCCCTCAGCCAGTAGAAGTCAGCCTGATGTTAACTATTGTCCTAACTCTTGCTCTATCAAATAGAAACTCAAATTAAACTTTATTTATAAAACCCTTTTTGTACAGATGCATTTCAAATCTGTCCAGACTATAAATATGGGTTACGTATTCTGAAACTAGTCAATTTGCATCCCTAGTTTAGAGAAATTAATTTAATGGAATGCCCCTTGAGATGGACCATCTCGTTTCCGAGGGGGTCCAAAAACATAAAACAATACATCATAATCAACAATTACACAAATGATACGCAAAACAAGACAAGACAAACTTGCTCAAAATTACACATCAGGAGATGTCAGAATCTGTGATTATTGAACATGTCACAGAATTGAAATAGACAAAAAAAAACAAAAAAAAAACGTTTATACATCCATATGCTGGGAAAACGGTTTTACTTCACCAGCCAGTGACTGGTTTAGCTCCAGTAGATGCAGAGTGTTTGTGTGCTAGAGTGACTTATCAGATCTTGTTATTGTCATACCAAGTTATTTGGTACTGGCTCTATAAAGATATGGATCAGTTGATGCTTTAAACTGTATCAGAAATATACCTGCTGCACCGCCTACATTCACTCTTCCATTATTTAATGCTTTGCTAACATAACATCTAAATTAATCATTTTATATTTCAAACACAACATTTTACTCACCATAAGCAGGTTGGTGTCATTACTAGCTTTGACCACTTGTTTTTACTGCATAAAGAGGACTTAAAATTTGGCAGCTCAAAGTACTTACAATGTGCAAACAGTTACAGAACTAGGACATAAAATCTAAACAATAAATGGGTTAAAAATATGACAGCAAATCAGATCTGTAGGGCTGAAACATGAGTGCCACGGGAAAAAAAGATGAATTCACCGACATATTAAAAGTGTGGTGATATTTGCATTTGGCCCGCTGTCAGCTCAGCCTTATTGGCCAGATTGGAAGCCGAATTTCAAGGCATGCAGCTTCCAACATCCTAATTTAATCTCTTTTATTGTCTATAGTGAATATACATCTGAACTTTTTATTGCAGTGACAAGAAATGGATTTAAATGAATGATGTAAAAGGAGACCTCAGTTCTCCGACAGAAACTGGATGACATGCGGCTGGAAATCTCTGAGGCAAACACCTGCAACAAATGAACAATTAAAAATGAGTCCTTGCAGGAGGAATGCTTTGGATGCATTTGTGAGCACTTTTTGACTTCACAACATTTTGGTTCAGTGATGGACTGCAAAAACTGAAATCTAAGTAAGATTAAAAATCTTAAATTGAGTACACATATGCACATTTTTTTTTAATGTAAGGTAATTCTTACTTTTTATGCCAGAGAATTCCTCGTTTTAAGAGTATTTTTTCTTGTTTTGGGAAGTCTTTTTCAAGCCAAATTTTTTTTGTTCTGTTTGGCAGATAATTTATCTTATTTTAAGAAACATTTACCAAATTTTTGTATATTTTTTTTCTTGTGTTTTATGGCTGAACTTTTGCAGTGTGTAAATCAGTGTTTTTGTTTTTACTCTTTGTACTTTGCTGTTGATGCATTTCAAAGACATGGATTTAATGCTCCACACATCTCAAAGCAAGTTTTCTTCTTTACACGGGAACATCGTTTCCTCTTCATTATGGATTAAAATGATTTTTTTTCCCACCCTTTTTGAGTCATTGTCACCGCAGAGCTCCTTTGCTCACAGGCCTCTTTTTTAGCACGCAGACCTTCCTTTGCAGCTGACCTGACTTGTCAGTTTTCATCACTCACAACACTCCAGAGACCTTGTTGAAGCACAGATTCAAAGCTCCTGGTCACTATGTTGTGCAGACACTATCCAAGAATTTGTTAGATTATCTAAGCATTGAACTTCTCCTCTCTGGACCTCCTCCTTCAATGAATAATGAATAGAAGTCATTTCTAGTTGTTCTTTTCCATCAGCTTTGCACACTTGATAATACACAGAGGGCTTTTCCCGTCCGAGCCCTGCGCTCTGACCGAGATTTAAATCACACACCGTGCATCTGATATCCACACTGCAAGCAAACCTGGCTGTTGGTTCACCTCAGTGGGCAGAGAGGAGGAAAAAAAAAAACAAAAAACAGAAGGTAACTTTAGTCTTGTTATGATCCGGGTCAAAACAAGGTAGATGTCAAAGGCACAATTTATCCTTTGTAACTTAAAAAGCCCTTTTCATCTTCATGAAAAACTTATCATGTCTGGGAGGAATCTTTAAACTTTAAAACCATTCTGGAACGTGGCGAGCGAGGAAAGGAATGAGGCGAAAAAATCCTGCCCACTGCCAAGGTTGAATGGAGAGCACAAGCTGTGAGTGTTAAAACACAACAAATGCTGTCAGTGACAGCGATCTTTGAATGTCAGCAGTTCTGTGGCGCTCCGGCTCCGGCTGAGGTATTTCCTCAACACTGCATTTGTCAAACATGTTGCAGAGCAATGCCGCAGCCAAAGCCATGTTTGCTGAAACCCCATGTTAACCTGGGATTTTGTGAGAAACTTCCCCTTTTTCAGTTTAGCACGCTGCTTTCACCGCCACCCTCCAGCACGTGTGAAATCTTTTGTCACAAGCTGCAGGATCATCCCTGACTCTCTCTGTGCTTTGTATTAGCAGCAGTTCGGATTGCAGTGCAGGCGGCCGGCTCATTCTGCTTTCTGTTTGTCACACATGGCTTGCTTTTGTATTTTGCTTGTACCATCACCAGCAAACACAGACGTTCATAGACACACACACACACCCTTAAACTGATACAGACTCATTTGGTAATATGCTGAAAGGAAGACAGACGTCGGTGCACAGTTCTCAGTCTTTTGAGGTGCCATTATTTTCTCCTCGCTTCACTGTCCTCCACTCTCACATGTGTTGACAACCTTGTGCTCTCCCACAGAAACACCTGCAACATCTTCCAATCTCTACATGGCAATTCTCCAAAGTCATTTTCAATTATGCTTCAGTGGATTTTACATTAGAGGGGGAATGCTGCAGTTGCCTCGGGTAAAAACATGAGAAGATGCAAGTCTGTATGTGTGTGTGTGTGTGTGTTTGTGTGTGTGTGTGCACCACCTTTGGGCATGACTATGTGTGTCAGTAGAAGTTTTCCACAAAGTCTAGCTCAGGCTGATTGTATATCCACAGATAAAGTCCTTGACAGCTTGAACATTATGAATCTTCTCTCTGAGATGTGATTCGCTGATTGTAGCAGTGATTATTAAAACTGCTGGATGTTTGCTGCATCCATCCAAGACATTCTTCAACGCCGTCTCACTGCTTTACTCTCTTTTTTAGCTCAGTTAACCTCGGCATTTGCATTTACACGGCTAACGGTTCTCTTTTTTTTTTTTTTTTTATGTTTTCATTTCCGCATGTTGATGGAGGCCGGTGGGAATTCTCCGCACACAGCTCATGCATTGTTTTCACCACCTATAGCAATTAAAACTTCTCATCACTATTCACGTCATATTTTTCCATCCAGCAGTCATGAAATCATGAATTGATTGTGTTGGTGTGATAATATGTCCACCTTATTAATGAGATTTGAGGAGTGGTCAACCGGGCTTGTTGGAGACCGGAGTGTGTGTGGGCAACATGTATTTCTATGTCAGGAAACTGCATCCTGTGTGTAATTTTTTTGGTTGTTCTGGTATTTTAAGTTGTGAAACAAATTGAGATTCCTTGAGAAGCCATATAAATGGAGAACAATCCAAGGAATTAATGAAAACAGTGATAGAAAAGCAGTTTGTGAAATATATGTTAAGATTAAAGGTGCAAAGTTAAAGAATGCTAAATTTTTGCTAACCACTTGGTTAAAGGTCATAAATCATTTGACATGTTAGCTTCCTCTACACAGTGGCTATATTTTGAGTTCATGGGACGATAGTTGTTGCTGCTTTCCTTGTTCTACAGGTTTATTGTGGTGGCTGAGCAAGAAGCTGGTAGCGATTTGTTAGTGTGACTGGGATGACAGGAGCTGAGGTAGACTGAGCTCCAATGAAGAATGTAGACCATAATCGAGCGAAACAGCAATTTGGAAATTGTGTACACCAAAACACACGTAGCAATAGTGCTATTAAAGCACCGAAATGTGCACTTACAGGAGCAGCCACAATGCATAATTTGTCATGGAGGGTTTTTAACCCTTTGGGGTCCCAGAACACACCAGCATCACTTTGGCTTTTCAAAGCGCCATAACAAAGCTGCTCTAAGGTTCAGCCCAAAGTCCATCAAAGCATCCATTTTCAGCGCTTATCCAGGCAAAGAAGTGTGTCTGGGGGGGGGGGGCTTTCCTCTCCCCAGCCACATTTAAAAGCCAGGTTAAGCAGCATTCATGGAACAAGGTGAATGTTGTTTAGTGGAGTGTGATGGGCTTTTACTGCTGTTTTATATTGACACTATGTTTGTGTGATTTTATATTCATATGTCTTTGTAAAGAACCCCAAGACTCACGCTGGAAACAAGTTTTTACTTTATCGCGTTATGATTCCAGAAATCTAACAATTTATCATTCATCTTGGGGAAAACCGAGTCGTTCCCAGACCAGCAGAGAGATGTAGACCCCATGCCGCAGAGGATCCAGAAAGTGCAGATTAAAAAACTGTCACCAGTTATCTGATGGTAGATTCAGTAGAACATGAAATTTTATAGTCTCAGTTTGATAATAATTTGTAATTTCAAAATGCAAAAAAAACATTTCCAGTATTCAAGCATAAGCACGGAACATAATGCACGTGTTTTTTCCAACATGTTTATATTTTTATCATTTCATATAGAGGGGAAAAAAAAGGCGAATTGGTTGACAAATTTTCTTAATTTAAAATAGATGATTTTCTGCATTTATATGGACCCAATAAATCATTAAAATAGATTAAAGTGGGGAAAAATCCTATTATATTGTTGCTGCTGTTAATCTGCAAAGCTTTACAATTTCAATGAGCGAAGTGTTTCTGAACCCTGGTCCTCGGGGAAACCACGGCCCTGCATGTCGTAGTTGATACCAACTTCAGTACACCTGATGCAGATTAACTCAGCTGCTTGCCAAACTCTATGAACACCTGATAATGAGCCATTTATTTTATTCCAGTTTGTTAAAGTAGGGCTACTTATAAAACATGCAGGGCAGTGGGCCCGGAGGACCTGGATCGAGAAACACTGAGCTAGACCACCTTTTAGTCTTTAAGGTAATTGCTGACCATCTTCATAGCAATGTTGATACAAAGTGTTGGAAAAGTGCTTAAAGGAGTTTTTCTTTTTTCCACAGAAAGTATTGCAATAATTCAACAGATGATTTTTTAATAGTCCTATTATCACATGATCTGATCAGCTCCTTAACGTAATGTTACCTAACACCGCTAACACCTACTCACCACCTCTTCATTGGAAGTATTTCAGACAGAAAAGATCCGCAGGGCTTTTCCCTCAACCCGTAGCTAGAAAAGCCACAGAGCAAACATTGCAGTCTGGCCTTCAGGAGTCATGTTTGACTTTCTGAGTTTGAAGACTGTTGGCAGTTTTCTGAAAATGAACAGACGCTGAGTTTTTTTCCCACTTCAGTTTTTATCAACACCCTGTAGAACAGACCCCAGAACAGCTCCATCAATGAATGTCAATAGCATCTACGTATTAACACCTCTGTAACAGTGTGAAAACCACTCGAAACAAAACTGAAGTATGCTTTATGGACCGTACATCTGTACGACGTGGGCAGTTTCCTCTGATCTGGTGTATTTTCTGAACCCTTTGCTGAGAGAGAGAAAAAAAAGACAAAATATCTATTCCACCAAAGAAAAAGAGCAAAACTGCAAATAAAACCAAATCTTCTAGCTGTTTTATATCGCCTGTAGTGCAGTTTTGTAGCATAAAATTAAAATAACTGAAAGGAAATAGTTGTTTTGCGATTAAAAATATGTTTAAATATTTATTTAACTTCTCTAAAATGTACAGAAACTACAGACTTGTCTCAATCTTTGTCCTTTCTATATCCTTTGACCATTTTTTTTTTTTTTTTTTTTTTTTTTTACAACCTTCCGGTATGGAATAGTCGGATAGAGGAGCTTCAAAATGGTGCCAGCTGTACAAGCAGCAACAATGAAGTGCAACACCAGTCTTTTTGCTTCATCTCTGTCTAAGAGGCTGCTGTAGTGTTTTTGGATTAAAGTGTCTCGTAATCCGAAGGCTGACTGGACTCGAGAGTAACAGACTAATTGCTGCAGGCAACCCATCCATCCATTTATTTCCCATGCCTGCCTCCTCCTCTGTTCAGCCTCCCTGCGAGGCTGCAGCCTTTCTAGTCATGGCTCAAACTAAATGGCAAGGAAACCCAGGACAGGTCGCCAGTCGCTGTAGGGCCATCTCACAGACAAACACAGTTCAGTTTACACCTTGGGCATTTCCAGCCTAGTAAGCATTGATTTTCAGCTTCTCTAGCTGTCTAGACATCTACTGTAGGTCAAAGCTGGCCTTGATTTGGTTAGAGGGGAAATTAATGCTTATATGTTAAAAAAATAAATAAATAAATAAATAACACAGCTATAGCAGTTTATTTCATATACTGCATCCACAGCAGCAGTGTACTTTAATGGCAGCTGTTCTGGGCTGACAGCTTTGAGCTATGGGGTTCCACAAGGGAGTTCTTTGGGTCCTCTCTTATTCTCAATATTTATTAATGATTTACCTTTAGATTTAAATGATGCCACAGTTACAACGTATGCTGATGACTCAACAATTTATTTTTTAACAAGGATTTTAAATGCAGACTAAGAGTTCATAGAGAATCGGCTGAGTAGAAACAAATTAATGTTGAATAAAGAAAAAGCTAAATGTATTGTTTCGGGTTCAAAAAATGTGTTGAGGGAAGACCTAAGCCATGCTTTGCTATGGATGAGGTTGACAGGATGGGTAGAGGTATGGCTTTGAATAAATATTTCAGTAAAATTAAATCTACTCATCAAATTACATTAGTGATACAAGCACTTGTTTTGTCGTACTTAGACTATTGTTTCGTAACCTCGGTAGTTTGCAGGTCGCTCAGAGCAAAGTGGTAAGATTAATTCTACACCATCCTTATCAGTCCAGTGTTGGTGTAATAAATCGCCATCTGTCATGGTTAAGCGTAGGAAGTAGGATGCAATGTTCACTGATATGTTCAATTAAAAAAGTAGTTATGACTAAAACACCAGGAATATTGCATAGAAGATATCGTTTTACTCAGACTTACATAATGGCTTCACAAGGCAGATGTCAGCAGGTCGTTTCTTCTTGCCTTTATGTAGAACTTATCTAAAACAGAAGACAGTAAATTATTAGGCAACGGTGGCACAAAACACATTACCAGATTTTTTTATTTTAGAAAACAAAATGGTCAGCTTTTCTAAGAGGCTACATTTATTTATTTATTTTTTTATTTTTTTGTCTTGTCCAGCATTTAAGCAAACAGACTGATGTTCTTGCTAAATTTATTTGTGTGGGTTTGGCGAAAATAATACCTTGGTGATCTTTTTGTAACATTTATGTTCAGAACGATGAGATTGGATCATTTCTGAGCATAGAAAGTGGAATGTAAATATAATGCTATTATATTCGCTGTAATGATTGAACTTTGAGCAAATATTTTTGTTTTTAGTGAATGTGTTGCTGTTGGGAGCTTGTATGTTTGTGTATTTTAAGCTAATGATGTAATAAGTTGTGGAGAGCCCAGGAAGAGTAGCGGCTGTGAAATGACAACAGCTAATGGGGATCTGATTGATAAAGAAAATAAAATAAAATAAAACAAAATAAACATACCTAAACTTTAAGGTGGATGTTGGAGGTTAATGAACTCTGTAATGTGAAGCTCCGCAGTTATGTAGTTGTCATACGGTGGCGACCAGGAAGAAGTTTACTATAATGGATCTGCACAGGAGTTTTGATGCTGCAGAGACTGAATTGTAGAAGCAACTAACACACCACAGCCTTACATGGTGGCGTTCATAAGCCCCAGAAAAGACGTTGACAACAAAATGAACACCTCAGTGAACGTGTGGCGGACGTTGACTTGAGCTAACATTTGCTAACATAGCTCACATCTTTACCGCTCCTCTTCAGCATGGAGGATTTAACTACAGAGAAGACTGGATGCAGTCCAAGAGTTTTCTAGCTAAGCAACGTGAATTGGTTTATGAATTGGCATAGATACAGTTACAATATATTTGATGCAATTACATTATAACAAACCGGACCGTATTAGACTCGAATTGGCTTGTAATTAATTTATTTTGATATGTAATAAATTGGTGCTTCATAAAAAAAGAAAAAAAAACAAACAAACCGCTTAATTGAATTGCACTGAATATTTTGCCATAATATATTAAATCTTAGTGAAACAAAAATACATCTGGCCATTTTGTACTGGACCACTGAGAGGACATAAAACCAAACCTAGGTGGTGTGGCTGTTAAGTTATATAACACTCTGACCAGAAATGTCAGAGAGGGAGAGTTAAGAAAAGAGACGTGATAAAAAGAAGACAGAATTGGCAGTTCTTGTCGCTGCCAGGCTGTATCTCAGGCCTCCATCGGTGCCACCCCCCCACCCACCCACACACACACACACACACACACATGCTGATGGAGGTGTGCAGGATAGAAAAGCTTGGAGGGAACTACTATTCCGGTTTCACACTTTTCTGTGGGCTTCCTCAGGAAACTAATGAAATATCCAGGTGCACGTTGCTTTAAGGTAAAATGAGTCTGGGATACTGTCACTCTCGTTACTGATCTGTGAAGTCCCTTCACTTTGATTGCACACACCCAGGCATGCAGGCTGAAACTTTCCAGGACTGTGGAAGCAACGTTGCCAGCCTGTTTCCTCCCTCTTGTGGGCAGAAATATCTCCCAGTTATTGCATTTTCAAATTGCTTTTCTAAGCTCACCAGGTTCATAATTATGAAGCTTTAGTCTCTCTTGTGTGTGTTTCTACATCTTTAATCTCCTCAGCAACAATATCTCTGAGTGGATCCAGTTTTTCTTCATTACAGTTAAACACTGACACCTAATTGTCTTATAATGTTGTTTCATGGCACATATGGATTTTCTTTTTTTCTCAAAGAATTATTTTTATGTAGTTATTTCTTACATTCCCTACAACTTTTACACTTTTCTGCTGGATTTAACATTCAGTTGACCATTTGCATCATTTTCTCATTATTTCTTCTTTGTCAGCCATTAAAGAATGAAGTTACTGAAGTCATTTTCCTGCAAGTTGCACTTTGACCTCTCTCTGGCTTTCTTCGTGCTCGTCACTACGCTGCAGGGATTCAGTGGTTTTCCAGATGGCATGTGCCATCCCTCCAGACGTAATGAGATGTAATGAGTCACATTTACTGATGTAACTTTTTCACAGCTTTCTCTGAATGTCAGAGGTCTTTACTCCACCTATAAGGCCACCTGGGTCTTGATTCTCGTTCCATTTGCTGTTAACAGCTGTGTGGTGGATTTACACAATGTGTTAAAGACTTCAGTTTTCCATTTAATTCTAAGAGTTTGCCTTTTGCGCCCCACCTGTTTATGTTCTCACAACTGTATAGATTCCAAATATTAACCTCATTAAAAAAAAACAACAACAACAACAACAAAAACGTACAGCATTACATTACCTCACATTACAACGTACAGCAAATGACTGAGATACACAAAAAAATTACTAGGGCTGTGAAGCTCGACGATATGCTTTTGTCCCGATTCGATTCCATTTGATTCAGATTTTTTGGGTGATTTCATTTGCAATTCTCACGATTCTTCAATATTGCTGATTTCTGTGGATTAAAAACACAATAAAAAAAGAACCAAACTTTTTTCTTTCACATGATTTTTCTTGATTTTGATTAGGAAAATGCAACACAGTAGCCAGACCACCATTCTGCTGCTTTAATGCCCAAGAAGAGAAGTAAAAAGATTAATAAAAAAAAAAAAAAAAATGACAACAATTTTATCATGGAATATTTTTAATTTATTTGAATAAACAATCACATTTGCGTAAAAAAAAAAAAAAAAAAAAAAAAAAAAAAAATTGTGAAACAAAAAATCCCGATATTCGATTTTTCAATAATTACCAACTCTTCAATACAGGTTAGCTGACTCTCAAGTGGTGTTTTCTGACTTTGTTCAGCTCTTTTCTGGTCACTCCAACTTTGTTTGGACGGTTTAAGGGACCTGCGTCTAAAGTAGAACTACCTTTGTCTTGCAGCAGAATGTGTTTCTGGAGCAAAAACTCTGCAACAGTTGTGGTGAAAATGTCTGCAGCTCATTCAGGCGTCGCTGCCTCTGACCCCTCAGTGCTGCATGGTACGCTGCGAGACTTTTTTCTAGAGCACCAGTCAGCGAGTGCTCAAAGCCCTCCAGCTTGATTTCACCGCAGGGTTATCGGCTCCGAAACCTTTTTCTTCCTCTCTGTGTGACTCCTGTTCAGAGTACAGGTAAGTGAGTTACTCCTACTTGACGTTGTAAACCACCTGATGATGCTTTCATCTTCAGGTCCCTGAAAAATATTGATGAGGCTTTTTTTATTTTCTTTCTTTTCAACGCATCATCTCAAGCAGAACCAGATATGCAACCTTGATGTTCCATGGAACATCATTTCAACTGACTTTGTTAATCCCAGTATGCTTTAGGGTGACGCCCTCTTTTTGTACAAGCTGGAGAAACTCAGATGATTTGCTTGGAGTTTTTCTGTCTTTGAAGTGATTGGCTTTTTTCTCTTCATCTCCCCTGAGCATGGTCAACAGCGCTGCACACCAACGTTGAATTGTTCTGCTTTACTGGCAGCCATCTGGCAAAACCTCACAAACATTCCCTAATGCAATTTCTGTCTGCCTTTTATTCCAGTCATTTGATGTTCACACACTGCAGTGCACCGCTCTCAGAAAAGGAAAAAAAAAAAAAAAAAAGAAAGGTTTTATTTTACAAATAGCAACAAATGCAAACGTTCATTCTGTGACAGAACAGACACGGCGGACGTTTCTGACCTGGTGTGCTTTGGAAAGCTGATTTAAGTCAGAACACCAAATAACAGGTGGTAAAACCTTTACTTAGGTTCTGTTATTCCAAATGATGCTCTCTGCAGTGTGCCAAGCCTGTGTTTTTTTGGTTTTTTTTTTTTTAGGCCACAGTCTTGCTGGGAATCTTGCACTCCAGAGTCTGATGTAACATCAGACCTGCCTTAATCTCATTTACTGATAAAATATGGAGCTGACATCTTTCACCGTGAGCACCAAACAGCCATTAATTCTGCAGGAAACTCTGAACTAGTCTTTTCAACAGAAATAGAAACTTTTTCCTCTTTGCAAGAAAAAAAAAAAAAAAAACCTCTCTGGTGCTACACAGCATCTTCAGACTGAAATTATGTAGAATACTTAAGTGTTTGCTGTCTAGAAAATACCCTTACAACTGTGCCTCATTATTTTCTGGTTGTTTACTATCATCCTGTGTTGGAATGATTGAATTTATCTGGATTCTAATGACTTGGTTAGTGGGATACTAGATGGGAACTGACCACATGACATTCTCTTTATAAAACTAGATTGGAATTTCTTGGACTGAAGTCAAATAATTTGGAATAGATTAAAATTACTAGATTATCCTGGGAACCTTAACTGAAGATTGAAGTGGTGTGGAAAAGTGATGGATGGTTGAACTGGATTATACTTAGCTTGGATTCATTTTCATTTGAGCAGTCAATTAGAGTACATTTGAATCTCAAATGAATGGTACTGTGGATTGAATTGGGTTAAAAGAAACTGGACTAAAGTCTACTGAACTAAATTTGATTGATTTGACTGGATTATAAATAGACTGAATAGATTTTTATTAATTTGGCTTTGAATTATGAATAGATAACAATGAACTGGAAAGGGTGTGTGTGTTTGTGTGTGTGTGTGTGTGTGTGTGTGTGTGTGTGTGTAGGGTGGGGGGGGGGGGGGGGGGGGGGTTATCTGGTTAAATTAATCTTAGTTTTCATTGGCTTCAAATCTGACATCTGTTTTAAGAGATTGTCATATTATCCAGATAAGAAGCCCGCTTCCATCGTGCTGTGATGCTCAACAGCACAGAAATATACTTTAATTATATAGATTGACTAATCTATTACCAAAATTCATTTGTTTTTGTTATGGATCTTTACCAAACAAGTGTTTGTTTGTTTTTTTTGTTTTTTTTTGTTTGTTTGTTTTTGGTTCATTTGTTTTTTGTTAATAATCTAGTCTGTTATATTACAAATTAAAGTGCCAAATTCTTGTTAAACAAACATGCCTTTAGACATCTTTAACTAGTAAAAATACAAATAATTGTGTAAAATAAACCTCTAACAAAAAAATTCCTGGATCCAAAAGATGATCCAGATCAGCACCAAAACTAAATCAGTTCTTCATTTTCACATGTCCAACGAATCCTGAAGATTTAATTAAATTCAGTCCATAAAGCTTTGAGTCATCTTGAACCCTGACAGACAGACAGATGAAAGATAACCTCCTTGGTGGAGATAAAGATAAAAGTCCAACCCAAACCAAAATAAAACTTATAGTCAAACACAAAAGAACATTTGTTGTGCAGTATAGCTCAACCTGCAACCAGTTAAAGGAACAAAGAGAAAGAAGCTGCGATGGCAGTTATGGCCACACAGCATGTCTACTACACTACATTTTAAAATGTCTTTCTGAGAGTGTGCGCATTAAGATGAGCTCCTCCATGGCTGCCATTAGGGGTCAGAACATGGCGGTGAACTCTAAACTCTTCACTGTCCTCTACTGCATGTGTTATCTACCAGCCTTGCCAAAGTAAAGGAAGCGCGGGAGTATGTAGGCGTTGACGTCTGACATGGACATAATTATTTGCATGCATAAAGGGAACACAACCGAGGCTTTAGCGTCAGTGGTTTTAAATGGCATAGAGTGCATTTATAGAACTGTAGGAAAAAGCCCCCAACAAGCCCTCACCGGCTGATGATCCATTTGCTCCAATCCTCAAACACAACCAGAAGGATGCAAGATGCAGAAGGGTTGCACTGATAAATGAATGTTTTTTATTGATAACTTAAGCTCTTCGGCACTGTTTTTATGCAATTATTGAATGCCCTTGTGTACTTGTGAAGAGCTTTTAGAGGTCAGTCATATTTTGGGTCCAAAACATACAAAAAACAAAATAAAATTTCAGAACTATTGCTAATATTTATTTGTTTTCTTTTATATGTAGATTACTTTTTGATATACATTATAATGCAAATAAAGCAGTTATTCTCACTATGTTTTGGCCATGAAGGATCCTTAACAAATGCACAAAGTTTCTAAATTTGTGACTCAAGCTGTGTGCGCACAAATTCAGACACGTTCACATGCAATCTATTCCGCTGATCTGTAAAGTCATGCATATGTATAGTTCTTTTTTAATAAATCTCCGTTTTAGTGAATCTGTATGCATGTGCTTGGACCAGATTTCTATTCTTACTTCTTTAGCCATGAATGGATGTGGACACTCTGCTAATTTGTCATTTGCATATCAAGACATAGTTTCCAGTACAGTTCAAAAAAGAAATGCAGCATTACTGAATATAAAACACGAGACACTCATTAGTGAAGGAATTTAATATATATTTTAGTTCAAGTTTTTAGGCCTGTCGACAAGAACAGAACTTATTGCAGTGAATGGAAAAAGTGACAGACATTGGTGACATTATATAACATAAACTCTGCATCAGAAAGCAGTCGTCCCAAGTCGGTATTAAGTTGAGTCCTCAAAAGTACTTTTTAGAAAAGTTTCCTCTCACCAAAATTCCTGCAGTTCATTAGAAGCAAGTATCCCAAAATCCACAGTGATGGCAACACATCTGGTTTCCCATTAGACAAAACGGATGAATTGCTTCTCTCTTCACTGGCCAGCCATTGCTGCCTGACTCAAACTTGCTGTTGACTATAGGCTTCTGAGTCTACAAGCTATTTAAACTATTTATGGTTTCTGCAGTTTGGTCTGGCAAAGCACCACCCTCCTCCCAGAAATATGGCGTTTTGCCTGTGGAATTTTGCTTCTAAGATGGTGAAAGACTTTCTTTCTACTATTTCCTTATGCTTTTCTCACAGATGAGGACAAGTAAATGTAAATAGAATGATCTCTTTGAACCAAAGGGAATGAGAGGAACAGAACGGTCAGCCTGATGCTGGCCCAAACAAAAGGAAAGCTGGCAGGTGAAGGCAGTGTGGCATCTGCACTACTGTCCCGTCTGCGCCGCTCGCACAACCCCGACAAGTACAGCCACGTGTGACTCCTGGACCCTGAGGGTCATGGAGTTCAACAGATTTGCATTTTACATCCTTTAACACAGAGTTTCTGCTACCTCTCTGTGCCGATCCAAACATCACAATACTGTATCAAGCTGTGGCTGAGTGCCAGAACTATTCATCAACTATTTGATCATTCACCGAATTCCTTGAAAGCTTAGAGTGTCAAAAGATTTTTCCTTTTATTCATCTAGTTTTTTTTTTTTTTTTTTCTTTTTTTTTTGCCATATATGTTTGGAGATGCACAACAAAACCTTTGTTTCTTCCACCATAAAGAATTATTATTATAATTATTAAAATAATTATTATCATTATTCTTGTAGTGTGCCACTTTTTCCATTGGCACAAACAAAAATGTGAAGTTGAGACCTCCATCTGCGTTGCAAACTGACAAAAAAAAACCGTCTTCCAGGCTTCAACCCAGTAGACACTGGCTGTACAGGGTGTTAGTGAGAGCAAACGCTGCATCCCACCCGGTCTTGTTGCTATGCAGACGGCGGTGGGTGGTTTAGCCAACATGATGCTACGGTAGTGTGAATGCAACAGACTGAAACAAACAAGTTGTGTCTCACTGCTATGTCTGTTTTTACATATGTAGGTCATTCACTGTAAATATGTAAGTAATTAATACAAAAACCCTCATGGAATGGCTTTGGTTCATCTGCACGAGATCCCAAAGCAAGGGGGGGGCTACAGGACTCACGGACATCTCATCAATATAAACTTTTTCTAAATTAGTCAGAGAATGAAACATGCAAACACATTTGCACTGAGTCACTGTTAGCATTTTTCAACTGTGTGCTCTGTGTCGTGTACATAGCATTATTATGTTGTTTATTGCATGACTGACCATTTTTATTGAATCAAAATTTATTTATGTTGTGACTATTTATGTATTTTGTCATGTTTCATCTCACGCTGACCTCTCATGGAACTACAGATTAAAATGACCCTGGAGAGCTAAATTTGACATATGTACATCGTGACTCTCATGTCAAATAATATTCAGGGTCCCATGTTTTGATTAATTAATTAAATAAATAAAATAAATTTTAAAAAAAAGAATCTAACACAAAATCTCTTCAGCATCTTTTGTTTCTTAGCATTATAAATGCTTGCTATTGTATTTTTAGTAAAATAAGAAACTACGGTTGTAAATAATGCCTTTCATCGCCGACTTCTTAAATACAGCTGAGGTCAAACGGAACTTGCCTCCAGCTGAAGACATGATGTTATTACAGGAACAAGGTCAGATTGGATTTGACTGGACAAACATCCAGAAGCTGTAAGCAAGACTTTATATATATATATATATATATATATATATATATATATATATATATATATATATATATATATATATATATATATATATATATAAATGATGCTGACAGCATTTGTGGCATGCATCATGTAACTGCATACTGACTGTTTTTCTTTTTGCAGACAAGTTTATGTCTGTGGTTCTGCTAATATTATAATACTATGTGGAATACTTGGAGGCCATTAGCAGGAGTGTGTGTCACCACCCACCTGCTCGTGTACATGCAGGGGAATAAACAAATCAGGGGCTAGAGCAATCAAAACATTGTTCCATGCCACTGAAGTGGTCACAACCTCCACTGGGTCCCTTTAACAAACCAAAACAACCCCCTGTGTGTCTAAATTAAAGTGTTCCTTCCTTTTATTTCTCCGTTTCTAGAAACTAGTGTCTTTAATATGTAATTTTATGAAAAATTATAAAAAGAAAAAATTGCAGAGATTATAAAAAAAAAACAACAAAGTTTATTAAGTATGAACTGAATGTTGTGACTGTGTTGCTTTTAGGAAAGGAGAATGTCTGCAACTGGTGAGGTCTAAAAAGAAGAGTTTGTGCATTTGGCCGACCAGCCAGGTTCCTGGAAAATGTATTCTGCAGGTGGCATTGTTTTAACACTGCAGCCTCACATCACAAAGGTTGCTGGTTTGAACCTCACATGGGGGCAGTTCTCTCCATCTGTGTGTGGGTCCTCTCTGGATATACCGGCCTCCTCCTACCATGTGTTTGGTTATTTGATGACTTCGCACATGCAAGTTGCTTTGGCTAAAAGCGTCTGCCAAACTGACTGAGTAATAGAAGCTGCAAAAATGTATTTTAATGCTTCAAAACTGTTAATTTTGCTGTGATAAGTGTTAGCATGTATAATCTACCAACCTCAACCCTCAAAAGGAAGATCTGTGATGGAGAGGTGCCGTAAACTTCTAAACAGAAACTATCTATGAACATCCAAATTCAAAAGATGAGAGAGTTGTTTGGAGAACTATCAAAATGGATCTGGGAAAATAGTTTTGTTTGCTTTTGTTTCTTCTTTTTTTTGTTTTATTTTTACATGAACAATTTGCTAATGCGACTGCACGGTTGCATAGTGGTTAGCACTGTGGCCTCAATGCAAGAAGGTCTCTGGTTTGTCTCTTGGCTGGGCTGAGGTTTGGACTGTGGCCTTTCTGTGTGGAGTTTGCATGTTCTCCGCGTGTATGTGTTGGTTCTCTCCAGGTACCCGGCTTTGTCCCACCGTCCAAAGACATGCATGTAAGGTAAAGGGGTACTCTAAATTGCCCCAGGAACTGAGTGTAAGCGTGAGTGGTTGTTTGTCTCTGTGTGGCCCTGCGGTGGACTGGCAAGCTGTCCAGGGTGTACCCTGCCTTTTGCCCAGAGACTGCTGAGATAGGCTCCAGCTTCCCCGCAACCCTTCATTGGATTAAGCGGTTAGGAAAATGAATGAATGAATTTGCGAATGCACAAAGTGTCAGTAGTACATTTTCAGTTCTCTATAACATTTTAAATATGTTGAAACTGTGACGCAGAATAATGCAGAAAACTCCAGTTTTCTAAAGTGTGACTGACAATAAATGAAAATGAAAAAAATTCAAATTCAAATGAATTCAAGCTAATTCTGGACCTTCCTGCAGCCACTGCAGTGTTGACATCTGTCTTTGTTTCTTCTTCAACAACTTTAACAATTCATGATGGACAAAATGATAAAAAGAAAAAAGTTTTTTTTTTTCCTCTCTCTTTATCTTTTTCACTTTTCCTATGAGGTGTTTTCTCTTCTTTCTCTTTCCGTCTTTCTTCTGTCCTCTCCGGTCCAGTCCAGCAGTTCAAACTCTACAATGCAAACAATAAAATAAAATCAAACAATAAAACAAAATAAATTTAGAAATAAGATAAAAGTTCAGAAAGTCAAGGGGATCATTATATCTATAAATCTTCCCATGGCAAAGTAAATGTGCTCAGCAGAACACAGCATCCAGATGATCGTTCTGCTTGCCTCAATGCTGGACAAGACTATAAAGAAAAAAAAAAAAGTAAAATTTCCAGAAATAAAATAGTTTTTCTACCAATCATTTGCTCTTTGGTTTTAAGTACTACAAGTAGACAACTGGTGGTGTCACACATTCTTTCCGAAGAGGACGTCTGCAGACTAATGCAGTAAAAGTCATGTGACAGCTGTACCACACCTTAAGGTGTGCTTGCAGGGAAAATGGCACAAAACAACAGAAACTCTTCATTACCGTCAAAAATACCACATGACCCTGTATTGTGGGGAGCTCCAAATCCGGCCCTCGAGAGCTGGTGGCCTGCAGGTATTGGATGTGTTCCTGCAGCAACACACCTGATGCAAATTAATGGGTAATTAACAAACTTTTGCAGAACTTGACAACAAGCTGTGGAGATCAGTTTTGTTTGAATCATGTGTGTGTCATGTAGTAGTTTAATAAGTGCAGGACATTGGCCCTTAAGGGCCGGACAGGGAGATCAGGGGGGTACTGAATTAGGTGGGTATGGAAAATGAAGGGATGGACTGTTTTACGTGTTGTGAAAACAAGTCTGTCTGTATTCCAAGGTTGCAGAAGCTTTACCCACAGCATGTCTTTGGAACATATTGCAGGACTGGAATGTAAAATCAATGAATATTGACGAAGAATATATATTTTTTAAATCAAATAAAAATTATAATGTATTTGCATTTTCCAGCTATAATAACTCATTTTCTGATTTGGGCTTGCACAAGTGGCAGAAATCATTTCAATCCAGGTCACTTTATTTAAATTAGTGGTCTTAGACATGTTTGTTGTGAAATATTGAGGATAAACTCCCAATTTTGCCAAATAAGAGAAGTCCTGACCAACACTCCTCCATTTAGTCATCTGTTATCTACTAATCAGTGTTTGGATGGCAGTGCTGATTCCCTGCAAAGTCCGTTTAGGATGTTGAATAGTCCAGCTGAGGCTAAGTGTGTTCCGAGCTCGTACACCGAATTAAGACTGGAGCGCTTCTCTTCTCACCTCCACCATAAAATGATGTGGAAATGATGCCGCCTGTCTGTGGCTCATTATTGTTCTTTGTAATCGCAGCAGCGCCTCTTTCGCTCTGCGGCGTTCTGGAATGGCTGTGAATGAGCTACACCTCGTTGCAATCTCACTAAAGCCTATTCCTTCTGAAGGAGCACAAACAGCGGGGTTTAACTAAAAAAGCTTTCCACATGACAACGCGAGGGAGACTAAAAATCCAAATGGGAGTTCTGCCACTACTGTGGGCGGGTGCTTCTGTCTCCGCTGAGAGAAATCCTGGGCATGGCTCCCATGGAAAAGAAAAGATTTGAAAAAAATAGAAAAAAAAAGCGAGATGAAGCCAGCTCAGGCCAGTAGATGCTGTAATGTGCTACTTGCAGGCAGATTTGGTAGTTACTAGTAATGATGGATTCATATGGTGTTTCAAGGGACCAAGCTGGCTAACAGGCTCATTCCCACTGCTAAATTATTGAAGCGCAGGGGTTCCTTAACATCCACATGTTTTTGCACTGGTCGTATTTTATTTTATAGTATTTATCAGAGAATATTAATTATTTACAGATCCGAGTCCCCAGACATTTTTGAAAGGCCCGTTTTTTGTCAGCAGATACAGATGATTGGTTAACTCTTACTTGTTCATATTATAGAGATTTCACTGTTGCAGCATTTTCTGTATAAACAACCAGCAGCTTTTATCCAACTTGGTGCATTGCTGTTTGTGTGATGACGCATTCTTTTTCATCACTGCAAAGCATACGTGTCTTACATACATACATACCTATATATCTATCTATCTATCTATCTATCTATCTATCTTTATATATATATATATATAAAACATGTATGCTTTGCAGTGATGGAAAAGAATGCATCAGTGAGCACAGTTGTGCACATTTATATTCAGACCCTCATTAAAGAAAAGGCTGAATTTACAACAGTCACTCAAATAAGGAACAATAACTAAAAATGTGCAAAAATATAATTTGGTGATATAATACACAGTTTTTTTTTTAATTTTTTTATTTAATTGAGTTGACGAAAGAAAAAAAAACAAAAAACAAACAAACAAATTGGTCCTGGACAAATTAGAGCACTTTTATGTTGTGGGACAAAATACCTGTCCCTGTCAAAATACCTGTTGCTGTTCCTGGACTGGAGTGGAAACATTAAAGGATTGTTTAATAAAATATTAGTTTATTAGTGATGCAATATGTGATAAATGATCCTATTTGTTTGCTTTTAAAAAAATGTATTTCTATTGAACCAAAATTAGAAAATAATGTTATGATTTTTAACATTTTTATTTATTATTACTTATTATTAGCTTATTTTACAGGTAGCCTTGTTTTTTATTTCTTTAATGAAAGGGTATGAATAAATATGACCACAACTGTATATATATATATATATATATATATATATATATATATATATATATATATATATATATATATATATATATATATATATATATATATATATATATATATATATAGATAGATATATATATAAATATATATATATATATATATATATATATATATATATATATATATATATAAATATATATATATATATATATATATATATATATATATATATACAGTTTCTCAGTAAATCTCTGGACAGTTTGTTTACCTGTTAGATCTTCAACAAACTTTTTAAATTATCTATATTATCTATAAAGTTTTGTTTTTGCTTTTGTTTTGTTTTTCATGCATCTCACCAGTTAATTTTTTTGTTTTTGTTTTTTTTTTTTTTTTTACAGATCTACTGATTATGGCTCCACATATGACAGAATGAATGACAAAGTCGGATCCAAGACTGTCCTCAGTTACTTGTACGTCTGTCCCTCAAACAAGAAGAAGGTGAGATATTGCTTTTATTTTATGCAAGGATGATTCTAAATCACATTTTATTCATCTTTGCACATGGCTTTTATGAAAAACAAGTTCTGATTTAGAATCTTTGCTAAAGTAATGAGGTTAAATCTGTGCAAATGCACGTCCAATTGAATTCATCACCGACAAAAAACGACAGAAAAAAATAGAGTAGGGGGTTGTCATAGCAGCCTGCTGCTCTCTGCATCTATGTTTTCAGCAAGGTTTTTCATCTTCTAAACATTACTTAATTTTTCAAATTTCAAATTACCCAACTCTAAAGTTCTGCTCCTACTGGACTCAAACAAGCCGGTTTAAATTAGATGAATTTCATATTCAAGAAATAACTTCAGAAATCATTTATTTCTGTAAAAGTCCATTCCCCCATTGTCATTTTTCTATTCATTGTTTTAGCGAATAAGATCCAATCCAATCTAATCCAGATATATTTATGTCCTGGTGGCCCAACTGTGCTGGTGGTGTAATGGTATGTCACCACAGCCTACCTTACTATGTCTGTTCCTTTAAAACCACACTGTAGCATCTTCTACTAGATACTTTCAGCAGGATAAGAATTCATGTCACAAAGCATAAACCATCTCTAACTGATGAACAAAAAGTACTGTGGGTAAACAACCAAACGAACACTCAGACTAAAGGTTGAACTGGCTGGGAGAAATAACTTGCGGTCAGAAGGCAGTAAAAGTTATTTTCTTGTTTGGTATTTGTCACTGCAAACAAAAGAAAAGCATGACGTTTACAGTCAGATAGTCATAGTAGTCTCAGAGTAGTTACGTAGTAGTTACATAGTAGTTATGTAGTAGTTACGTTGTCACACAGGAAAGGACGTAAGAACAAACATTTAGGAATAGCATCATAGCCATCCAAATCATATTACCTCATGCATCATACACACAGCATTTATGCCATTTGAAATTCATTGTGAGGTCCCTGACAAAAAATAAAAAAAAATAAAATAAAAAAAAAATCATGCATGAACCATATTTTTCATTTACTTCCAGTGTGTTTTATCAGGTATTTTTCCAAAGTTTTAACTGGACTGAAGGAGTAAAAACCACGTTGTTAGAACAACTCAAGTAATTTATTTTTACTTAGTATGAGAAATCCTTGTTGATTAAACTTCAACATGAAGTTTATCAACAAAATAACTTGAGGAAACTTAACTTGAGGAAACTGCAAATAACTTTGCAGAATTTAGTTAGTCCTCAGATTCATTTCTAGGAAGAAGCTGAAGTCGAATTTTCACTATTTCAGGCGGCTAAAAAAGGAAAGACAAGAAAAACACGAGTACTGCCAGCTTCCAACCATCTGCCAATGTTCATTTTCCCAGAATTCATTTCTCTTTTTTCGATTATTTTATGAATTTAGCTCATTTGTTTGCATTCATTTTTCACCATCTGCCTCAGTTTTCAGCTGATTAAATAATAAAAAAAAGAAAACCAAGGGATCATTAAATGGAGGTTTAGTTCATTTTTACGTTACATTTGTGGTGTAGGCAGTTGTTGTTTTATTGCATGTATTCAAGATCCTGCACTTTTCATTATCCTGAAACCCAGCCTGTAGTATCTGGCAGTAAATCAGATTTCCTCTAATGTGTTGAGCTCTGCTGAGCGAGTAAAAATTTGATTGACAAATGGAAATTTGCCAAGAGGTCAGAGGAGAAAGAGCCTCAGTTACAGCAGAGTTAAGGCTCCATATGCTGACAAAACTGCCCTCGGGGTACTTCTGAATCATGCTCCGAGTAATATTCATGTATATGCAGTACTTTGCAAGAGTTTTGATCCAGTTCTCATTTCTATATGACTGCATTGTAATCTTTTAGTAGTTTTAAGAAATAGTTCTCCAGGATTTCTGAAGACTTAAAGTTTTTCTTTGGATACTTTCTGCTTGTACACTTTTGGTCCAGAGTTTGTACATGACTGTTTTCAAAGGAATTTGTTTTGTTTAAGCCTCTTGACACTGACATATGAATCATTCAAATATATTCAAAGAAGGCCCCGTCATGGAATGAACCAGTGCTATACAGACACATAGCTGACAACTTATGAGAAACCATTTCAAATTGAGACTTTAGGATCTTAATAACCAGCTTGTCACAAAGACAAATGATCTCTTTAATATTATTTCTCTAGTTGCATCTTGGATGTCTTTCCAGTCATGCTGACCACTCCACAGTCATTTTGGCAAAAACTTTTATCCAAAGCAATTTACGCGTGAGAAGTGGTCAATTAACCATTAAAGTTTCTCTGCTAGGGGAATAGCTATTGTCCCCCAGAGGCTCAAACCAATACGTTTCTTACTGCGAGGCTGCAGTGCTAATGACTACACCACTGTCTTTTTGCGCACAGCGATTCATGCTACATATCACAATCACCCATTCACACACACATTCATACCCCTTGAAAATAACAGTCGCCTGTTATAAAATTGAATCTGTGGCACCAGCAGACTAACAAGAAATAAAGCATGGTTCATACATATGATGAGGCAGCGTTCAGCATTGTGGAGGCCTTCCAGTTCATCAGCAAGGCCAAGCCAAGGTGCTGACCTTGAATATGTTCGCATGGTGCCAGAGTTAATAGGATCCCAAGAATGTTAAGCACAGCCATGTCAGGGCGAAGGATAGATCATAGCTAGCACTGATTACTCCTCATGACTAATTCCTCCAGCATTTCTATGCAAAGAAGATTTAATTCTACATCAAGGTTATGGTAGGAATGAAGCCCCATAGGTTTTTTTCTGCTACTGGTGTGACATGCGTTTCTTGTTTTCTTTTGTTGGTTTTTTTTTTTTCATTGTTTTGGTTTTAAATATATAGACTGAAAAATTCCTACCATATTCTACCATCCTGCAGGTTTTTGTGTTTCTCTGGTACAACTCACCTGATTCAAATGAACAGGTTCTCCAACAATGTGTTGTCATCTTCTCCATCTGCATGGCTATCTTCTCATGGCTATTTCCAGGAGGACAAGGCATCTTGTCACAAAGCTCAAATCATCCCCAACTGGTTTGTTGAACATGACAATGAGTTCACTGTACTCCAACAGCCTCCACAGTCACCAGATGTCAATCCAACAGAGCACCTTTGAGATGTATTGGGATAGGAGACTCTCATTATGGATGTGCTGTAGACCAGGATCCCCAATCCTGGTCCTCAAGGACCGGTGTCCTGCAGGTTTTCCAAGTGTCCCCACTGCACCACACATGATTCAAATCAATATGTATTTAGCAGACAAGTGCAGAGCTTGTCTGTGTCTGAGTCAGGTGTGCTTCAGCAGAGACACTTGGAAAACCAGCAGGAAACCGATACTCGAGGACCAGGGTTGGGGATCCCTGAAGTAGACAAATCTGCGCTAACTGTGCGATGCTGTCATGTGAATTTAGAGCAAAAACTCTGAGGAATGTTTCCAACACCTTGCTGAATGCATGAAACCAAAAATTAAGGCAGTGACGAAGGAAAATAAATAGGTCCAATTGGATACAAGGTGGAGCTAACGAACAGGGTAGTGAGAGCATTTGCGAAAAAGCTATTTTTATTGTGTTTGTTGCAGTGTTAGTGAGACTTCCCAGACAAGAACTTGTAGCAGTCTAAAGTTGTTGGCCTCTGACTCTGCCCATTGGCGCACCACTCCTCTGCACTTTATCTCAGGCCTAATTATTTCGATTTACCATCCCCTAGATGGATGAAAGTTTGCCCTAACGCTGGCAACATCTCTCTGTTGCCTCCTTGCTCTTATATAGCTTTATATTTTGCATTCTGTGCCCTATAAAAAGAGCCATCTGGTTGTGCCATCATCATTCAGTGAAAGATATAATCGTCTGCTGCTCTGTGAGCGATTCCTGTACCCCAACGATAGAGGAATCTTGATATGACGGCTGCTGCAATTCCAGGAGCATATGTAAAAGGTTTTCCCCTACATTGTCCAAGAAATAAGTGGAAGCTGTGACCTTTTTCAACGTCACATTATAGATCTGAAAGATAGTACTGACATTTAGTATAAGGCCTCTGAAGATGACACGTCCCATATATCCTTTTGGTTGTATTTTGATGTCTTCTACCAAGCTCCCCTCGCGCTCGCTGTCTGATCAAACGGCTGCTAGGTTCATTTAAAAATATGACAGTGAGGATGCCACAGAGGAAGCACATCGGTGAAAACCTGATGGCTAAATGTGGGTGGTTAAGCCTTGATCCGTGCTTAATGAACATACTGCGGCGACAACTCAGTTTTTAAACCGCCTGTCAAAGACAGACTGAGCTCAATTGATCTGGGGTGATTCATTTGCTGCAGGGTGCCTCTTTCCATCCGTCTCTGATCCATACCTCCACTTACCTCATGATCTGACAACTACCCACTTCTATCTCTGTGCTGCAGCTCATGCACAGCTCAACATCAGGCTGATAAAACACAAAGGTTATCCTTCCAACCTTTATCGATTGAGCATTGTTACCCTCTTCACTAGACTCCTTGCTTGTGAAGGCTGAGTAGATGCTGTGAAGGAAATCTTAAATCAGACACCGATGATGCTATTGGTTACTGTTATTTGGAAAATGATTAATTATTGTTTTATCAGCCAGGTGAGAAATTGACTCAGGTCTTTATATTGACTTCAAAATCTGGAGTCGATTACTAATTGCAGAGGCGGCAGACATATCCAAACCTTAATGCATAAGCTGGCAAATGATGTGGATGCTTTCACACTTACATGGCGGTAAATGAGTAATGCAAATGGGAAAAGACTTTTCTTGGCTTTGTTCCGAGAGATAAAGGAACACATTTTCAGTTTCTCTCAAGTTTGAGAAAAGATTAGATGGATGCATTGTCGTTAAAGGATGTAGTTAAGAAAAGAAATGTGACGTTCATTGCTCAATTCAAGGCTTTATCTGAGAGCAACTGCAAAATTTAATATGAAATTGGAACAAAATGTACACTTTCTCTGCTTAAAGATGTTTCTGTGTTTAGCAGAAAGCCCTGACAGATATAAAATGTAAAACAGCTTTTGTCTTTCACAGAAACAAGAATCTGATCACTGCTTAAAATCTCAGAATTACACCAGACAACCCGTAAAGATGCTTACTGATATCAGGAGTCTTTGGCTTTGCACAGTGACAGGTAATGAATGGAAAGATCTGCGATGCCGGGCCAATGAGAAAGTCAGATTGAGAAAGTGCTGCCTGTTTATTGGTGCTTAATGAAAAACAATTTATCTAAATCACCACCAGGGAGAGTTCCTGGTTAAAGCTCTGGATGGAGGGCTAGTGTTTCTGTCAGTGACAAATGTGCTGCTGTTTTTCCAATTCCGATAGAATTGACGAGAGAAAACAGCCATTTGAGCTGTGATCGCAGTCGCTACTCTCCATTCCACCGTGCAGTCATGGGATAGATATGGTTATTGCAGTTTGATGCACATAAAAGACCTCATCCTCAAAGACCAACACATGAAGTTTCATCCATCCATATTAATAATGGCTAAAAAAGAACAAGTAGCACCAAACCTATGAAGATTCAGTAGCTCTACTTCTTTCCAAATAATGTAAGAGCATTAAGAGTCATTGTTTTTCCTTTCCTGCCCACGTTCGTTTTAAAACCTCATTTCCAGCTCTAAAAGGAAACTCTTTCCATTGATCACCAGACAGGAATTGGCACACCAGTTAGAAACTAAAAACCAGAACCAACCTAAACTCCAAGCATACAAAATAAGTCTAAAGCACAAAAAATTGTTGTTTCAGATCATATTTCAATCTCATTTCACTACAATGATCTTTTTGAGTGCTTATAGCTGTTTTTTTAATAACAATATTAAAATCCAATCTTTCACTACACGTTTGACACAGCCATGAAAGATGTGTGAGTTTGAAGCCTGTGCCATGCCATGTTTGTGGATAACTTTCCATGGTGTACATTTTCTGCTTAAATGACTCAAACAGCATGATGGCAGAGACATGATTTCATTAGCTGTTGGGAGAGACAGAAACTGGTAAATGATTCTGAACATTATATGGCTTGATCATAGGTCATGGTTTGAACTTGGAGGAATCTGTCACAAAAGTCTTCCGCTTATAATTAGAAGGCTTTGACTTTGGTTACAAAACAAAGAGGAAAAAGTGTGAGAAAATAACAAAATTCTCTAATTTATCATCTCAGTAAACAGATTTTCTTCAACATGGCACATTATTATTGTAAATAAAAGATATTGTACTGCATCACGTTGCATAGGTTGTCATTATTTGGGTACTGATGTGCTTAGGCGGCTCCAACTTTTCATTATCACAGACAGTTTCAGAAAGAAAAGCCAAAAAAACAAAACCAAAATGCCAAGATGTAAAACAGAATTCTTCAGAAACTCAAGCAATATTTCATTTGTCTTGTGAAGAAGTTGCCATTTATTATGATTCTAGGATAAGTATTAATCAGCTGAAAAGTGGATTGTACAGTATAATAATACACATATCAATGTAATGTGTTGTCCAGGAACAATGGAAATCCATTTTGAGTTTTAGTCTCCAGTTGCAAAAGATAAAATATGCTGCAAGGGGATTTATAAGAGACAATAGTCTCCAAAAGAGTACATTTTCCTAAAAATATATTACGCCTACTTTAAATGGTTTTTTCTTCATTCAAGGCAGAATTCCTTTGACCATTTTATCTCCTTCCACAAAGACTCTAAATGTCATTAGCAGAAAGATATATGCATTGTGGAATTCCTGTTCTTATTGAATTCTGTAATAACTGTGACAGCTCTGGTAGAAACAGTCCAAGCATGAAATTATGGCTCCTTCCACCGTGGAGCTGTTAAATCTGAAATAAGAATTGTATTGGAAGAGGAAATGCTACGAAAATAACATGCTACAGTGCAGATGGATAAAGACAAAAAAAAAAACAAAACCATACAGCGCATGCAGATTTATAAAAAAGCTGCTCAGGCCACCATTTGTTCCAAGCAGACCAATCACACCGTTTATGTTCTGTAAACTGCGATCTGCTATATAAGATTTTATCATTTGTAACTTGTTTGCAGTCTTCTCGGTGTGTTTTGGTATTTGCTTGCTGCTTTTAGCAACCTTCGATCTCATATTTGGACAGAGAAAATGAAAACGGTCTTCTGCTCAGAGTGCACAGAAGGAGCCGCGGCAAGGCTGTTTGCGAAACGTAAACCTGACACTTGTCAAATTGCCGAGCCGTTTGTGCTGACGCGGCTCCTGCCTCCTCTAACATCTCTCTTCTGTCTCATCGCTTCACCTCTTTGCTCAAAAACTCTCCTCTCTAATCCTTTTTCTTCTTCAATCTTTACAAAAAACAGACAAAGAAATAAGGAAAAAAAAAAAAAAAAAAACTCTTTTACTGCATCCCTTACATGTTTGTGCTCTCTCCTCTTCCCACTGCCTACTCTCAGATTATGGTGTTGACAGATCCGGAGTTTGAGAGCAGCGTTCTCATCAGCACAGATGAAGGCGCCAGTTTCCAGAAGTACCGCCTCTCCTTCTTCGTCTTGAGCCTTTTATTCCACCCCACAGAGGAGGACTGGGCCTTGGCTTACAGCCACGACCAGAAGGTGAGACTGCGCCTCTTGTTATCTCAACTGCAAGTGATCTTGCTCTTTATTTTTCTTTCTTTTAAGTGTAATGGGAGAATTGGGTTTCACAGTGGTTTGGAACTGAGTCAAGTTAAGACTGGAAAAGTTTAGTTGTGGGAAGGAAAAATATATCAAATACAATAAATAGTGTTGGTTGACTTTGTTTCTTTTTGCTACAAGTTATGTACAGATGGAGTTTGACCATCCATTCGCCTTCTGCGCCCACTATACTCCTTCTCTGCTCCCTTTTAACACAAAAAAATGAAATAATCAAACAAAATTATACAGAAATTTTGCCATTTTACTTTGGACTTGAACTCTATTATAATGGACTGAGGTGAAGTGGAAAATTTCAATTATTCCAAAGTCCTCTGCTATTTTATTTTCCTTGCGAGTGAAGAAAATGTGAAAACAACAGGTGGTCTCTTCCCATTCCAAGTGACCTCATCAGTGACTGAACACAAGATTTATAAAAGTTGTTAGAGCCTAAAAGTGACTTTCAGCCTCTTATTCCCACATGACAGTGTCACCTTCACCATGTTTGTCAGGCGATATGAAGCCCCGCGCACCATCTTCACACAGAGATCTGAGATTGTGCCCGGCAAATGTCTGCCGTTAAGGTCAGCAACACTGATCCGAGAGCCAAAGCGGTCGCTCTGCAGGGGGTCTTGGTGCAGGAGGTGATTGGTGAACAGTGGTGGCTGTATCAATCCTGTCAGCAGCAAGCTTTGAAAAGGTTTCGCTGCATGAGTCAGAGTCAAGTTTTTCTTAGCAGAGGACAGCTTAAAAGACAACCGAGTCCCATTTTGTTTTCTGCAAACCTAAAGAGAGAAGAAGAAATGTGTTTTTTGATTAAGATTCAACAGTAACTGAACTGGACATTTGCTTTTATGAAACCTATATTTTCATCTGTTAGATTGTGTCTTTCTGGTCTTCATGTGTTGCTGTTGCTCATTGCTAATGTTTTGTCTGTGTCTCCTCCATCTTAAACAACAAAGCCAGAACTCTGGGGGTCGTATTGACTCAGACCTGAGTAGTAGCAGTTCTATTCAGATGGCTGTTCTGCTGGATTTCCATCACTTACAGAACTTCTGGAGGATTGAAGGACTGATATCTCAGCAGGGTTTATGCATTTATCTTTCTAAGATTGTTATGCCGTCCTTACGGGTAACCCTACAAAGTCCTCCAGACAGCTGCAGTAGGTCCAGCAAACTGTGCTCCTGTCCTCACTAAGAGGAGGAAAGTAGATCCTATAACTTCAGCACTCTTTACACTGATTTCAAAACCTTTCAGTTTGTTTAAAAAGCACTGAAAGGATTGGGGCTAAAATCCCTTCAGGGTCTTTTGGTTCATTGTGGAAAAATCCCTTAATGATCCCTCAGGTCATTGGTGCCACATGTACTTTCTGTTCCCAGAGTCAGAACTGCCTTCAATTTCTGGAACAAACTCCCAGAAAACACGCACAGAAAGGCCACCTCAGTAATGGTGGAGTTTGTTCTTTTTAGATTAGTCTATAAAAGACTACATCTGACTATCAACTGATTACTCAGTTGGAAAATGAGTCCAAACTATTGACTGGTAATGTATATGTAATTGTTGCACTTTCCTGTCCCACATGAGCACACTCCCTCCCTCTTTGTTTCACTGTCATGTTCATGTTCTGTGGCCACTGTTATTATCTCTGATCAGGTCAGTCTAATAGACGGTAGATCTGTTCTGGTTCTGCTGATGTGTTAAATTGGCCTGTTAACGGCTGATGCAGTTGCACCCTCTTCTGCCTTTATACAGTCTTAAACCTGGATTTCTTCCTTGTTTGAGTCTTTATTACTCACTGATGTTGCAAAAGACACCAGTCTGTCCTTAACTGTGCATCCCTTACCAGGTGCATGTAAATTTTTGCACATCACCCCAATTCTTGTTTCTTTACACTGGTGCCCCATCAAGCTGAGGATAGATTTTAAGCTTTTATTGTTTTTAAATCACTTTATGGATTAGCCTCCTTTAGCCCGTCTTACTTCTTCTTTTTTTTTTTTTTTTTGTCTTGTCCAGCTTTAAGCAAGCAGAATGATCTGGAGGCTGTATTTTGCTGAACAAATTTACTTTGCCTTGAAATTCTGGATTCTTATTTCATTTTTCTATTAATGTTGCATAATTGTTTGTATTACAAAGTTTGTATTGCTGGACTGGACCAGAGGGTATAGAAGAAAGACTGAAAGAGAATCGAAAAGAAGAGAAAACAGAAAAAACACCTCGTAGAGAGTTAAAGAGACAGAAAGACAGAATGAGAAAGAGAAAAACCTACATACACGCGCAGATACACACACACACACACATACACACCCGCCTATATGTACACATATACCTACACCTACACACAAACACATTAGATTCATGTTTACCCTGCGGGAGTCTTATTTAATAGATCTTTCATACCAATATGCTTCTCATGAAACCTGACATCTGGGGGTTTACTTAGACAAAGCTTTCACCATCTGGGAAATAATCCAGCTGTAATATTTGGTGGCTCCAAAGCTCAGTGTGTTGTTTAGTTTAATTATTTTCAAAACACTGAATAAAACACTGCAGGCCAGTGACAAACTCTTGCTTCTTCACCCCAAGAAAGGGAAAACCAAGGCAGAACTCAGCAGGTCCGAAGGGTATAATAAAAGATCCCTACCTAAAGGCCACAGAGCCCACAAATATGGCATTAGAGGTCCGACCGCAATGCAAAGTTGCCTATGGGATGTTGGAAGAGTGGCAGCATTTAACAGGAGCCAGAGGGCCACCAATGGCCTCCATTGTGAACCACCTTCACAATGAGGGAAAAACAAGCACACACTTCTGTTTTTCAGTGGCTGATTTATGATTAGAACTGTTGTTCAAATTCTTTTTTCATACACCACTTCAACCAGGAACAAAGAATAATCTTTCTCTCTTAGAGCAAAGTGGTGGGCGAGAAGGAAACTATAAATATAATGGTCATTATGCCATTATTTGCAGAATATTCTGCAAATACTCAAGCATCAAACAGGAAGTAGTAGCCCAGTGGTTCTGGCTGGAGAAGTGAACCACTGCAGGGCCATGACCAAGACCCCTAATGCCTGAACTGCGCTTTGGGAGGCATTTCGAGCCAATTCACACATATCCTGTAATAGAAACCAACTTTGCATCGAGTCATGACTTCAATCCAATCCCCCCATCCTGAGCATGCATGAGGGGACAATGGGAAGGAAAAATCTCCCCTTTAACAGGAAGAAAACCTCCGGCAGAACCCGGCTCAGGGAGGGCAGCCGTCTGCCTCGGCTAGTTGGGGTGGAGACGACAGGAAAGACAGATCAACATGTACAACTGGACTTATTCAGGAAGACCTGCGGAAAAAAGGAGAAATAAGTTAGAGACGGCAATATTTATTTGTTTTATTTATTCTAAATTCCTGGCTTTCCATCAAGCTGTTTTATGGTGACTTAGAAGCGTTGGTTCAAAAGCACGTACACTAGAAACATTTAAAGAAACAAACATTATGTTAAAGAAACAAACATAAGTAAGGTTGCTAGTAAGGAGGCAGTGTGCCTTCAGGCGAAGCTCAGGGCTAAACATGAAGTCATTCTGAAGAATTTCACATCACAACACATCCTCATCAGCCACTGTTACATAAGTTCAAAACAGTCATTCCTAATGTTAATTAAAGCAGCCCTTAGCCGGTTACATTAGGTATAAAAATTACACCATACAAAATATGTGGCACTCTCGCCTCGCTCATGAAATACACTCACAAGATCAATGGTGGTAACAGCTATTGATCTCGGTGATTAAATATATGAAAGTTGTGGAGGCGGGGAATACATCAAGTGACTGAGTGGAAAGTTTGAGAAGGCTTCGCAGGCTGAGACTTGGAAGCAGCAGCTCAACGTTAATGAGGTGGATGGAGATATCAGGTATGATGAAGCTAATGGTATCGTAAGCCATCCTGGCACCAAAAGCAAAAGTTCCTCCGGAGCGCATCATCCGCGTGCTGCAGCCACCTCCCCGAGGCTGTTGTTCACTAGTAACGAATCTGTTCTCCATCTAGTTAGTTACAAGGGGATTTGCAGAGATATTATTGGTTGCTTAATTTGACCTGATTTCCCCCTGCAGCCTTGACACTTCATCTCAATTATTGAGCCAGCAGCGAGGAGCTTTATTAAGCTCATTTTCAGCCTGTAATTGGCTAATAGTTTTCAGACCGGGTCAGTGTGAATTTAATCAGCTGTAAGTTGGTGCTTAGCGGTAGTTAAACACAACCCTCCGGACTTAACTTCCAGGCAGCGGCAAAACTCTTTAGAGAGACTTCAGGATCCATGTTGGGACAAATCGGCCGGAGTGAAGCATTGCTGTAATGCTTGTTTCTCTTTTATGACTTTTCTTTTTAAATTACCATTCAGGTCACCCCCCTTCTGGAGTAAATGGAGGTATTTTTAGATTTAAAACTCCTTGTGACCTTTTGAGGCTCTTATCTTTTGACTGTGAGCGCTTTGTGGAGACAATTACTCACTGATGTAGTCCCAAGTTGGCTTCTGAGAATAAGGCCAATGTTGCTGCCGCCAAGTGAGTGAGTTATGTAAACAGCCTGTAACAGAGGAACAGTAGACGCTCCTCACACTGAAATAAGTTGTTTTATTTCCTGTGCTTGACTTAATTTCTCTTTTCTTTCCTTTTGCTGGCAACCAAAAGCCCAGACATCCTTCCTCTAATTTGGTTGGTTATTTAAGACCCCCTCGTGCCCTTTAGCTACCTTGAAAGATTTTTTTTTTTTTTTCTGAAGATTTATTGGCAGTATCATTTAAGGGATACTGTGCCTCTCCATTTACTTGCTCTCCAAGGGGACGGTGAGATGATTAACTCGTTCATTAACTACATCTTAGCTATTAACTGCGCCATACATTGTAATCAAAGTTGTCTCGAATCAATCTTGTTTTCCTGTGAATCTTTGACGTCCATCTTGATTTGCTAATGATTGATCCTTTTATGGAAGGTAATGGACTTCTAAAAAAGAAGCTAAAGGGGAAATGATCCTGCAGTTATTATCTTGAAGAATAGTTTGGAAATCCTTTTTTTGCAGTAAACAGAGTGGATGTAGGTAGAGGTCATCGTTGGTGCATTTTTATTCCTAAATCCCCCAACAAACTCTATAGGTCGCAGGTCAGAACTCATACACTCCTCTTCCTCTGCGATGATGCTATAATGGGAAGAATGTAAAAACTCCATGAGCATCGAAGGCAAGGAAACAGATTTTTCTGTAAAATCTCCATGCACATCTCCATTCCAACGCCATACTATCACATAACTCTACTCCAACCTCTGACCTATCAACACTGATCCAACAACATGCCATCACAGAACCAGGCTTTTGGACTTATTGCTGACAACATTCTAGATTCTCACTTCTGCTCTTTGCTCCATTTTCTCCCAACAAAACATCTGGAATCCCTGCAAATCAGATCACATTCCCCATTTCTGTTGTATGATGGTCTGACCTCATAGCCAATAAAATGCTGGTTCTGGATCCAAATCCTTGTGAGGCAAAGGGAGATGGTGTGTACTGTTTACATTTTCTCCCTTGTCTTTTCATTCTGAATTACCTCCAGGTTGGTTGGAAGGTTTTTGTGTGACTTTGATGGAAAATGGAAAAACTTTTCATTGATTTTCTCAAATGCTTGGTGGTAAGGGGGAAATCTTCAGTGACTCGTTCTTTTATTAAAGCTACTATGCAGTCACAGAAAACACCTTTGCATGACATGACAATGAATTTATTTATGTAATAACTAGTCTGTCTTACTAGGAATACAAAGCTTTTGTCCCACAGCTTACACACACAACATATAAACCAGTTGTCTTGAGGTTTAATGCATTTGTATTTATAGCAGGATTTAGTTTATCTATTACTTTATTGTGCATATGGAATGTACATTTCTATATCTTGTATACATATGGATTGTAATGCACCGCTGCTAAACGCTTTATTTCACTGCATGTGTCATTTTGTTTTTTTCAGTCAGGCACATTTCTCATTCCAAAGGTAGGGTTTGTCTTTGGGTCGGCGTTAACTGCACTTTATTCTTTATTTGAATTGCCATTAGCTCCCGCTAAGGCAGTAGATCCTCTCCATGGGTTCCATGTTCAACAAAGTGTTTAAAAAGCAAAAAAAAAAAAAACACACAAAATATGAAATGCAGTATACTAAACCACCATTATATCTGAACCAATATGTGAATGACAAAACAAAACACAACTATCACCTAAAATGCATGTTAGACGTCTGGTTCAACAACTCTTTACTTTTTCTTACAATTGCATTTTATTTGAAACTTATATTTTAAAAGGCACAAAGAAGAAGCTGCTTTACGGTTGTACAACAGTGATAGTAAAAGGTGTTTCTGATTGAAATTCAAATTGTGATTAAAATAAAAAATCTGTACAAAAAAATTGTCTAAAATGAAGTTGTTTTTTTGTTTTTTTGTTTTTTTTTTCCATGCATAGGGCAAACGTTCTTCACTCCCTACCTTGTCTTAGCAAGGTGTTGCAAAAATGAAAAGCTGGTTGCGTTCGTACAATGTAGAATTTCCTTGGATCTGTAGGCTGACAAGAAATATCAGAAATAGAACTATTTCTGGATGGGAGGAACATTTTTATAGATTTTCCTCAAAATAAACCTGCTGCAATGTCACTATTGTTTTAATTCATGTCACCATTACAATTCAGTGAAAATATCGTATCCTTTCAGGAAATCTACTTGTGTCCTACACACACACAACTGCTTTTAACATTGTGGGGGCTGCGGTGTCCATGCACAGTAGATAGATGAGAAAATGGTTCAGGGATGCCAAGATTCAACCTGGGCTGACCACATGAAGAACCTGTAGCCGCTGTGTATGGAAACAATGCCCTGCCCTGACTGCAGCACCCATAGGACAGTTAAGCTACAAACAAATCAGTTGTTTTTTTTTTGTCACCTTCTATGTATTTTTTCTCTTTTGTTGTTGTTCTTGCAGCTAATTTTTTTTGCTTAATAATTGTGCAGCTTTGCTCTGTTGCCTCCTCTATCTGTGAAAACTCCCATCTGTGGAAACCCAGCTACAGCGCACTTCTTTACTGCTGTCTGCCATTAATAGATTGCATTCCATACAAAGCTTCAGACAGCCAGCAGCATCATTTTATTGTCTGTTTCTATTGTCTTGTACATTTTACAAATATGCAGGTTTCTCTTTCTTTCTTTTTTCCGTTCCTTTTACAATTTGTAATATTATCCAATAAGCCACTTCAGTATTTTGGCCTGGTTTTTAAGTCACCATGGAAACTTGAAATTGCTCTTACTCACAACAGGGACAGTTGAAAATTATTTATGTGTACAGGTGTAATATTGAATTACACTAGAAAAAAAAAAAAAAAACAAAAAAAAAAAACAATTTTGTTTTTCAGATCTTTATTGACCAAATCCCTTATTTAACCTGTTTTACTTTTATTCATCTAGTTAGAATGTACTTATTGTATTGCATTAAAACGACACCGGGACACTAGTTACACACAAGCAAATACTGAAAATGTCCATTTTAAAAAATTCCCTTCTGTGATTTTTTTTTCTTTATTTCTAATTCCATATTAAGAAACCCTTGTCATTTATGATTTTTTTTTTTTTTTTTTTTTACAATATTATTAAATAGTTATTGAAATGGGAGATTATGCATGTAAATATGAAAATCCATGATCTAACTCGGACTTTTGTGTGTGTGTGTGTGTGTGTGTGTGTGTCCAGTATTTAAGCAAGCAGAATGATGGTCTGGATGCTGTATTCTGCTGAGGAAATTTACTTTGTAGATATCATGATCCCCTTGCTATTCCTAATTCTTTTTTATTTTTCTATTTATTTTGCATAATTGTTGCTATTACAGAGTTTGTACTGCTGGATCAGACCGGAGAGGATAGTACGATAGAAGAGGGGCAGAAAGAAACCAAAAAGAAGAGAAAATAGAGAAAACACCTCAGAGAGAAAGAGAGAAAAATCTACTTACATATGCATATACATATGTATTCACACCCATACATACCCGTGTGTTTATACACATATACATAGTCCTATACACATATTCATATTCCCCCTGCAGTAGTATAAAAGCATCAACTGTCAGGTAAAGCAGAAATGAACAACACATATAGAAAACTATCTGTTGTTAGTAAATAAACCTGCAGGATGCTTCAGTGACTGAGTCACATGCAGAACATACAGAGTGGAACGTGTTTGGAGAAAAGTGATCATGCCAATGTGACCCCGCCCACACATGGCACAACAGACCTGAAGAGCCCCGAGACCCTGGCAGCTGGCAACCACTCCCAAGCACAGACCCCAACCACCCTGCTCCGGACCCAGCCATGCTCCAACCCAGGAGGTGTCGGGGGGGGGGCAGCCAGTGCAGACAGAGCACAGGCCCCAGGGCCCCAAGAGCCAGAAGGCAACCCCCGACCTCTGCAGGAAACTCAGACTTTGACAAATAGACTGTGTGCTGAACCTAAGTGTCCAAGAATGTGATTATTATCATAACTCTAAACATGAATCAATGTAGTCTACAACCTACATCATGCATGTGCGCTCCAAAATCTAGTATCTAAAACTTGCTGTCAATTAAATGAGAAAAAAACGAAAAACAAACTTTAGCTTCACTAAAGCACATACATCATCGGAAAGCGTTTCACATGGTCTACATGAGTCTTTGACTAACTGCCTCTAAATCCCAACCTCACTGCATCTTTTAGGTCTTATAATTTAATAACGAAAGGGGCTAAAGACATGATCTCTGATGACCACCTGATCTCTTTAGCTGTACAGTTGTTGTAACTAATGTGTTTTACCCATCACCTGGTAGACAGCACAGGTAAAGAGATCAAGAGATCATGTGCTGTAGAATATGGATTAAATACATTTACACTTGTTTATTAATCACATAATTAAGATTTAAATCCACAGTGCTAACCACTACACCCATTAGAATGCCTAAGCCAATTTTCCAATGAACCCCATTAGAAAATTTTACAGTAAAAGTTTTAAATCATATCTTAGGTAGTGATCAAAATATCTGCATAGGACATTGTTAATTTTGCCTTTATTTTGTTATTCTGTAACTGGAAACCTCATGCAGACACCACCATAAAGCTCCACCACTGACTTTCATGATTTGATTTCCATGCTCATTGCACGCAATTTTGACCAGTTATGTTCTGCAAAGATGTAAATAAATTTATTGCAATAAATTTTGCGGTTATTTCATGTATTTCTGTGAGACCAGATGATATCTTTGCACAGCCGTGGTGAAACAAACACAGGACACTGTTTTGACCAGAACAGTTGTGGTATTTATACTTGAAGCTGGACGCTCACAGCTAAACAGGCTACTTCTCACAGCTAACGTTTTCCGCTCAAACTTTTAACACAGAACTGTAAACATTTCTACATCTTTGCACAATAAACATCTCCTCAAAACAAAAATAGTTGACTGTTTAAAAAAGCAGCCAAATCAGTGCACAATTTCTTTATTGTTAACGCCATTCTGCCCCGACTTGATTGGGTTTCCGTGTTGCATCTTCAGATTTTAGACACAGAGCTTTGAAATTTCTAGCTGTTTTTGCTCAAATCAAAAAAGTTGACATCTTCAGACTTCCACGGGGTTCAATTAGGTCTAAAAAGAGTGTCAGCAAGAGGATTTGGGTGCTTTGGTTTCTTTCGAAAGTGCATTTGGGTTTCAGTTAAATAATGAGTGTCGACTCCCAGCTTTACTTTGAGGGTTTCCACATTCAAATTGGAGGAAAAGGTTTTGGGATTTACGGCTGTTTTAGTTGAAAAAAAAAAAAAAAATGTCAGTGGCTTATCTACAAATGGAAAAGCAGATCAAGTTTTATTTTAATTGAAGGGGCAGTAATAATGCAACCAAACCCATCAGAGAGGCAACAAGAACATTATTTGTGATTAAAGCAACAGCTTGATACATTTTGAAAAAAAAAAAAAAAATGCTGTTAAGCACTATAATAACATAAAAAAAAAAGTTTGCATCTGGGATCTCTGGTGTATACACAGCACTTAAGCTCTCACACCTGGTGAAACCACTCATTAATTATCTTGGAAGCTAAATGCTTTGCAAACCGCTCTGCAAACAGTCAGACATACTCTGTCTGCATGTAATCAAAGTAACCTCACCATGCTATGTGCTACATGTTAATGTCAGCTTCCTCATCGACTAAACTCTTGTCTCACTTTTGAGTCCTGACTTCAGCAACTAAAATAAAAATAAATTACTTTTTGTATATATTTTTAAAACATTGGCTGATTTTGTGTGAAAAAGAACATGTTTCTGAAGGAACGCTCTGCTTCCCCTGACACATTATATTACATACAGAACATGCTGTTCACACTTACTGGACCTGAGGATAATAAGATTGGACAAAAAAATGAAAGATGTCCCGTGTGATTCAGTTCTTTTTTTTTCTTCTTTTTTTTTATCCTACCTTAGCATGCTGTTAGTGTGTTTTTCTCCACCTGAGTTGGAAAATATATTATCACACAAATTCTTCAACCAGAATTGTAACAAAAGAAAAAAAAAAGAAAGAAAACCACAATCCTCATTCTGCCTCAAATGTTCACACTACCTCTCGGTGGAAATGTAAAAACTTGAGTCTGGAAGTTTTCTGAAGTGCAAAAAAAACAAAAATAAAAGAAACATACCAGGAGCATTTGGAGAGCTCAGACCGCCACCAAGCTGTAAGGTTCCTCACCCGAGGAAAAACTACCAAAAGCTCCAAGTCTGCCAAGCACCAACCCCATTCCAGCACTCTTATCTTTACTACAAGCTATTATTTATCTTCATTTATTTAACATCTACTGTGATGTCATCTTCTGACTATTTTTTCATTTTATGATGATTCTGGGGTGAGGTTTTGGGCACGTTCTCCTCGTGTATGTGTGACTTCCTCTCACCGTCCAAAGACATGCATATTAGGTTAATTAGTTACTCTAAATTGCCCTTAGGAATGAGTGTGAGCGTGAGTGGTTCTTTGTTTCTGTGTGGCCCTGCGATGGACTGGCAAGCCAGGCTGTACCCTGCCTTTCGCCCAAAGTCCCTTCATTGGACTAAAGATGATTTTGTGAATATTCTGTTGAATTACAAGCTCTGATGACAAAATTATCTCTTTCTCCCAATAGTACCCTCACCCCCCCAAAATGTAATCACATGTTCCTTATTAAATTTCTTTAAAATATAATGGTTATCCATTTATCGGTTACCCATGACTTCTACTGCTAGCAGATAGTTGAGCAGAAAGACAGACAAACACCAAAACCACTTGTTTTGAAGCTTTGATAGAAAAACGGGTGTAACTAATGACCCAATTCAGTGGGTGCTCCTTTAATGCTTACCTTGATGTTCTTCTACATGGTATCATGAGCATATGAGCACTTTCAAGGGAAACCATGCTGGAGAGTTAGATTTGTATTTAGACCCACTTACACTGCTTGAATTTTATTGAAATTCAAACATCAGGTCCAATAATGGCATAAAGATAAATGTTAAAATGTTGAGGTTTAAAAAAAAAAAAAAAAAAAAGCAAGGTTACCTATTTTATGAATATTAACGATATTTTTGTGGTCACTTTCAATTAGCATTTTCTTAACCCGCTTAATTCAGTGTTGCTAGATAGCTGGAGTCTACGCCAGCAATCAGGCACGATGCCGGGACACGGAGACAAGTCACCAATCCATCACAGCTGTTAGAAATCACAGAACAATTACTAATCAGCATTTAATTGGATGCTAATGACAAATGGTGTTGTGGGTGAGGGGCTAGTAGGATCCAAAGAGCGGACACTGTCTGAGTACAGAGAGAGGTTTATTGATTTCCCACAGATTCCTGTGAATTCTTCCAGCGGAACTTTCAGACTGGCAGACTGGCGAGCATCAGGAGGCAGGCAGGGGAGCAAGCGAACGAGCAGGCAGGCTGGCTTTCTCTGGCAGGAGGAAGACAGGACAGGTTACAAATCAAGGTCTAGCACAAGCAACGTAAGCTGAGGCCGAGAGCTGTTTTACCGCAGGGCAATCAACAATCTGGCGCTGGATAGCAGGCAGAGCTGGTCTTAAATAGGTGGTTCGTTGATTGCAGAAATGTGGATCAGCTGTGCCTCCAGTTCCCAGCTGACCACACCCACCAGGGAACAGGAATCACCACAGTACCTCCCCCTCAACGGGAGCCACCCGGCGACCGGAACTTCTCGGGATGGGCCCGACGGAAATCCCTGACCAGGGAAGGATCCAGGATAAAAGAGCGGGGGACCCAAGCCCGCTCCTCAGGGCCATAACCCTCCCAGTCAACCAAAAACTGGAAGCCCCGGCCGCGACGGCGCACATCCAGAAGACGTCGGACGGTGTACGCCGGGCGACCAGCCACAAGCCGGGCGGGAGGAGGGGGCCCAGAAGGAGGGACCAGGGGGCTGGAAGACACAGGCTTCAACTGGGAGACATGGGAGGGATGAATCCGCATAGATCGGGGGAGCTGCAGGCGAACCACCGTGGGATTGATGACCCGCTGGATTTCAAACGTTCCCAGGTAGCGGGGAGCCAACTTCTTGGCGTCAGTTTGCAAGGGAATGTTCTTCGAAGACAACCAGACCTTCTGACCAGGAGCGTATCTGGGCCCAGCTGTGCGATGGCGATCGGCCTGGCGTCGACCCCGTTCCCCAGCCCGAAGCAGAGCAGTCCGAGCCGTCCTCCAGGCCCGACGACAATGGCGGATGTGGTGCTGAACCGATGGAACAGCTACTTCAACCTCTTGGACAGGGAACAGGGGCTGCTGGTACCCAAGAGAGCATTCAAAAGGGGACAGACCAGAAGCTGAGGATGTGAGGGAGTTGTGCGAGTACTCAACCCAGTCCAGATGGTCGCTCCACGATGAAGGGTTGGATTCAGCCACACAACGAAGGACGGTCTCCAGGTCCTGGTTTGCTCTCTCTGCTTGACCGTTAGTCTGGGGGTGGAAACCGGAGGACAAACTGACTGTGGCGCCAATGGAGAGACAAAAGGCCTTCCACACCTGTGAAGTGAACTGAGGTCCTCTGTCAGAGACTGTCAGTGGGCAATCCATGGAGTCGGAAGACATGGTGCACCAACAGGTCGGCAGTTTCCTTGGCTGAGGGGAGCGACGAAATGCACAGCCTTGGAAAAACGGTCCACTATAGTCAGGATGGTGTCTTTACCTCTGGAAACGGGTAGGCCGGTAACAAAATCTACTGCAAGGTGCGACCAGGGTCTGCTAGGGACAGGCAGAGGACGTAGAAGACCAGCTGGGGGTCGATGCAAAGCCTTACTCCTAGCACAAGTGGTACAGGCAGCCACGAACTCCTGCGCATCCTTCTCCATGGTTGGCCACCAAAACCTGCGTCTGATAAGGGAGAGAGTGCGTGAAGAACCAGGATGACATGCCAAACGGGAGGAGTGACCCCACTGGAGAACCAGGGATCGGGCGGTGTCGGGAATGAACAATCGATCCGGGGGACCAGTACCCGGGTCAGGCTGGTGTTGCTGGTCTGCAATGACCCTGTTTTCAACCTCCCATGAGACCGCAGCCACGATGCAGGAAGCTGGTAGGATGGTTTCCACCACAGAGGTGGTGGCTTCAGGGGCAAATTGACGAGAAAGTGAGTCGGGTTTCTGGTTCTTGGAGCCTGGTCTGTATGACAGTGAGAAATGGAACCGGTTGAAGAATAGAGACCAACGGGCTTGGCGGGGATTCAGTTGTTTAGCCGACTGCAAATACTCCAGGTTCCTGTGATCGGTCCAAATAAGGAATGGAACTCTGGATCCCTCCAGCCAGTGCCGCCAGTGCTCTAGAGCCAGTTTGATGGCAAGGAGTTCTCGGTCCCCAACATGATAATTGCGTTCCGCGGGGGAAAGACGTCGGGAAAAGTAGGCACAAGGGTGAAGTTTCTGGGTCTCAGAAGATCTCTGGGACAACACGGCTCCTACTCCGGTGTCCGAGGCATCCACTTCCACTACGAATTGGTGGTTCAGGTCTGGATGGATAAGAACTGGAGCTGAGGTGAACAGTTCTTTAAGTTTGTGGAAAGCCTGGGCTGCCGCATCTGACCAGTAAAAAGGGACCGCTGGAGAAGTGAGACGGGTTAGGGGGAGAGCTGTACGGCTGAAATTGCGTATAAAGCGTCGATAAAAGTTTGCAAAACCCAGAAAGCGCTGCAGTTCTTTAACAGAGGTTGGAGTCGGCCAATCCGCAACAGCCTTGATCTTATCTGGGTCAGCTCGGACCTGTCCACGCTCAAAGATATAGCCCAGAAACGAGATGGTATCCTTATGAAAGTCACATTTCTCTGCTTTGACAAACAAACGGTTCTCCAACAGTCTCTGCAGTACCTGTCTGACATGTTGCTCATGTTCCGAGTGAGTCCGGGAGAAAATGAGGATGTCATCCAAATAGACAAACAAAATGGTTAATGAGGTCTCTCAGCACATCATTGACCATGGCCTGAAATACTGCAGGAGCGTTACACAACCCAAATGGCATGACCAGATATTCAAAGTGGCCGAGAGGGGTTCTGAAAGCGGTCTTCCATTCATCACCCTCCTTTATTCGCACCAAATGATAAGCGTTGGAGGTCCAGTTTAGTGAAAATTGTGGCGCCGTGAAGGGAGTTGAATACAGAGTCAAGCAGAGGTAAAGGGTACTTATTCTTCACAGTGATAGCGTTTAAACCACGATAATCTATACAAGGTCTGAGCGAACCATCCTTCTTCGAGACGAAGAAAAACCCAGCCCCTAGGGGTGACGAAGAGGGCCTGATTAGTCCTGCAGCGAGAGAATCTGAGATATATCTCTCCATAGCCTCAGTTTCTGGTCGGGAGATGTATAGACGGCTGGTGGGTAATGGCGCCCCCGGGAGCAGATCAATGGAGCAGTCGTAGGGTCTATGTGGGGGAAGAGCCGAGGCGTTGTCTTTACTAAAGACCTCCCCTAAGTCATGATAGACTGAAGGAACAGTAGACAGGTCAAGGGGAACAGGTTGGCGGCTGGAAATAGGGGTAGATGGAACAGCTGAACGAAGGCAGGTGACATGGCAGAAGGAACTCCAGTTAATCCTCCCGGTCTGCCAGTCCAGGTGAGGGTTGTGCAGAGCCAGCCAAGGGTGGCCTAAAACCAGAGGGGATTTAGGTGAGTCAACAATGTAAAAAGAGATAAGTTCTTGATTACCCGAAACAATAATTTTTATAGGAAGAGATTGCAGTGTGATGGTGTAAAGAAGACTGCCATCCAGGGCCTGCGCAGATATGGGGGATGAGAGGGTCTTCAAACTAATATGTAGCGAGCTAGCTAAGGATCTATCCAACAAATTGGCCTCTGCACCAGAGTCAACCAAGGCATCAACAGAATGGGGAACATTATTGCTGAACAGGACTGCTGGGATGAGAGTCTTAGTGTGGGGGAGTACCTCAGAGGATGTGGTCGTCAGTACCCCCACTGCTGCTGACGACCCTGGTCTTTTGATCGGTTGGGACAGAAAGAAATACGATGTCCAGGTAGTCCACAGTAGTAACAGTCACCCGAGGTCCTTCTCCTTTGCCGCTCCTCCGGGGAAACGTGCGCTCTTCCCAGCTGCATAGGCTCCTCTGTGGGAGTGGCTGTGTGAGAGAAGGATGGTATTGCTCCAGAGGAATACTCCTGCTTGTCACTAGATTGGGATCTCCGTTCCCGGTCCCTCTCCCGCAGTCGGTTGTCCACCCGGATGGCGAGGGAAATTAGTCCCTCCAGGGACTCAGGCGTGTCACGGGTTGCTAGTTCATCCTTCAACCGGCTGCTCAGACCGTTAGCAAAAACGTCACGGAGAGCGTCATCATTCCACCCAGAATCTGCGGCGGCTGTCCTGAAATCAATAGCAAAGTTAGCCACACTCGTACCTCCTTGACGGAGGCTGAGGAGACGTGTAGCAGACTCTCTGCCTCTTACAGGATGGTCAAAAACCTTTTTCATCTCATGGACAAACGATGAAAATGACTGCTGCCTGAAACCCTGTTGTTCGTAGGCTGCTTCAGCCCAATCCAGAGCTCTCCCTTCAAGGAGTTCGATCACAAAAGAAATCTTGGATCGATCCGTGGCGTAGGTGAATGGTTTCTGATCGAATACCAGTCAACATTGAAGCAAGAATCCTCTACATTTGCCTAAATCACCAGCATACGGCTTGGGATCTGGAATATGCGTCTCTCTTACGGGGTGTGCTGAGTCAGGTTGGTGAGCGGGCGGATCAAGAGCAGGCGGCTGAGTCGGTGCAGGACGGCCCAAGCCGGCGACGTGTGTAGTAAGCTGGGTTAGCTGAGAGAGGATCGCATGATAATTCTGATCCAGGGTTAGCATCATTTGCTCATGTCGAGCGAGACGTGCGTTCTGACCTGAAATAGTGTGCTGAAGGCGGTCAGCGGTAGCTTCCAGGTTTGCGTCCGTCGGATCCATTTGGTGGCCAGATTGTTCTGTTGTGGGTGAGGGGCTAGTAGGATCCAAAGAGCGGACACTGTCTGAGTACAGAGAGAGGTTTATTGATTTCCCACAGATTCCTGTGAATTCTTCCAGCGGAACTTTCAGACTGGCAGACTGGCGAGCATCAGGAGGCAGGCAGGGGAGCAAGCGAACGAGCAGGCAGGCTGGCTTTCTCTGGCAGGAGGAAGACAGGACAGGTTACAAATCAAGGTCTAGCACAAGCAACGTAAGCTGAGGCCGAGAGCTGTTTTACCGCAGGGCAATCAACAATCTGGCGCTGGATAGCAGGCAGAGCTGGTCTTAAATAGGTGGTTCGTTGATTGCAGAAATGTGGATCAGCTGTGCCTCCAGTTCCCAGCTGACCACACCCACCAGGGAACAGGAATCACCACAAATGGCTTGAAAGGAAATAATATGCAGATATTGGACAAGTTGTTAACATGCTGGTTTCATACATGTAACTCACAATTACATTTAATAAAACTGGATTTACATCACATTGACTTTTAAATCATCTCTGCTGAATCATGTTTTTAATTAACTAGCTGTAATATATATCCATTCCAGCTGGGGTGCCAAAAGTGGGTCCTCGAGGGCTGGTTCAGATCTCAAATCGTATTTTGAAGTTCATAAAATCTACAAAAGAATTCTGTCTCACTTTAAGCCGTAGAGCTTAAGTCAATAGAGCCCAAAAATCCTTCAAAAATGAAAGGAAAAGGTGTAAACTGGTTCTAGTGGAAAGCAAAGATGAATAATTTTGTTATGACTTGGCACAGAATAGACAACTAAACAAAAATTCATGAATTTGACCTTCTAGTGGGGGGTGGGGGGAGTCTCATTGGAAGGACTGCGAGGCCCACACAGTAAAATGATAGAAGAACCTCTGGAATCTTTTGTCAACAGTGATTTACAAGCTGAATTTATGAGTGTAATTTGATCCCAGATTTGGTTTAATGTGAACTAAAATTCCCTTTTGCTCAAGTCAAGCTCTGCCAGCCAAACATGGCCGCTGATGGTTGTTGTTTTCCTCAGCTGACACAAACTGCATTTAACTTGCTGCAGTGGTGACATGTAATAGTCCTCAACTGCTCTCTTTCAATTTGTGCCTAAAATTCCCTCCAGCTTTGCCTCCTTCATCTTACTTTTTAAATTATTTGGTGTCGGCTGTGTTGCCAACAAATCTTGACAGACATATTTCTATTTTTACCTTCGTATTCTACAATATGCGCCTCTGAACGGCCACATGCGAGCACACGGACCCAGACGTTGTATTACCTGCTGGTCAGAGCAACGTGCACAAATTCAGGCAGATAAATTGAAATTCTGCTTCTTCAGAATTCCGTAGACCCTAAAAAGACAGTGGGATATCCGCACGTCAACAGATGCACGCAGATTTTAACATGGACGGGAGCACTCATGGTTCAGACCAACATGGAAATGTGCTGTGTGTTCACAGCGCTCTGTAATTTCATTACTCTAAGATGTTGCTCAACATAGCCAGGTCCAAGTAAACATTTAATTTGGGTGTGTGTATTTGCAGTGAGAGGAGGGGCAATCCATTAAAGCTTGAGCTGTTGTGGCGAGAAGCTTTTGTCTCAGAGGCTGCAGCAGCTTTATTACAGAGTCCGACCTGGAACACATGAGGGACTCGGCCAACGCTCTCCATGGCACTGAACTGGCAGCCTCCTGCAGATGGAAGGATTAATGCCATTAGTCAGGTGATGGATGACTCCATGTGAAGATGTAATAAAACAATAGATCATGACTAAATGATCATAAAGGGAGCTGTCGTTCGCTGGGTAATTTTAGACAGCAGAAGAGAGCAGTGTGTGCAGTTGTACATTCACTGTAAGATAAAACATAATAATAAATAAAAAAGCAGCAGCAAACAAAAACATTCTTAATAAGCCTCGGATAAAGTCATTGATTGCGTAGAAAGAGCACCTGTTGAAGTGGGTGGGTACATAAGAAGTATACCGAATATAAACTTAAGAAAAGTGAGAGCAGGTCAAGCGTCGTCATGATTCATCAGGAAATGTTTCATTGTGCTTTTTGCTTTTTTCTTGTCGTGGCTGGCATGATGAAACGGGGAATGGAAACTATGGAATCAAAGGGAAATTATGGATACAGTGAAGCACTGATGGCTACATGGCAGAGAGAGGCGGGCGGAACAGATGGGCTATGGAATAGCAGATATGTATTGTCACTCCGTTGTCAAAACAGCAGATGGGGTTGTGCTGCCAAGCCGGCATGGAGATAAGAAGAGACTCCTCTGCTGCTTGTTAGCCTGCACTAAAGATCGCGTTCGACTCTTTAAATAAACGCAGCGACTTCATGAAACAACTTCACAACAGGGTGGTGAGCTTCATGCCTGTGCAACTTGTTTTGTGATTTTAAGATTAAGCTCTGAGGTGATGTATGGGATGTCATTAGACTGCCTGCTGCAAATTCTTTCACCTTTGTTTGTTTAGTGTTCATTCAAAGCAGTAATTTCAAAGCAGTTTTGCAGTCTGATTATAATGCCATTCTAATAAATCCATTTTATTATCTACAATAGTCCAGTTTATTATAATCATCATAGAAAAGAATGACGTGCTGAAGGAGGCCAATGGATTCCAGCTAGTCTTTGGAGAGACCATTTTCCTGGTCTGGTTGCAAGTGGAGACAGGATAAAGAGGTGAATAAGAACCATAACTCGAAGCCAGGATGCCTGAGAAAAACATAGGAGCAAATTAATGACAACAACAGTGTTTCATGTTTAGATGGAGAGTAAATAAAGAGAACAGGAGCCCAGTGCATCATCGGAGGTCCCTCAGCAGCCCTAAGTAATGGCTTAGGGTCACCAAGTCATGCCTATTTTACTAGCTGTATACAAAGAAAAAGCAAGTCTAACCTCAAAGTTAGAGAGGTTTCCTGAATCCAAACTAGAAGCTGGCTCTACAGAGACGGGTCCAACAACTGAACTTTCTGGCTCTCGTTTTACTTTTTAGCAACTCCAAGGAAACCTGCAGTCTAAAACACATCCGACTTTCTGATTGGTGGCCGTTTGATTCATGTAGAACTTGTTTTCGTCTTTGCAGCGCTGTTGTGCAGTTAAATGAAAACAGACAAAAAAACAGTGCTTCTCCGCTTACCAACTTCCAAAAGTGAAGGAGAATTTGGTCCAATTCGTCGAGACGACTGGAATTCAGACTCGCAGATGACTTGTAGCAACAAGTGTGAGTCTGGTAAATCAGACTTTTGGGCAGAAATCAAGGTGAGGCCACTGACATTGCAGAGAAGTACATGATGAGTCATAGCACATTCTTACTCCAGCAAACTGCTGCATATGAGCGAGCATCTCTCCAAATCCTGCAAAAAGCTGTCAAAGTCCAGAATTTTAACGAGGACTCGCTGATTTTTTTGTCTGCATTTCAACAATGATGACTAATAAGTGACAGTTTGGGCTAAAAGCAAGCACTGCTGACAGTTTTCATTACAAAGGTTTACAAAAAAATGAATGAACCTTCTCAGGAGACAGGGGAATTGGGAAGCTTGTCACCTTTATTTTAGAAACAATTCCCATAGAAATGCTACCGATCCTCCAGGCGTTTAAATGCCTTCAAACTTTTCTTTGTAAATTATTCTGTCATTGAAATTTTTTTATAAATATCAGAAAAAGAACATTTGTAGCCAAATATTTATGTTTTACTGATTCTTTGCTTGGTCACAAAGATCTATGACAAAACCTGCAACCTTTTATTTCAGACGATATTCATTCATTCTAAAGTCTGACAACCAGCTGTGGCGGCCATATTGAATGTTTTACCACTTACCGGACGTGTCTGGATGAAACAGTTTGTACATTTTCTCCTCTGACAGAAAACCAATGTAATATTTGACCAAACGGGGGGCATTACTGACATTCTCATATTGATTGTATAATATCAGACTCTGACAGCAGACTTCGTGCTGAACTTTCTACATGCAAAAACATGACACAGACCTCATTATGTAGAAAAAATCCCAAACATGAGGCTAAAGATTTTACTTAAACTGCAGCTTACTTTTCATTTTTCTCACCCTGTTGTTGTTTATGCATAAAAGTTTCACACCTTTTTTGTTTTTTTCTTCATTTAGGAATTAAAACTAATTGACCAAATTTAGAAAAAGTCAAGATGCAAAGCCCTACTTGAGAGGTTAGCTTTTTTTTTTTTTTTCTTTTTTGCCATTTGGTGCACACTACGGTCATGTGATGGAACAGAAGATTAAAAATAAAATCTTAGCCCAGGCATGTGAGTCTTGACATGCAAAAACTCCAAAAACAGCAACAGCAATATGTGAAATGACAGTGTAGAGTAACGTTACAGGACATAACAATAATTAGATGGCATATATTATAATAGGAAATGTGAAATAAACACACACACACAAACAAAAGATATAATATATTCTTGAGTAATTTCGCCACTTGAACTTTCTTCTCTTGTTTTAAATACCTGCTCAATTTGCGGTCTGTCTGCTGGGAGGCAGTAGAGCAGATAAGCTGCTATGAAACACCGCAGTGTGTAATTCCATGTTAAAGTGGAGAATCCTGCTATGAGCAACTCCACATTTCTTTTTTCTTCCTCTATTTTTGTAATGAACACACTTTTTTTTTTTTTTTCATTGAACTTTAATTTGACAAATGGAACAAAAACAGTCAATCACACGGCTGTCATAAACAATCCATTCCTGTGACTGGTATGGGTTGTACTCATCAGATTAGGACCTGAAGGATGTTTCCAACTAGGGGGGATTTTCAAAGAGCTCTCCACTTCTTTTCTCTCCTACAAAGCCATAGTTTGAAACAGGTTTTTTTAACTGATTCCCTCATTTTATTCAAAGATCAGGAGAAAACTAAAAGTAGAGGCTAAAATCTTTACTTTCTAAGCTCTAAACACTGGGAGGTGTTTAGAGCCCCTCCAGCTGAAGCAAGAGCCTCTGATATTTGAACATCCATGGTGACCTTTACGTATCCCTGAGATTGCCACTGGGACTGTGTAAGCCTGTCAGTCCACTTATACTTCTCCATGACGGAGTAACAAAGCTGTCAGATGTGGTTGATAGAGGAAAGAAGCTGCAAGTGCAGGGACCGTTGGCAGCAGGTATGTGTGCAAGAGGTCGACAGAAAGGCGGATCATGGGAACAGAGGGAAGGAAATGAACCAGTAAATGAGAGCAAATGAAGATTGATGGATCACGCTTGAATTCTTATTAAATAACTCATTCCTGTCTGTTCACGAGGTTTCACTGAGTTCTTCCACTGGCATAGCAAGCACATGAATAGATAGAACTCCAATGATTGTGAGTTTGTTTATCTGTTTCAAGCCCAGCGTAATTCCCAGTGCTGCTGCCAAGACGACGCCTGATATGAAGGTTAGAATCACCTTTTTGACTCAGACCTGTTCCCTTTCATCACACTGACAGAAGCAAGCAGAAACAGTGCATTTCTCTGTGCAGAGAATGCTGCTGAGACGGTTGATATCAATTGCCACCGCTGTCGTTCGGGGTTAGCAGGTTCTTCTAATCCCAAAACCTTGACTGGGAAGTTTCTGTCAGTTTCTGCAGCTCTGCATGGTCAAAGCAAAGGAAGTAAAACCAAGTTAAGTGCTTTTGTGTTCAAATGACGAGTAATTTTTAAACCATCATAGGTTTAAGTGTCTTGCAGTTGTTGTCAAACTGGAGGTCGGGATCTCTGTCAGGGCCATGAATGTCAGGGGATTGCCAGATAAGTGTTAACCAACCAATTGTTTATTAAGTAAATTTGGGGGTTTTATATGGGCTATCAGAAAAGGGAAAAACTAACGCTTTCATTTTTTGTTTTTATACAATAATGCAAGAACAACAAAGTTATTACACATGCCGACATCTGAATAGGACATTATCTCTGGAAGAGAAGTTAATTTTTAGTATGTTAACCCAAACCACCAAAACCTACCTGATTCTCCGTTTTTATGAGGGTTCTGACAGTTTTCCAGCCTTTAAGGATCCTGGATGACCAGTTTTATTTTTCACACCAGTAGTCACTCAGTTACTTTAATGAATTTAGGTTTTCTGTTGTATCTTACATGTCTGTCAGTGGATCTGCATCGTCACAATCACAACTAGCAAGACAAATTTAAGAAAAATTCTTGACCTGTGCATGTCCCTGCACACTACATAACTGTTGCTTTTTCTCAGCGACGGCTGATCTGACATCCATTTTGCATCTGGCATGGACGGTGAGGTCTCTTAATGTCGACTGAAATAACAGAATTACAATAAACTGCAACTCACTGAAGTATAAACAAAAAAAAAATAGTATGAAATTTCACACATACACATACATGTCATTACCAAGATTACCTCAGTGATAAACAAGGCACAAAACTGAATGTCAATTTTTATAGAATATTTTCATTTTATAAATCATTTTATTACATTTTTTTTTTTTAAATAATTCATTAATAAGAAGGTTTAACGTGTGGAAAAAGAGCACCATTAATGGGAGCATCAAGTTGTTTAATATCATCTGATTATGCCGTTTTGTGGAAATCATTGTGAAATGTTGTATGACAGAAGGGGTGGGGGTGGGGGGGGGGGGGGGGGGGGGGGGTAAAGAATGACATGAGAAGGAACAAGAAAATGTTAAGATGGAGGATGACAGACAAAAAGGATGATGGAAGGATGGAGAGATGGATGGCTGAGAGGGGAAAAATAAATGTACGAGGAAGGATGAATGAGGGCAGCGATGGGGAGGGTGGGGTTGAGAGAAGGAGACAAATAACGCTGAGTGGGGGGAGCAGGTAGAAGGAGGTTTGCTAGGTGATGGGATATATGGTTGAGGCGTGTCCTTGTACTCAAATCAAAGTTAACAGACTGACTTAATTTATGCTTCTAGAGCATGATTTCATGGTTCTCTCCATTTATATTGAGCTCAGCTTTGTGATCTTGACCATCTGTACACGATCAGTTGCATTGAGTTGCTTCCATCTGATTGGCCGATTAGATATTCTTGCTAATAAGGAAACTTCCAGCAAGTGTATTAACTAAACACCTCCAGCTGTTTTTATATCATGCATATAAAGTCAACAGAGAGGAACAAACATGAAGGAAAAAAAAAAAGTTAGGCACATTTCAGCCGGAAGGGATTCATCGACCCAATCATGCCACCATGAATGAATCACAAATCCCGTCGTCTTAAGATTAACGTCATGTAACATGAGCGCATCGCTTTGTGATTTCCATCCATTCACACAAGAGAGCATATGTACATTTGAAGTGCAGCTCTATGAGGGGGACAGCCCCCAATCCCCCCCCCACACACTCCTGAAAGACTTCAGGACTTCTTTAGGGAAGCGCCTGCAACATTACCTCGACTGAAAATGACTCTGTCCATTTAACTCAGCCTTCGCCATTAGTCAAGCGGAAGAGTAATTCAGCTTATCCCCATTACACATAAGACAACAATATGGCACGGGGACGTCATTAGGTGCAAGCGGGGGGAAAAGTGATGAAGAGCTCACTGAAATGAGATTGGATTTAAACAAGTGCTGCTGCTGTCCTGAGGGCCTTACAAGGATGCTCTTTGAGAGGATAGGTGGAGGCTGCATAATGATGAGACACTTAGTTTCCCTACTGCTCAGATTTATGGGCTCCAAGGCCTGTTACGATCATTAGGGGAATGGTGGAAGGAAAGGGGAAATGGGGTTGAGACTATATGGGCTTGGGAGGAGGTGGAAATTGTAACAGGGATTTTTTTTTTTTTTTTTTTTTTTCTGGTAACACAGCACTTTTGAACCATAAATCTTTGATCCTCTTATCCTCTATTTGTGCAATGACATTTTATAATGGAAAACTCCCAATAATTTCACACTCCAATTAGTAAATTACTAATGCGTACCTAGAATACAAGACCTAGGGTGGTTATAAACAAACAGGTCACACCCAGAAGGACCCTGCTTAAGTAAGGAGGGAAAAAAAAATAAATTACACAAAATTAAAAGAAATAATTTAAAAAAAGGAAAGATAATAAAGCAGTGTGTAATTTTGCTCACGGTTTATCAATAAAAAAAGAACTAATAACAATAATGCCACATTTTAAAAGAGATATATATCCCACAAAACAACAGACTAATCACAGTTTGCTCTTTTGCATAATGCCTTCGAGTGGAGCAGAAAAAACTTGAGTCAATAGTTATAATTCCAAGAGTGGGGGGGGGGGGGGGGGGGGGGGGGCTATACAAACATCAGCAAAATTTTACCATGGCAAACTGAAAGAAAAGGACTCATTAGGCTTTTGGAACAATGAATAATTCATTCTGCATAATCAACTTAAATCAACAGAAACATTTGCTTTTATGTTACCTGGAGTGGAATTATTATAAAGAAAAGAAAAGAAAAGAAAAGAAAAGAAAAGAAAAGAAAAGAAACTGCCCCGATGACTATTGAACCATTGGGATTAGTGTGGCTTCCTGAGAAAATGCAGAAAAGCTAAAACCGTGAAGTGCTCACATATTTGGGTGGATACAATACAAGCTTTGCCTACCATCACCTTTAAATCCTCTCCATTGTCACAAAGTGCTACCATGAAATAATCCCAGACTTTCACCTCCTTTTGGTCTAAAAACTGTAACTCTTTCAGCCATTGATTCCTGTAAATAACAGCAATGATCGGATCAGAGAATGCTAGGGTCAAGATAAAGAAGGTGGGCTGACATTTCATTATTGATTTTCAACACAGCTGATGGTCCAGTTTATCCACTTGATCTGAGGTTTCCAACATGGCTGAGAAGCAACATATTCTTACAAAACTACATGACACAAGAGTGACCTTTCAAACAACTGAGCATGCAGTGGGGCCATTTAAAGGTTTAAATTTGGTGTTGGAAAAAAAAAAATGGGAAAAAAAAGGTTATACCTGTGTCTTTTTTGTGGTAAACATGGGAACTTTTGAGTGTGAAGAAATGAATGGCTGAAAATATGTAGTTTTAGAGGGAAATTATGGAAATGCAAACATTTGAGATGGTTGTTGGTGCCAGACATGCTAGTCTGAGTATTTTAGAAACTGCTAGTCTAAGGGATTTTCCTGCAGCACAAACTTGAGGGTTCACAGAATATTAAAAAAGAAAATAAGTGAGCATGATGAACTTGGCAGGCCGTGTAAAAGCAACCTAGAAAACCTATAGAACTGTAGGACGAAAATGAGTAGTGCTGCTTTAATTGAACTAACAATAAATTTATCAGTCGCTGCTGAATAAAAGAAGTGAAATAAAAAGTTTTTAATGAATAATTTTTCACATGGCGTTTCGCCCAAAGACTGCTGGGATAGGCTCCAGCTTCCCCGCGACCCTCCGTTGGATTAAACGGTTAGGATAATGAATGAATGAATGAATGAATGAATGAATTTTTCACATGAGAAAGAGAGCTATTTATCAGCTGCCAGTGTTAAGTGTTGAGCTGAAAAATGCAATAAAACAAAGTCAATGTTCTGATTTGACTTCCAACTAGACCAATCACGGCGCAAACGAGCGTTTTCCGTAACAGGAAAACACATATTCCAATCACAGCTGGGAATAGATCAGCGCTTTATGCGGATGCATCTCTACTCCATTTTCCATCTTTTTCGAACTTCCAGACGTAAGAATGTTTTTGCATTGTGCGACAGCAAAATATGCTCCATTTTTTTCCTTCTACTCAGACGTTCTCATCATCTTACTGCAGCGTAACGACAGTTACGAAGTTGGATGTTTGAACGCTTTCATGTGAAGCACATGCATGTTTGTGAGTGCGAGGAACTGGAAGGTAACATGTGCAAACCTGAGAAAATAAAAAAATATAAAGAAATTTAAAAAAAAAACAAAAAAACAACATGTTTGATCAAGTGCAAGCTTGTACACATTTTTGATGATTATGTGACATAATATCCCTGGTTGTTGAGCAGGGGATGTTACTATCTTACAAGAGTGCTGTTCTGTGCATACAGTAGTTGTTTTTTGTTTATCTTTATCATTTATTTTCAGCTTCTGTGTTAAGTGGAACAGAGGGGTAAAGGACAAGTGAAATTTGACTTTTTTTTTTTTCTTTAGCGCCACGCCCCTCAAAACAGTTAATTCAGCATTTATCTTTCTACCTACCTTTACTCTGAGCTCTCTCTTGTTAATAAATGTCAGCCTGGTGTTGCTTCCTGACTGTCATCAATAATGTCCCCTTGCTTACTTTTGATGAATCAGCTGTGCCGGTTCAACGTGGCCCGTGTGTTGATATCCAGTTGCTAGCATGTGCCATGGTGCATAAAATGACACTTAGTTGAAACATGTCACAGTAACCTGGAAGCAAAAGTTATGCAACGTGGTTTCCCAGCCTTGGATTGGTGTTGGAGAACAAACTTTGTCTTCGAAATTAGCCAGGAATGCATATTTTTCAAGGTTACTCCAATAGGAATACATATAACTTCAATTCAGATTATTTTTGCCAACATTTTCATCTTCGCCTGATTGTTCACATCATTATTTATTGTGACCGCCATCAGACTTCAGTGTGAACAGTCTATGGTCCATAATGGACCTGCATGCACAGAGGAACAGCACGCTGTGTTTATGGAGCTAAATGTGGATGCAATACATGTCAGCATGTGCATCACTTAGAAAAGTTTTGCCTAGCTAATGAATGTCAGCCGATAGCAACTGAAGCTCTCCTGTGGGTTAGTTTGAGAACCATAAGAAAGATTGTTGCTTCTCAAAACTTCTGTCCAGCATCCATCTGTGTTGTTATTCATTGGTCTGAATATGACTCAGTTCATCCCTTTGATATGTCTTTAAAGAGCTGAGTACAAAATGGGACAAATATCTCGAGAGCAAAAGCACTCTTTTTTTTCATTTTTTATTTCTGTGTTTACGTAAACATTCTGCAGAGACATACCAGGAACAGGTGCAGACACATCTGGAAATCTGTCTGACTCTGACAGCCTCTTATATTTCTGAGTGGGTGTTAGCAGTCAGCTCAGCCTGCATGTGAAATAGGGAAATCGTTTTAGTTTGTGACTAGAAGAGGCTCATGGGATGACTTAAATACTGCTGCCTGGAACTGCTGCTCTCCACGCAGATATTTCATCCCCAAAATATTAAAGCTTCAACACTTTCACTGTCGTTGACCCTGCCTCACCCGGAATTATGTGTTTGCATACCTTCGTCACATTTAAAGCAGGAATTCTCCACTTTGTGCTCCAACGAGAAGCCGGCGACCCACCTAAACGACGTAAATAACCAGCAGAACGGCTTGTCGGAGTGAGCCACACAGTCCCCCCAGTCCTTCCATATGCAAACATTGTTTGACTTAATCCACTCTAATGATGCAAATTTATGCTGTTAATTATTTCTAGCTGAATCGTATCCTGGCTAAACGTTTTCAGATATGCAACGGGGACATCAGACTCAATAAAGTATTCAGAGAGGGAGAGAGAGCGAGAGAGAGGACATTATTCAGGATTACTTCTTTTTTATTTCCTTTCATTTGCATTAACTCCCTGAGAAGAATTAGCATTTTCTATTTTGTAACATACTTAATGTGGCTCATATTGTTGTCTGTGACCACACGTACTGCTGCTGAAGAGTCGTTTCAAAGATAAGCCCTTTTTATTCGAAACTTATTTTAATATGAAACAGAAAGTCCACATTCTGAATGTGTCGGTCCTGAGCCGGCATCTTTCTACCCATTTAATGTGATTCCTTATTTAAACTTGTGAAATGTGACGTATGCAGATGGGAAATGGATGTTCTAACATCTTGGAAAGTTAACCCATTTACTTGTGAATAATCAATTTTATTCCATGGTGGGATTTTAGTCGAGTGGTTTTAAAGACTCACATGATTTTTTTTTTTTTTTTTTTTTCTCATTCAGTGTAGGCTGCAGTGTAAAAGTCATCTTTTTCTATTTATTCAGAAACCACAGTTTTATAAAGTAATTACCATTACTGAATCATTCATGTTTAGAAGGATGCCTTTCCCTCTCCTGGCATCTTAGATTTATTTCTGAAGACCATGGATGTTGCTATGCACCTCATGAACCATGACATAACAGAGTTTTTAGAAAATCATTAGAGAGATTATGGACTGATCATGTGTGTCGCAATAAACAAAGATCTACAAGGAATAATTGGAAAATATAATTAAAAACTATTTCTATTAGTATTTCAGTGCTTTAATAACTGTTTCTTTTTTTTTTTGTCCTGACACCTAAGAAGCAATAAAGTGTTTGTTTATTAGAAGTAGCTTCTGAGGGTGATATATAAGTTTAAATTGTTAATAAAGTGGAGCAGATGGTAAAAATTCCTCTTTTAATTGTAAATGCTGCAGACCATTTCACTAGATTCTTTGTAGGAGTCCAGTCTCTTTATCATAAAATATCCCTGATTAATCAAGCTAAGACATTATGTTCAGTTTAAAATAGTTCAACTCATATGTTGTTGTCAGGTTTTACTAAGAAACTACGAGCTTGACTCAAAAAATAAGAAAACAGCTGCAGCTTCATCCCCCCATCAGTTCCAATTTACCCACATATCAGAAGCTAAGACATCAAGATTCCTACAATAAAGGATATACAAACCTTGAGCAATCGCTGCAGATTCAAACTAAAGATTTATAAGACACTTTGTTTTAAACGTCTAGGCCCATGTTCCTTTTAAATAACTTTACAAGAAACCATGAATTAACAAAAGAGACGATTGCAATTTAAATTATCGAAATAGCTAAAAACAACGCAAATGTCCGCTCTTTGAAAATGCTATTTGAGACGAAAAGGAAACTCTTAATTGTTTCTTTGAGCTACTTCTAAGAAATTTATCATATTGTCTGTTTGAGCAGTTCCCCTGCCCTTGTGTGAACGGCGTCGTTGAGCTCGAGCCAGAAAGGCTGCTCAGCTCCTGCAGTGCATTTCTCAACCCAATGACTCTCCAGATGGCAGGTATCTTTAGTGCTCAGCTTCTTTGTCCTGAGCTGCGACAGCTTTGCTGTGCTCCATCGAGCTGCAGCGGACCCTCCTTGCCAGGGCACTTTTAATGGGCTTTAATTTGAAGCACATGACCAGGACAATGCAGACAGTGTGCTTGCTCACACAATGGAGATAATAGGTCTCCTTGTCATGCACATGGGTACAGCAGTTCACAGCATAATTACTCCACGCTGACAAAAAAAATGACTCTGTGATTTCACAGGTTGAATATTGGCTGCTTTACATTATATGCTGCGATTAATGCACATGTCATCTCGCAAACATGGCAGGTTACAACTGAGTTCCTGGTTTCAGCTCATTTTCTCCCGGTACCTGCTGCTGCAGTGCTTGGTCAGCACAACAACATAAAGAGCTGAAGTACAAGTTTCACTGTCATCTGCACAAGAACAAACAAGCCCTGCGTGTTTGCCAGGTAGATGTGCATAATGCTCGCATTTCTATACAACAACACAAAGGCAAAACAAAGAGTCAGAAAAACAATACAGAGAGTGGGGCGGCTGTGCAGCGAAAGAGCATGAATGAAGCCAAAGGGAATGTATCTGATAAAACTGTGACACTGATAATCACTCAGAATTATCTTTTTATTTGGGTGTGAGTGAGCAACAAATGGATGGAAGCCACATCTCTGACAATTATCATCTACAGCATGGGTCTCCAAAGTCGGGCTGCTGACCTGCAGGTTTTTTCTATATTCCTGCTTCAACACACCTGACTGAAATTAAAAGGATCTAACAGCCTATGAACCTCTGCACAATGACTTATTTATATGAGTCGGGCATGTTTACGCAGGTATACAACAAAAACCTGCAGGATTGTGGCCCTCAAGGGCTGGAGCTGGACACTTCTGATCTATAAATCCACTACCTGTTTAAAAAGATGAGAGTCACCTCCTGAATTCAACCCTGATCCACAACAGTTGATCTCTGCTATTCTCTTAGGACTCTCCAATTATTTTGTTTTTTCTCATTAAACATCATCATTTAACTTTTTCATGCAGCACCTTGGATGCAGCAACAGGCTGATAATAAGAACAAATAAAAGAGATACAATTCTGTCTGTCTGAAGTTATGTAAGTGGAAACTGAGTTGCTTAATGTTGTCAATGAGGTCAGTGAGGTCTGTATGAACTGTGTGAAGATGTTCCCTCTTTAACTCCTTCACTACTTGGAAAATACAACAGGAACACATGCAGTAACTGTGGCAGATTCAGTTCTAGGTCTTTGTTCTGTGTTTTTGTACCTGCGTTACTGATGACTGCTTAAATGTGTTTAATGATTTGAACTGCATGTAAAAATTGTTTTAACTGTCATTCATTATCCTAACCACTTAATCTGATGAAGGGTCGCGGGGAATCTGGAGCTTATCCAAGCAGTCTTTGGGCAAAAGGCAGGGTACACCCTGGACAGCTCGCCAGTCCATCGCAGGGCCACACAGAGACAAACAACCACTCACGCTTACACTCAGTTCTAGGGGAAATTTAGAGTACCCATTGAACCTAACATGCATGTCCTTGAACGGTAAGAGGAAGCCAGAGAGAACCCACGCATACACGGGAGAAACATGCAAACTCCATACGGAAAGACCGCTGTCCAAACCTCGCCCCAGCGGAGAATCGAACCATTGACCCTCTTGCTGTGAGGTAATCGATGATTACTAACGAGGTAATCATTCGTCTTCAAATCACAAAAAGTAAAAGCAAGACAACAATTTCTGCTTTGCAGAGGGTTACATCATGAAACCTTTTTTCTCAAACCAACAGAATCCAATACTTACTGATTTTATTGACATAAATAAAACTAATACAGAATGAACCTGCCAGCACCAACGATAAAAAACAATGACAAGTATAGATTTGCTTTCATTCAACATGTCAATCACTGGACTGTGTTAAAAAAAAGCAAAGACTTGTTGATCTGACCCCAAACACTGAAACAATTCAGATTAAAGATTGACCTCTACCATACGTGGCCACCATGGATAAGACCTTGTGATCAACCGAGAAACTCAGAACCCAGTCACACAGTACCGTAGTGGCAGATGATGCTGTAAGAGAAACACTCCTGTTACATCAGCAAGAGTCTAGTAAAAAACTTGGTCCACAACAAGTCTTGTATCCATAAAAATCGGTTGTAGTTGAAAAATTAAGGATTTAAATGAAGGTTTAACTGTTTAAAAAGTTAAATTGAGAGCATTTTTCATAAAAGATTTTTTAAAATCAAACTCAGATGTTGGTCTGCACTCCTTTTTGCATAGTTTCTCATTCGGAGCAGGCCAGTTCTGTTATTTTCAAGGCCCTTCCACACACCACCTCTCATACTGGATCACCCCCACAGTTGTGTCTTTGCAGGCTCCATAAATTGAGGGGTATAAAAGCAGGCTGCACCCCCTTACATACAGAATATGCCCAGGCATTGCCACAAGAAGCCATTTGATTTAGAACACTGTATATAGATGCATCAAGAATTTATAGGATCCTTAATTAAGAGTTATAAAAGTGACTTATTGTAACTGTGTGGGACACAGAGGCCTATAATGCAGCAGTTATCTTTTCCAAAGCTCCGAAGTCTTGATCCTTTTCTCTGAACTTTTATGTGTTTATGGAGCTGTGGTGCTTTGATGTTATTGCAGAAAAACATTTTCTGGGTGGCAGAACGTTGCTGCTGCAGCGCTGTGAATGGAACAGAGTGGGAAGCCTGAGATTTAATCTCTCCCACTGCAGTGTGGAAAAGCAAATATGTTTTGGGCATGAGGAGAAAAAAGAAACTGTGAGGGAGTTGAGCCTAATTTAAGACAGAAGGGAATTATATTAACTTTCTCACAACTTTTTAAGAATGTTTTTCAAATGCTAATGAACATTTTGGTTGGAAGAAAAGTACTGTTCAGTTTCATTACAAACAAATAAGGTAATAAAGCTGTGATCCGGTTTCATGAGCACAATCCTGGCAAACAACCATGCATTGAAGATTCTCAACCTAATTTTGCAATGCAGGTGGACTCTGTTTAATTGTGTTGGCACAATCCAAAATAAAATTGCACCATCCTTTTAGTTTGGCTTGTTTCACAGTGTATTTCACCAAACAACATTTCTTGGTGCCCTGTGATGGACTGGGGACCTGTCCGGAGTTGTACACTGCCTCTCGCCCAATGATTGCTGGGATAGGCTCCAGTTTTCCCACAAACCTTAATTGGACTAAGCGGTTTGGAAAATAAATGAAAAATTCTTAGCCACATTTCGCAGTTACAACAACTGCTCAATAGGAGTGATATTCCCCAAAACAACTGACTAAGAAAAACAGGAGGAAAGCTGGAGGAAGTGAAAAAAAAAACAAAAAAAAAACAGCTCAGTAATTGGCCAGGACTAAAAACAGCTTGATCAGTGGTAGTCATCAGAGGAGCAACACCATTTTTGTCAGTCTTGAGGTTACTAATTTAGAAGAAACAGGAGAGGAAACAAAATATTCAGCATGCTGATCTTAAATACGCACTTCCTCTGCATCCCCCCCAACCAAGTCCATGCCTTTGGTCTACACAGGGGTGTGTATTGGCAAAAATCTGGTAATACGATATTTATCACAATACGGGCTGCCCATTTGATATATTGCGATAAACCAGAATACTATAAGTAAAACAATATATTGCAATTTTTCTTTACTAGTAGTAAACACTGAATGCTGTTGCATCCTTAACCTCAACTTACTGAATAAGAACAGAGGATCTACATTTCACTGCAGAGTAAATAAAAAAAAATCTGATCTTTATGTACTAGCTGAATAAAGAAACAAAAATCTGCGCTCCTTAGTAAAGATTGTTTGTTTGATAAAATTGATGCAGTGCTTTTAAATATTGATATAATATTGTCACATAGAATATTCTAACATTTTGATGCATCAGTATTTTCTTACACTCCATAATAACCGCACTATGTGTGGAAGCAGACACGGAAAAGAAAACTATGTGATTGACGTAATTGAAGACCGCTCTCAACACACAGAACTTTCTTCTTGTGGGGATCCGAGTAGCATTATCTGATTGGTCAGACATTTGAGGTGGGTGTGGTTTACACGGAAAAGCATGAAGCCGACACATTGCCACCTTTACATTTTAGATGATGCAGGTAAAACTAATTGTTTTGATAAAACAGCTGATTGAGGTACAGAGAAAGTACAAACAAGTTTACAACATGTTGTATTATAAAAAACATGGACACAGCCTCATGCAAAACCTCAGCGCACCTACCCTACCATGGACAAGCTTTCTCACTAAAAATGAAATAACCAGGTCCTTGCACATAAAAGCAGACTTTGCTGCCATCAGTTGATCCCTCCCCCGCTGCAGATGAAGCTTCTTGTGGAGTATGAATGGACCAGAATTTTTTTTTTTCTTGTTCTTGCGACCTCGAGAGCAAGAACTGATTTAGATTCATTGCCATTATGTAGATTACGACACATCAGAGCTGCACATTTTCACTAACTTTCTAAGGATTTATTTTCAACTTCATTTTTTCATACCGTATATACCAGTTCATGGCTACTGATCCCAGCAGTTATGGCTATGGATCCCAGCAATTAGCAAGCAAAAGGCAGGCCAACCCTGGACAGATTGCCATCACAAGGTCATGATGGTGTCTTATCGCATCTCATGTATCACATCACATGTATTATTTATTGTCTCTTTACGAGGATTTGAATTAGGTTAATATGTTGATGAGTTTTATTCATTCGCCACGTTACCATAACAAGAAAGATATTCGGTATAATTGTATGATTTTTCTTAAAGGGGAAGATACCATAAAACTAAAGATATCTGTTATATTGAAAGATGTTGGTATCACTTATCTGTAGCCAGGATGCTAAAAAAAAATGTAATCAGTTTATCAATTTTACAGCCTTTATTCTTGTTTGTTAGCAGTAAATATTTAATTCTGTTGGAGCAAGGAATGTCAGATGAATGTAACCATGGACTGGAAGCAGATAGAGGGAGAAGAGAAGAAGTTCGCCCCAACCAGCCAAAGTCTGACGTATATCGTTGCTATGAGAAACAACAAACACAGACTGGAGTACAGCAGGATCTAAGAAGTGCATTAGAATCTTCAAAGAACATCTTCACCACGCAATTGAGTGGCCAGAAGTAAAATCTGGAAGAGTTCAGAGCAAGTCAGACCATTTAGAGTAAAAACACTCGGCAGAAACTTCCTGCCACTAATTGGCTGTTTTAAAACCATTTCATCATTTGCTCAAAGGACAAAAGTTTGTGTCTTTGCTTCCTGCAATCCCTTTTTTTTCTCCATTCCAGACTTTTTCTCAGCTCTCAGTGAGAGATAAGGCAGCCTGTGATTAGGAGACGAGCCTTTCTCGTCTGAGTGTCAGTGGACTTCGTGGCATTGCTGCAGCTAACAAGTAGTTTGTGCTAGTTTTCAGCAGAGAGCTAGCAACAGTGTCAGCTGCTGTTCTGTGTTTAGGGAAGTAGTGCAGACCCTCCTGGAACGCTGAAAAATCTTGTCAGTTGGTCCACAGGGGACTTTTCTCTGCACCATGACTTTCTTTTTCTTTAAATTGATTACCGCAGTTGACAGCGACTGCAGAGCCATCATTTATCTTTTATTCTGATTCATATTTCATCCAGAACCAAAGTGCAGCTACATCAGCCTTTAAATAGGTGGAGAGCAATACTGATGCACAAATTTACATTTTTCCTGTGTGTCCTTTTCACAACCATAAACTTGAGGTGTGTGTGTGTGTGAGGGGGAGGGGGGGGGGGGGGGGGGGGGGGTGTTTGTCATGAAGAAAATTTCATGCCATCCATCTGTTTTATATTGTAAGTCGCCAGCGAGAAAACCACATTTGGAATTCATTTTCCCCTCGTTTGATTCCATCTGTTTCTGATGTTGATTTGTTTCCTTTAAGTGAAGGTGAAGAAAACCAAAATGTAGATTAACACATATGGCTCAACATTTAGTCCATGTATCCACACAGAAATCCAGTGTCTCTGCCAGTAGAGACCCTGTTCGACTGTGTTTCCCTGGATCTCCATTAACATGAAAAATGACAACACGCTTCCCTCCAACGGGAGAAGCCTTTCCAACCTTATTCCCAGTTTTCTCACAGAGCTCTTGCTGTATTTTTACATGTATTGTTTGGTTATTCCAGCAACACATACAAATCTCTGACACTTGAATATTCCTCCCACTGTGTTTCTCTGTGGGTTTGACCCACTTTGATATCATTCACTTTGTTGCTGCTGGTCTCTACACATGCAACCCTCAGAAAGTACAAATTTCTAACTGCTCTGTCTCAACCAGTTCCAAATGTTGAGTCTCGTTTCTCTTGTCTCATTAGCAGGTCACTCTTCTGATGCACCCAAAACACAAACAATTAATTCAGTCCTTTCGGGTTAAAGTTGAACCCATGAAAGTTGCTGATCCAGTGATGTTGCATCACATCACAGATTTAAGTTTAGTGTTTTCTTAATGCTCTCTTCCTAATCTGATGATTTTATTACCATAGCTGCAACACAGCAGCAGTTTTAGCGGGATTTAAACTGTTGGTGCAGATTGTTTGAGGAAGAGCAACTGTTTTCATCAGAGAAGAACAAACTTTAGCCTCATTTTAACAGCACCAAATCATAAAGTTACCTAATCACTTTTTAAGATATCACCCATTGAATTCCAGTCCATTTACAATTAAGTTAAAACAAATAGCTGAGTTTACAATGAGTCTCTTCAAATCACACAAAACTAGCTAAGTAAACCGAGAGTTTGCATTAACCATTTTTCAAATTGTTCATCAAGCTTCATGTAGCAGCATCGCAGAGGAAAGACCTCACAGTGTTTCCCAGTCTGGTTCTCGAATACTACTGTCCCGCATGTCCCTACTCCAAAATGCCCGATTCCAGTTTATGAACTTCCTTATCAAGTTTTTTGCAGGTCCATTAACAAGCTATTTTAATTCACATGTGTTAAAGTAGGGTTGCCTCTAAAACAGGGGTAGGGGACTGCAGGCCTCCAGGACCAGAATCCTGCAGGTTTTCCACACTTCCCTGGTCCAACACACTTGATTCAAATCAAATGGATCCAACAGCTCATCAAGATCTGCACAGTTATCCGTTCATTTGAACCTGGTGTATTGGACCAAGGAAACCTGAACAGCATTAAGGACAAGTTCCACGGTCCCCCACCCCTGCTCTTAAACATGTAGGGCCGTGGTACCTGAGGGTGAGGATTTAGTAACACTGCTCGAGGAGAACCTGACCCAGGACTGTCAGTCAGCTGCTTTGACCAGATATAGATGGAGAGAACAGAAGAGTGCAGCGAATAGCTAAGCCAGGGATATCTGCTGAGAAGTGATTGAGTAAACCCCCATGGGTCAAAACAACTGTTTCAATAGCTCTCTACCTTCTTTGTGTGCTTATGCAGACTTTCTGACACAATCTTCATCTTTTCACCTCATAAAACCCCTCTGCAAATAACATTACTTTGCATGTTTGCAACAAATATTGAAGCTGTCTAATTAGGACAATTCAATTGTCTTTTATCAGACTAATGCATCCCCCGAGGGGGTGCAACCTGACAACAGCAGAATGGAGATGAGACGTAAATGGAAAAATTGGCATGTTGATCTGAGTGCTGTATGTTTATATTGCCTGATGAATTAATATAGTATCATCTCATGGGTCTTCGCATTAGAGTCAACAGTTTCCTGCCTGCATCCCTTCCTGGCTGTTGCTGTGGCAGCTGTGTTGCTTTTGGCCATAATGTTGTTTATTCCTTCATATGTTTGAAGAATATTTGTTAGTTCTTTCATAGGGAAGTAGACTCCTCTGTAGAGTTTTTCCATGTTTGTGAATGGTCAGATGCTGCAAACACCACCCCGTTTTATGTGAGTGCTTCCCGGTCATGATAGTTAAACCCATGGTTGAATTACAGGGTTGATAAGCAGCTTGGTAGTGCCATTTATCATGATTGTGAATGTCTGGGTAAGTCAACCTTGGTTAGAAGGAGATATCCTGCATATGGAAATCCCACTTTGTGGTACAGCCCTCTTGAGTGTCTTGGCAAAGGAATAAAGTATGTATGGAATATGTACATGGTACCCTAAATCTACAACAAACACCGCTGATCAATGTGCCTCAGCAAACACAAAGGAGCAGAGGCAAGAGAAAGAAAGGGGATCGACTCCCCAGTGTGCTGAATTTAAGGATGACCTCAGAGCTGATTAGACTATTTGGAATAAGGGCATCCAATGATGAGTCAAGGTTGGGCAGCTCCTGAAATCAGACCTTGTCTGGTAATGAGCACCTGAGAACAGAGAGGTGTGTAGAGAGCGGGCAGAAAGTGTTCTGCACAAAACACAGGCAAACTTCTGGAGTTGATAAAGTACTGTGGATAAGTTCATTTTTAATAAAAGGTCAGTGTGAACAACAAAGTGAACTGGAAGCAAACTTCTACTTTGGTCTGGATTGAAAAACCAAACTTTACCTTGAACATGAGTTCAAGTGTCTGCTAGAGTCACAAGCGGTGGGACCAGCTGTAGCTGCAGCATCGAGGCCAGAGACAGTCGTTGATTTTTTTTTTTCTCCAAATCATCCCTGAAATGTTTAAGCCTCACAGATTCAGACAGTATTTTGTCGATGGGCGCTTCACTTCTGGCTCCACTCAACACCAGGAACACAATGACAGAATGCTGAGCTCAGTGCTACAGGGAAGATGTTCTGAAACCAGCACCTTGTTTGTCTCTGCAGTTAGGTTCATTAAGGAGCTCGAGCTATACAGCTATCCCACTCTTGCATCAATAAAGTATTTCTGTTTCACAACAAAAGCACGAGACGGTCAGATCATAAAAATGATTTTCTGGGATTTTCTCTGCTGTGAAAAGTTCAGAGGCAGCTAAAAACTTCAATTTATTTTAATAAAGCTATTGATTTATCATTTTTCAGGTTGTTATTGTTTTTATCCTATTTTTATTTATTATTTTACTATGTTAAATTTGATATATTATGTTTTTATTCTCTTAAATTTAGCAATCTCGTTTTAATGTTTTTACTAGTATTCTATTGCTTCTTACTTTATCTTTATTTTTATGTTTGATGGTTTTACTTCTGTTAAATTTTCACTTAGTCATAAAAACTTTAATTTGTCCAGAGTTTTAGCTTCCATACAGAGTAAATGGGGCTGAGACAGCACCTCTTGAGACATAATTTAAAATGTTTGCTATGGTGTTCATGTTGGTTTCACAGATTCTTAATTTAGAGAGATTTTATAAGTAATTTTGTTTTTTTATCTTTTTTTTGTGCTTTCAATGTAAAGTACTTTGTGCTACATTTCCATTGTATGAAAAGTGCTTTATTAATAAAAGCAATATTGATTGATAATGTACAATAGGGCAAAATGGGCAGTTTAACAAGGTGGTTAATAATGAAACTAACAGCTTCATTTCTTTAAACTTTCCATTTTGACTTGAGTTGTGATTAAATCTTACCCTCCCCTCCCAGAATCTGTTCACAAACATTTGGCTAAGACATCAGAAATCTACTCAGAAGCCTGTTTGCTGCATTTTAATGCACTTTCAGCTCAACCTGATGCAAACGTCCCAACAATGAATGTTTTCTAAACCGACCATCGCCGAGAACAGAGGCCTTTAACTAAAATGCTCTCTGCAATCCCTCAATCACCATTTAAGTCTGCGTCGTTGTTGCTTCCTTGAGCTGCTGGTGGCGCGGCAGCTGGCTGGCTGCACATTTGATTTATTGAACTGAGAGGGAAACTATGAAGCCTACTTTGTGACAGCTCAGAAGCTTTAAAATTTAAGATGTCATTGAACTGATGAATGGAGAGAGGCGAGGCTGAGGCTGGCTGTTGGAGTCATATGTCACTGTCCAAAGTGATGAGGGACCCTGCCTGTCGCTCTGTTACACCCTCTCCCATCCTCCCTTGGGGAATCTTTACAGGAATTAGAAATAAGATTAGGTGAAAAATGGGCTCCTATGGGTGCTGTATACTACACTGATACTGGAGTCTAAAAGGACAGGAGTATGAAAACTTTGGCATCTCCTAACAGTGAAGAACATTTTCTTACATAATGATCTGCTACCCTGCATTTTTGTAGAAATCATTTAGGTGTAATGAATAAGAAAATACAAATTACTGTTGCATGCGGATCTACAGCGGAGTTTCATGTGAAGCAACACTTGGTTCATAAGCTGTGCACATATAATAAAGTATTGGTGAAACTAGCTGGTAAACCATTGTTCTTGTTTACTGCAAAATGCTTGAAAATTGTGCTGCTTAAATTGTTGAAATTGTAAAAATATTGAAGATTATTTCATGGTTCATTGTACAGTATAATATCATTAAAATAGAAGATTTAGCCAGAGATTTTACAAAAACACATACCTTATATCTCTAGAAAAGTGTGTAACAAATTCTTAGATGGGATCAAAAGGAACTGAGTTCTCACTGATCACCGTTTAAAGGTTTGGAAAAGTTGGTTTGATTACTTCTCTGTTAGCTTCTGTGATGCTGTCGAGAAATGAAAGCTAATATGGCAACAAAAGTTGTAGCTGCTTTGCTCTTTTCATCAAACTGGAGTTTGCTAAGCAAGAGGTTGGTCAAGTGATCACAAACTCATGTCCTATGAAGAACTAGTGAATACATATAACATGCTGTTTAAAAAAGTAGAAGCCTCATTGGACCAAACCACAAACGTTCACAACATATATTTCTTCCTTTTCCTTTTTGGAGGAGTTTATTCTAAAAGATTGTACAAGAAAAGGCTCAACATTTGAGTTTTATAACCGACTGATGTGCAGATTATAGATTTAAGTTTGCTGAAAGCAGAATCAATGATTCTGTTGCCACTGAAAAATATGAACAGACAAAATATAAGTTAATATGGAACTGTTTCTGTGTGTAGCTCTTTAAAAATGACTTTCCATAAGAAAAGTAATTAAATGAGTACAATAAATACGGGGGCTTCATAAGTTTTCTTGAACATACAAATCACGAATGTTTGTTGGATCAGGAAAAAGTAAGAGAGAAAGATTGGTGCATTTACATATTAGCAATAGCTTTGCAGACTGAGTGGGACTCGCTGAACGTGATCTGCATGAAGGAGTGAAGCTGGATGTTGATGCTTACGACAATACGAGTTGTTTTCTGTTGCTCTTTCTGTGATCAATTAGATCACTTTGCTTCCACTGATCAGTGTGGGGACTGTCCTTCTGACTGTCCTTCTGAATGTCTTTTCATTTTATTTTTAAAAGCAACAGTAGATAAACAAAGAATTGTACTTTTTCCCAAAACCTTATCAAGGATCTCTACTCAGCTCCACCATTTTCTCTACTTTTGTGATTATTCCTGCCCCCCAAAATGTGCCGTGATGGTGAAGATGCTTCAGAACATCAGCAGTAGATGATGTCATGGAGGGTTTACTTAATCAGTTTCATACACTTCTATGATACCAAGAGAAACACAGTTATTGTTAAGGAGATATTTTCCATGGCAAGAGGGCATCGTAGAAGGAAAATCTCCTGATGTGATAAAGGGGGAAAAGATGCCAAATGCTGGTTCTTCAGACATTTGGAGGCATTTGTGCATGAAAACAATGCTATAAATCAGCATTTAAACATCCACTTTTTGTAGATGGCAACATTCTTCCTTGCAAAACCATTTTATTTGGGGATGTTTGTGCCTGCTTTTGTCCGAGGACATGCTTAAAATGTTGTAATAAAAGCTAACAAACAGGAACATTAGTGCAGCCCTCCTTCAGAGCCACTGAATCACAATGCACAAAGGCAGCAAGGTATAGGAGAGCTGCTTCTAAATCATCAATCAATATAGTGTTGGGAAAAGCACAAGGGTTATTAATTGTTTGCCCAAGCACCAGTAAATGTAATTAGAACATTGAAATTGGGGCCACTGGCGGCATGCTGCACACCTAAATGTCTGCTGAGCCATATATCATTCGTTGCATTAATCCTGCAGGACCACAGTTTTGTCCAATATTAGATTTGAATTCAGCAGCAGGTTATCGAGCTGAAGGGGGTCATCAAAGACGGATCTGTTTCAGTTATAATGTGGTATTGGTGGAAAGTGCTTCCTCTAAACCTGAAGCTCTCATTTGTAACAGATGAAGGGAGCAGGGATGCATATATCTGTCAACATTTATTAGCCTGAATGACCACTTGTTAATAATGATAGCAATTTAGCTCTGTTAGCCTCCCCAGATGATGCTCTATAGCCCAAGAGTAACTTCCACCCTGTAGTTTACCAAACTCATCTCAAGCCCACTTTGCACTATTAAAACTTTGCAATATTATTTAAAAGATTTGACTAAATGTAGAAATGTGCATTCATCATGCTAATGGTCTGTGATTTTCTCCTTTTTCTCTCTGATTGCCCTGCAGTTATACAGCTCAGTAGACTTTGGAAGAAAATGGCAGCTCATCCACGAGCATGTGACCCCCAACAGATTCTACTGGTGAGTCTTTTTTTTTTTTTCCACATGATTCTGCCTTTTTACTCCACTCCATTTGTCTCCTAAAGTTTTGTTTGCTTAGGAATGCAGAGAGCGGTCCTTGCTGTTTGCTGTGACTGAGCCGGATGATATCGATAGCTCAGAACAAGGCGCATGACAGACTACTGATGCTGCTAAACCTGGCACGTTTCCCGCCCTTTGATACAGTCAAGCAGAGATTAATCTCCTCCTTCAGAACATACTTTAAATTCAGCGTCCGAGGGCATGTCATATTACATTTCATTTCGAACGCACGCCTCGCTCATATCAGGCTTATCCCACACAAATACAGAATTATTATTTTTCACATCAGCAGCAGACGAGGGGAGAGTGTGTTTCTACTGATGCATGCATACAGATTAGAAAAGCTATGACTAATAACGGATCCAGGACGTTCCTGTCGCCTCTTATCCAGTCATGTCCCCTCCTCACTTTTCCTTCAGTATAGCTACGTCTGAAAGTGCATACTCATCACAAATGTAAGGCTGGATCTCTTCCAGTCCACTGCTCCTCTCCTCCTTCTTTAAGATGACAGGGGGTGTGCCTGGGATTGCCCTAGGCTGTCTCCTACTTCCGAGCATGAATCCTGAGCTACTTCCAGGCCATTGTTGCATGATCCTAAACACTGTACACAATCCATCGCTTGCTTTGCCCTTCATCATCGCCGCCCCCTCAAGGACTTCAAAGCGCCGGACAGGCACGTAACACTGACCGAGCGGGACTTCAGCTGGCTGAAACTAAACAATTAAGGTTCCAAGGGGTATGAAATTCAGCTGCATCCAACCAGTGTAATCCATGAGCAGCAAAGTGTGCAGAAAAGCAAGATTACGCTCAGTGATAATATGGGTGTGAGGTGTGATGGCGTTGAATCCCAAACAAAGACAAGGAGACTGCTCCTGCTTAAATATATTGATGCTATTTTCTGCCTAAATGACATCGGCGGAAACAATGCAGCATCCAAAAGTTCTTAAGCAACCATCCATCAGCAAACTTCTCAACTTATATGGTGAGGCCAACTTTTCGGGGTTGGAACTGAGGAAATGCAGCACGACCTCATTCCCACTTTGTCATGTACTGAGACTTAGTCAGCGGACAAAAAAGCAATGATAATGAATAATGGTGGGTGGCGTTTTTGTCTTGTCCACTGTGGCATTCACACCAGCTATTTGAGCCACTCACTTGGCGAGCTGAGACTGTTATTAATATGATGACTGTTGGCAACCCTGCCTCTCACCTGATGATTGCTGGGATAGGATCCTGCTTCCTCGTAACCCATAATTGGACTTAGCGGTTAAGGAAATGGATGGACTTTGTTAGTGTTCAGGAAAGCCATTGCCAGTAATCAAGATGAGGCAGATGAGGTAGCTCAGGGATCTGGTTAGGATGCCTCATGGGCACCTGCCTGTTGAGGTATTCTGTGCACATCCCGCTGGGAGGAGACCCCAGGAAAGACCCAGGACATGCTGGAGGGACTACATCTCTTGGCTAAAAATGGATGGATGGATGGATGGCATTGCCAGGAAGTGAACATAAAATCACACACATGCTCCAACTTTTAGCTTCTGACCAGTTGCGACAAATATCCAGTTAAATAAAATACTAACTTCCATCATCTAATGATCTTAAGAAAACAGAGCTTACAATCCTGAGAAACCCTAAGGGTGTGTGTATCAGAAAAAAAGGGCAGAGAAATGTAAGACGGCAGCATAAGAAACAAATAATTTGTGGGAATGGAGGCTGTTGCACAATGTGATATTATCATTTCACAATAATTATAATTAATATTACTGTACCAGGCCCTGTGATGAACTGGTGACCTGTCCAGGGTGTACCTGCCTCTTGCCTAGTTATTACTGAAATAGGTGCCAGTTTCCTCCACAACCCTTGATTGGACAGTTACAAAAAAACAACAAAAAAACAAAGACTGATTTATTACCATACCATGCCATATAGATACATGACATTTTCTGCTTTTTAAAGTAAATGTATTACTTTAAAAATCAGAAATTGTAATCCAAAGTGCCAGATAACAGATAAAACACAGGACAGAAATAAAACACTTAAAACCCTATAATTACTATAAACACTAAAACAGAGACAATACAATACAGCCTAAACAGATGGTAAAAGCAATGTTAATGGCACACTGGGTTAAAAGCCAAATAATAAAAATGTGCATTAAAGTATGAGCTTAAAAATAAAAAAAAAACATCTGAGACACTCATCTCATGTGCAAAAGTTGCTCGTTCCAGAGCTTTAGGGCCACAACAGACAACTAAAAAAAAAGGGAAGAACTCATTCATCCTTTATTTTCTATACCGTTTAGTCCAATTTAGGGTACGGGAAACTGGAGGCCATCCCAGCAGCCATCAGGCAAGAGGCACGGTATACCCTGGGTGGGTTGCCAGTCCATCACAGGGCCAACACAGAGGGAAAAACAACCTGATCACAACTAATTTCCATTTGTGATTCAGGAATCATCACCAACATCTGGTCAGCTGACTGGAGTGAATGAGAAGGGGCATAGGGGTGTGTGTACAAGACCATTAGGAGACTTTAAAATCAAAAGGAAAACTACTGAAATGAGTAAGAAACCATTAAACTAAGACAAGAATGATGGACGCTCATTTCCTTGTAGCTGTTAAAACTTGTGCTACTACATTTTGCACTAACTGAAGGCATAACAGGGTCACAACCCTCTCCTATTAAAAGAGAGTTGCTGTAATCCAGCCAGTAAGATGTGAAACTGCAAAACCAATTTCAAGTCAAAAACATTTTATTTTACTTAACAGAGATATCTGAGACGGGAAAAAAAAAAAAAAAGGGGGGGGGGGGGTATTCACCTCCCCATTAACATGGTTATCAAACCTAAAGGCAGTTTCTAATTTTACACTGAGGTTGGTGTAAAAACAGACTTTAAGTATTAATTCAGAACACAGATCAGTACAAGCATTGGGACCAAAGAAAACCACTTCAAATGTGAAAATAACAGACGGGTCTGAGAAATAGAGATCAGTTTAGGACATGCAGGTCCAGAAGTGATGATTCAAGACTTGTGTGCTCTGGGAAAACCTGCACAGCAGGACTCAGGAGTGAGAGGCAGATAAGGAACAAGGTCTAGCGTCAGCATGTCGCGTTGGCTTTATCAATGCTGTGCTTACATAGAGAAAAGGGAGGTTTATAATGTCAACACACACTTTAGTTCAGAGTAACAATCTCTGTTTAAACTTTCTTCTCTATTTACTGAAATATGTGTCCCTGAGATCATAAACTGTGGACTCAGCTGGTGATCATCCATGTATCCCATGGGGTGTCTTCTTAGAGAATCATGACTGCAGAGCAGAAAGTACTTTCCTTCATGTCACAAGGAAAAAGTTTTTACTGTCTCTATGTATGTCTCTGGGTTTGTGTTTGTCCAATTCACACAACACTAATGAGCCTAAAGGAAATAATTTCCAGGCATGTAGAAATTATTTTCAAGCCATATAAATATGTAATTATTTGTTTTTTGTGGAAATCAGGATCCACTATTCTCTTTTTCTTTGTAATTATTCACACAGATTGTTTCTTATTTTCTCATTTTCAGGACTGTTGCAGGCCTCGACAAGGAGCCTGATCTGATTCACATGGAGGCTCACACTCCAGATGGAAGTAAGTCTTATGAGCACACAGAAAGAACTAATAATCAGTTCTCTGCAGGAATGATTCCTCTCAGAGAACAGAAGGCATCCCCAGAGATGCAGCTCTGGCAACCCCCCCACCCCCACCCCACCCCTCTCCATTAGATCTGATGCATGAATCCTGATGAATGTGGCCTTTCTTCTCCCCACTTTTTCATTGAATGTCAGCTCCATGACTTTGAACGGCAGCACCGCCAAAGTCCTCTTACAATAGGTGACATAGGTGAAACTGTTTATGCTGGCTTGTGATGTTGGTGAAGCATTGTTCAATATTCTTCTTCTTGCTTGTGTTTTCCTCATCATGCCGTTGCATGACTGACAGGCGCAGATGCTTGTTTGTGGTATCTGTGCAATAAAATAAGCATGTGCTCCAAAGAGAGACAAATTAACCCCTGCAAATGTCAGCCTGCGTAGAAGGGTGGAGTGCAAATGCACAGAATCCAAGTAAGACACAAAAATATGGTTTGATCTGATTGAAAATGCACAGTTGGCTTCAGTGGTTAACTAACTGCAGAGGTATTACTATATTTAATATGCACAAAGAAGAACAGCATTAATACTGCTCATGTTTCCTGAATGTGTGCCTGACAGATGTTCAGTACATCACATGCAGAGTTCAGATGTGCAACGAAGCCAACAGGAACTATCCATTCCCTGGATACATCGACATCAGCTCTCTTGTGGTTCAAGATGACTACATATTCATACAGGTATGGCTCCACATTATGATTTTACATATATAAGGATTAAACAACGAGGAGCCATGCATTAGACGGGCATAATGCACAATGTGGAGACTAGAAATACATTATAACCCTTTAATGCATGGATCCAAGTAGTTTAATCTGCTGAGACCATGGTCCCACACAGTAAACATTTTATACCTGTTTTTTATGTCTGTTGTACAAAACCTAAATTATAGAAGCGATTTATTGCTGGCCTCAAAGTACTTTTATGTTATATATATATATGTGAATAATGGTCAAGCTATGAACTATGCATGCCAGTTGGTATTAGAATTTTTATGACTATGGTATATATGGTATGGTGAATTATATATATATATATATATATATATATATATATATATATATATATATATATATATATATATATATATGTACATTCAGCATAATTATATGCTGAACATAGACCTGACCAACCGCAGCATCCCGAAGTCATAGACTGCCTCCCCACAGACTTGTACAGACACTATGATGGCTGCATCACTTCATCTGCCTCTCTCAGTACCCTGATGCTCTTATCACTCTGGATCAGCGTGATGCTGGACTACTCAGACCACAGAATCATCTTCCATTTATCCAGAGTCCAATCTTTATGCTCTGTAGTAAATTCAAGCTATTTTCTCCAGTTAGCCTGACTGTTTTCTTATGTATACAGAGCTCTTTTCTAATCCCTTGATTTCCCTTCACAATATGCATGTAGAATTCTGAGTTCTACTGTTGTTTTACTTCCATTTTCTTCCACCAAATATTTAAATGATCTCCACCTTTCAGGATTCTTTTCCAACCATTACTTCTGAGAAGACAATGGTTCCCTACTTTTCTTCCAGTTTTTATCTTTAACTGTTCTTAGCCCAGTTTCAGTTGTTTTTGCAATTTCCATAGATGGTTTCTCTGCTTGAATAATGTTAATGACTGGATCTTTGTTAAACATACTAACATGCTCTGCAATAACCACAGGATGCGTTTTTCCACATGAGAAACTATTCATTAGATCGTTTGGGGGTTAAATAACTTCTATACATGAGGTAGTTGTCCAAGTGGAGGGTCCTAGTTATATGCTTCTTTCATTCCAGGTGGTGACTTGTGTATTGGCTAGGCAGTGTGCATTCTGAGTATTAATGAAGCAGAATTGCAGTAAAGATTCTCTGAAACAAGAATTGTGACTGAAAATCTGCTAATTGAGAAAACATATCCACTTGTCTACCTCTGCTGTGATGTCATCCTTCATCTGAGTCTTTGTTTGAAAAGAGAGAAAAGAACATTCCTTCTGAAAACCTGGAGATCATGTGCAAGCATGGTTGGAAACTCTTCTGTCACATATCAGAGATTTCTTGTTCTGCATGTTTACATTTTATTAGCAGGAAGAAAATAAGCACAAATATTTCATTCTAACCTCAACTGGATATTTGTTTTTGTTTTTCTGTAAAGCCAGTCGGTTTTAATATCCCCCCAAGCCCATGCCTGTTGTGTTGTATTAATCATGATTTGTGCCACAGAAAAATCTGAAATGGTAATATCCTGGATTCCAAGCAACACAGATGAAATTTATGACTTGTATTTTAATTTCCTCTGCAGCATGAAGACTATTTTACTTTGACATTGTGCAAAAGCGGTTTTGTGCATTAAAATCTCTGACACGTGGAAAAGTCTGGATAATTTCACAGCTTACTCACATCAGCATCAGTTTTATTTAGATTTACCATAAACCTGCTGGTAAGGTGTTTGATGTCTGTTCACCAGCCATGATTCGGTTTGTTCTTTACTTTTTTCTGCCTTTAAACATCTTCTTGGAAAGACAGTGACGTAAAATCCAAACCTGCCCCACTTCTTCACTCCAAAGTCCACTGATTAACCAGAGAACCTGAGTTATCCCTCAGATGTGCCATTTTGTTGATGAATTTGTCACTCTTGAGCCTAGTTTAAGCCAAATTCTTCTTTTTTATCATCATCCACCCTCTCAGTAGTTGTATTTTTAAAAGCCTTTTGATTCCTAAATGTTTAATTTAGTGGCGAACAGGGATTTCTCTGAAATCCACTTACCTGAACCACCTGCAGACATGTCCTTCCTTATGGACCCGTGCTCACGTCTGCAGCACTTCACAAAGAGAAATTGAGATATTTCTGCAAAGTTTCTTCAGTCCTTTTTGACCTCTCACAAGTCTTTGAAGTAAATTCAGAAACACTCAACCTAAACCTCCCCTTCAGTCCAAGTACCTGGACATTTTAACACATATATGTCACAGATGAAAGATCCTGGAAGGAATGGAAAAAAAAAAAAAACAATCAATGATACCAATTCCTTGTAAAGTTCAAACTGCCGCTGGTTACCTGGCCATTGATTTCCTCCGTTAGTCATTCAGTTGCACCTGGGAATGCTCTGTGGTGCTCACAGCTGGGCCTATCCGCTTCCTTCCAGAGCTTGTTTTTATTCTTTTGAGCCTCACAGCATATTTACAACATCTGTAACAGAATCAGACCCATCCTGCAACATCAGCCCACACATCAGTTCTCCTCCTTGGGAATGTGCCTCAAGTTGTGAATTGAAAATGTTCCTCTAATAAATCTAATGTTGCTACAAACACAAGCTCTGTGTGTCTCCATATGAAAGAAGTGTTTGTCTTCCATTGCCTCAAGGCTAATGACAGTTTTCTATCACCTAACAACTTAGAGCATTTGTTTAAAGCCTCTACCATTAAGGGTACTTTTTTTAACCCCCAAGAGAGAGCAGATGAGGCTTAGTTAGACAACTTAAAGATTTTTCTTGACAAAGAATAATGAGACTATTGATTGTCCTCTAAGATATTTACCAAAGTCAACTTTGAAATTGGCCCCGAGATGGACTGGCGAGCTGTCCGGGGTGTACCCCACCTTACGCCCAAAGATTGCTGGGATAGGCTTCAGCTTCCCCGTGACCCTTCAAAGCGGTTAGGATAATGAATGAATGAATGAATGAATGAATGAACTTTTAATCATCAAGTGCACCAAGGGGAGCACTGACTGATCTGAATGGAAGCCAAGAGATCACTATTACTGACCAGGTTAAGAAAGAATGGAAAAAAAGGAGGTTTGCATGAGGATGACTGCAGACTTTTAACTAGCACCTCCACTGACTGAAAACAATGCAATAGCTTGTCCTAGGGCGTCCCTGCATTTATTAATGGTGGGAAAATAACTGATATCAGTGCTTATTAATGCTTATCACAGTCCTATGAAAAAAGGTGAATCCTCTTTAAATTCCAAGTTGCTACCTATAGGCACAAAATGCTGCAAATCATCTGGTTTTCCCAGCTTCAGAAATAAGGTAAATACAACTTTTATGTCATTACGTGTTCTGCATATCTGGGTGATAGTGTTAGTCTCTCAAAGGGATATGGAGAAATGTTAATTCCCTCTCTTCTTTACAACATTGCTTCAGTTCATTGAGGATTGCAGCATTGGTTCATGCAGCTCTATGAAGGTCCTGACACAACATCTCAGTCAGGTTGAGGTCTGGACTTTCACTAGACCACGTCATGGTGTATTTCCGTCTCTTTCTTGTACTCTGTCTGCTTTCCTTTTCCTATTTTTTTCCTGTTCTCTTTCTTTCCCTTTTCTATCCTCTCCAGGTAGGTCCAGCAGTAATATGGAAACTCCATAACAGTTATTCAAACTAAACAGACAAATAAAATAAAAAATTCTGATCATCAAGGAGATCATTATATCTATAACACTCCTTCTGTCAAAACAAATTTTCTCAACAGAACACAGCCCCCAGACCATCATTCTGCTTCCTTTAATGCTAGACAAGACAAGGTTTAAAAAAGGAAGAGTTTTTTTTATTTAATGTGTTAATACTCAGGTGAATTTGTGTTTGCCTAAATTAAAACCTTCATAGGACCAAATGATTTGTAATGCTACATATATCCTTAGTTTTACAGAACACAACTCAGCTGAAATGAACTTGTTCAGAGCAAAAAGAAATCTTTTTTAGCACCACTCGATGACAGAGAGAGGGAGAAAAAAAACTCCCCCTTTAGGAATCCATCATGAGTACTAGACTAAGTACTACTTGGAGTGGCAAGACTGAGGAAACCAGACAAGAAACTTAAAAGACGATCGCGAACAGGGTTTTCAACGATGGAAAGTACAATTAATGTGAACAGTTAAAATCTAAATCAATGAATGAATAAATTTCCAAGTAGAAAAAATATGTTTCTCATCAGAATGGTTGAAATGGGCCAGTGAGTACCCGTAGAGAGAGACCATAGTCCAAAATCACAGATTCAAGATCTGTTACAAATCAGTGATGCTCTAAGGGAAAGGTTGGAAACGAGGTTGAAAACCAGTCTCACTGCTTCCGTTCATGTCAAAAACTACCAGAGCATGTCATCTTCAGTCTGGTCTCATAGTTCCTCAACAACAGCCTGTTATACCCTTATCAGTCTGGCTTTAGGCAGGTCCACGCTACTCACACTACTCTCCTGTCAGTTACTGACACCCTACAGTTTGCCAGACCCGCGGGATAATCCTTACACTGCTGGACCTGTCCACTGCCTTTGACAATCAGTCAAACACCAGATTCTCCTCTGTTCACCCTCGGAAATTAGCATCTCAGTATATGTCCTCCCGTAGTTCACAGTCTACTTCACAGGAAGATCCTTCAGACTATCCTGTCAAGGAGGGAGGGTTCAAATCCATGGGTTGGAAGCAGGGGGACCTCAGGGCTCAGTGCTTAGCCCTCTTCTCTTTTCAGTGCATACCACTTCTTTCACTGAGGTCATTACCTCTCATGGCTTTTCCCACCACCGTCATGCAGATGACACCCAACTTTTCCTTTTCTCACCGCCTGACGACATTGTCTCAATGGGAATAGCATGCCTTGCTGATATCTCCACATGGATGAAGGATCACTGCTTTCAGTTAAATCTGCCCAAGACTGAGCTTATTGTCTATCCAGCCAATCCTTCCTTACCTTCACAAGTAAGCATGTTGTTCGATTCTATCACAGTTGTGTCTACTGCTTGAACCAAGAATCTTGGTGTGATTGTAGACAACCAGCTGACCTTTAAGGTTCATGTTGCCTTGGTTGTCCTGTCTTGCAGAGTTGCTTTCTACAATGTTGGGAGAATTAGACACTACCTGACAGAACACACCACACAGCTCTTGTTTCCGGTTCTGGTCATTTCACACATTGACTCCTGCAATGACCTTCAACCAGCCCAAATGAGCTCATGTCACTCCGCTGCTAATTGTTCTTCAGTAGCTTCCAGTTGCAGCATGTATCAAGTTTAAAGCCTTGCTTCTGGCATGCAAAACAATAACTCAATGACTTCTGTCTACCTTCACTCCTTAATGCAAAACCATACTCCCACTTAACAGTTCTGCTCTTCCAGTGAAAGATGCTGACTGTTCCCACCATAATGGGGTTCAAAATAATAAGGTAGTATTTTGTACGTCCATAATGATATTGTTTAATGAAATTTTGTTCTTCTATTTAAACAAACTTACAATCATAAGGAGAGGAAGGAAAGAAAATTTAATAAATAAATTGGCACTGCCTCTAGCACTACATGGCAGCACCTGTATCCAGCTGGACTTACAGCAGTTTGACTACCTCCTAATTATGATGCCCCCTCACGTTTAAATTCCTGCTTGTGTTGTTCTCATTCTCAGATGTAAGGTGTTTGGAGAAAGGTGTCTGACTGGAATAGAAGATAATTATTTTTTCGGGAGCTTTTATTCTCAGCAAGAGGACATGTGGTCACCTTATAGAAATTCCACATTAAAAACCAACAGCCTCAGATCTATAGACAGAGGGTGTCTGCCTCTACAATGAAAGAAGCACCCAACAAATCGGAAAAGGTTTTTGATCGAAAGAAGAGACACCTACCAAAGCTGTGATGTGCCTAACAGCACACATATTATATGAGGTTTTTTTTCACATTTTGATTTTTTTTTAAAAAATTATTACGGAATTTTCATACAGCACTTAATTAAGGAAAAAATTGCTCTGCAAAAAATAAACAGATAAAAACAATACTTTAAGCTAAACTAAACTAAACTAAACTTCAATTCAATTTGTAACTATATGTATAAATATATTTAACAACTATGGTTAGGAGTTGATTTCTAATCACAATAACAATCAAATAATGATATTCAAAAAGTAGTCAAAATTGATTACTGGCTTTGTTATTAATCTTGATTCATCACATTTTAATCCCATGGCATAAAAATACTAAAAACTTCAAACCTGTCTTCATCGATCTGATGTAAGAAGTTACAAAAGCTTAAATGATACAAGTATAAATAAAACACATATATAATAGCACAGCATACATTATTAAAAGATAAATATCAGTAATGTAAAACATCTATTTTGTAGTTTTAGGCCATTAAGCATTAAGTGCCATCTTGAAAAAATTAAAAAGAAAAGCAAAAGAAAAGAGGCTCCGGAATAATTTGAGCTGACATTTTATGACAGTGTTGTGCACTGAATATTTCTTAATCCACCATGGTGTGAAAGATTAAAATATTTCAGGTCATATGTTGTATTATTATCCTTTTATTATCCTTTGTTTTATTTAACTGCAGGTTCCCACATCTGGACGAGCCACCTACTACGTTTCCTACAAGAGAGACTCATTCATTCAGATCAAACTGCCCAAATATTCCCTTCCTAAGGTGAGCTGCAGCTTGTTAATGATGACTCATACAAATCTGTTTAATTTCATGATGTCACAGTAAGTTAATCATGGAGGTAATTAAGTTTTCCATCTTCCAGAAAGATTGTGTTTGTGTCCTTTATAGAAAACATGTCTCACTTTGTGTTCCACTAGAAGCTAAGTCAGTGTGATACCATGCTGTATTTGTATTCATGCCACAGTGTTGATCTTATGACCAGTCCCAGTGGGTCAACATGTTGTAATCCGTCACCTGCACGCCTCCGCTCAAAACTCCACTTAATCTCTCTCACTTCGCCCTGATAGGATTTACACATTGTCAGCACCGATGAGAAGCAGGTATTCGCGGCAGTGCAGGAGTGGAACCAGAACGACACGTATAACCTTTACCTGTCGGACACCAGAGGGATCTACTTTACCCTGGCCATGGAAAACGTCAAGACCACTCGGGGCATCAGTGGGAACCAGATGCTGGACCTGTACGAGGTAAACACCTGATGAAACTGATCACCTTTGGAGAGTGCAAACAAGCCTTTCAATTTCCTTGGGCCACACCTCATTTGTTCATGTTGCCAGGAAAAACAGAACCCATGGTTCACTGAAATTTCTATGTAATAAGTGTAAATACAGAATATGAGGAGGGGTAGTTTTTCAATTTTTAGGGACCTGAAAGGTAATGTAGTCTGAGCAGCTTTATTTCCCAACCCAGTCTGAACCCTCTTCAACAAGCTTTCTGGCTATTTATTTAAGGAGAGTTTAGAAATAGTTCTCCAAGGAACTTTCCAAAGCTCTTTGGAATTTGGCTGCCTTATATTTTATATATAGTTTTCTGTCAAGACGATCCCACAGTGCTTCAATAATGTTAAGGTCCAGGCTCTAGGAAGGTTTCATATATCCATTAGAGCTGTTATCACTGATTTCCAGCCCAGAAAATGAAGAGCTGGACTGAAAATAAACCAAAAAGCAGAGATTGTATCTACAAGACGTCGAGAAATATGAATGGCGATTTTGGCCTTATCAAGTTTATTTTCACTCATATTTGTATGTATCTTGTCGAGACAAGACAAATATATCAAAAGCAATGACTTGCAAACAACATACACAGCTTTCAGACTTCTCAGATGGACCACCCGTATCTGAAGCTCCAGGAACAAGTTTCAGTGCTTGATTTGGTGTTATTGCACTTTAAAATACCAGCTCTACTAAACATGTTGCAGATGGCAAATCCATCCACTGCAGGATGCATTTGCATCACAGTCTGTTTTCATCCATCTTTCTGACAGCATACAGATACAGAATAAAGAACAGACTTAATGAAGCTCACTGCTATGTGTCGATGGACTTGTAATGACCTTCTTAACTTGCTGGCTACCTACTGTATGTGTTTGCATTCATGGCAGGTGAGTACATTTCTCTCCCTCCATACTCCCCGGTGGACTTAGTTTATCACTCCCACACTGGCAGGTGTGACTGAGAGAGTGAAGGCAGGAAGTGAGATATTGGCCAGCTGCAATGACAGCAGGGTAGTAATTAACAGTGGCATCGCTTCTCCTGCCCAAGGTGTGAAAATGTGTATTCACATTGAGGCCTCAGTAAGTGTGCAGCTCCAATGTTCATAAGGCTTTTGCTCATTTCTCAGGTAGCAGAGACGGCTCACCAAACGCTGGCTTAAGCAGACATCTAATATGCAAATGAGTGTCATCACAGCAGGCTAAGAAAATAACTTGATTCCTTTAACTTTATACACACACACACACACACACACACACACACACACACACACACACACACATATACATATATATATGACTCAGTCACGGCAGCACCTTTTGATGGTCTATCCTAAGAATTTTCCCAAGTTTGGTTAGTTTTTGCAGCATCTCAGAAGCATCTTATTTAGCCCCTTGTAGTTGAATACTGCAGCTACACATGGTTGCCAAGTTGAGGGCAGTATCCATTGTTTAGGCATTAAAATGTGCTTAATGTATCACCTCAAATATTGCGGGAACATTTTGCATGTCCCACCTGCATTGAGCTGTGTAAAATATCTTAATACAGCAAGAATATCTGAGTTTTCGTGTCCCCCACAGCAGCCTGTTGTTTATTCACTTCTCAAAAATCACAGTTGGAAGTGGGTTCCTAAAATCTGGCATCCTTCAGCAGATCAAAACAGTTTTGTGTATATAACCTGTTCTAATGTAGCCACAAACAATGGTCGCTCCCAGTCAACATTGGTGATGAGGATTATTTTGAGTTTGATCAGTATTTTTATTATTTTTATTTAACTTGGGAATGTTCCTGAAAGCAGAACTACTTGAAAGGGGCTGCAGCCTGATAAGACGCTCATGCATAATAAATCTGTCAGGGTGGTCAGATAAAGCAACAGTCGTCCTCCTTTTATTAAAGGTTGATAAGGTTATGAATTCCATTTCAAGCTACTTGGTTGTTATGGTAACAAGAAAATCTACTTTTAAAGTGAAAATCAAGGAGGCTGAGCTATGTCTGATCCCACTAAAAGCTGTGGTTATTCAAGTAGGGAAGGCCAAAAACTGTAGCCAACAGATTTTCAGGTGATAATAAAAAACTAATTAATTTGTTTAGAAATTTTAATTTAATGATTTTTTTTTTTTTTTGTATTTGTTTTTTCTAGTTTAAAATAAATTGAATTACACAAACAACAAGCCATATGCCTATGTGTGTTTACTGGTTTAAGGAAAATTAGAAGTTTATGAGGCGATCTGAAATTCAATTCAATTCAACTTTATTTATATAGCGTCAAATCACGGCAATGCCATCTCAAGACGCTTTACAGACAGAGGGGAAAACATAATGAAGGCCAATTCATAATAGCCTATATAAGGAAACCAACAGATTGAGTTGAGTCCAACTCAATCTCCCATCCTGAGCAAGCACACTGGCGACAGTGGGAAGAAAAAAACTCCCTTTTAACAGGAAGGAAACCTCCGGCAGAACCCGGCTCAAGGACAGGCAGCCATCTGCCTCTGCTGTGTGGGGGGAAGAGGACAGAAAGACAACAGACAACAGGAACTGCTACTCCCGGCCAGGGAGACCTGCTGAGACAGGAGACATACATGTTAATGATGTAACACTGTTATGTTACTTCAGTCTTGTCTGAGATTAAGAGGAGAAAATTTCTAGACATCCAAGTCTTTATGTCTATGAGACAATTTTGTAGCCTATTGGGCTGATTTGTTTCATCTGGTTTAAAGGATAAGTAAATTTGAGTATCATCTGAATAACAATGAAAGTTTATTCCATGCTGTCTAATAATTTTGCCTAAAGGGAGCATATATAGCGTGAAGAGTATTGGTCCAAGTACAGAACCTTGAGGAACTCCATGACTTACTGTAGTTTGTGAGGAGGACTTGTCATTTACATGAACGAACTGAAGTCTGTCAGATAAATATGATTTAAACCAGCTTAACGCTGTACCTGTAATTCCAATCACCTGTTCTAGTCTTTGTAACAGAATGTTATGATCGACTGTATCAAATGCAGCACTAAGATCAAGCAAGATAAGTACAGACACAAGTCCTTTGTCTGAGGCCATAAGAAGGTCATTAGTAACTTTCACCAATGCCGTCTCAGTGCTATGATGAGCTCTAAATCCTGACTGGAACTCCTCGCATAAATTATTTATACCCTCATCTATCCATCCACTATTACCAGTAAGTTCCCTTACTGGTGCTGCTGGGGTCTTGTGATTCAAGGCTGCAACAGGAGCCTCAGGGTGGGGGTCTCAGGATGTTAGTAACTCAAACCCACCTCAAAACCCCTCAATGGTATCTGAAAAAAAAAATACACAAATGATATGAAAGACAAAACAAAGTTGAGATGGGACAGAAGGATGAAGTCAGCAATGGAAGGACAGATAAAAGACAGAAAAGATGGATGAATAGATGAATGAGAAAGAGGAGGATGGACAGATGGATGACAAAAGGAAGGCAAGATAGAAGGATGAGGAAATGGATGGTTGAAGGAGTCTGATGGGTGAGAACAGATAAGTAAATGAAAGGATGAGAAAAGGAAGGATACATGAACAGATGAAAATAAATTAACTGAGTTTGGCAAAGGATGGATGGATGGATGGATGGATGGATGGATGGGAGAAGGAAGGGACAATTAGGGAGACTAGATTATGATGCAAAAGAAAAAAAATGGATAAACAGATGAAAGAAGAAAAGATGGATGAGTCTATTATTGAGGAAGATAATAGTGGATGAATAGATGAGGGTATAAAAGTTTAATTAAACTAAAGGGAAGAATTATAAACAATGGGTGAGGCATGGGTAGGTATAAATGGATAGGGAAAGGGGAAGGGATGGGCCAATAGAGGATGAGGGACGGAAAGGACTGATGGACAGTTAATGGTCTCTGTCCTCACTCTGACTTGACGGTGAAAGGGTAAAGGTTTTCTGGGAATAGTTTAGGACCCAGAACAAAAAATGTTTAGGAGTTTCCTTTGTTGCCTTGGAACCAGTAACAACATCTAGTTTGCTGACCTGAGGGAGCAGGAATGGCTGCATATCTACAATGGTTCAAATAAATAAAGACTATGGCCATTAAAATATTTCAAAACAAATAAAAGAGTTTTAGAACTGATTTTTAAGCCTTTGAAGTGAGGCTGACGCTGGGGTGATGTATTCTTGCGTCTTTGTACAGCCACGCTGTCATCGGTACGAGAAGCAGGAAGCTGCTGCAACCACCCTGAAGCTCAGGAAAATATCGATGATGACTCCCCACTTTGAGGAGGTACTAAAGCAGTCCCATCTGCACCCTAAGCCTGCAGGATTGATTTTGGAGTATGGCACATCTGGCTTTAGGACCAATGCTAAACAGCTGGACCACATCATGTTCAGAATGGGCTTGCTGGCCACGCTCCGTTCCAAGAAGACCAAAGCTACTATTGGAGTCATGGTGACTGCATCACATAACCCAGAGGAAGACAATGGGGTGAAGCTGATTGATCCGATGGGGGAGATGGTGACACCAGCATGGGAGGGCTACGCGACCCAGTTGGCCAATTCTGAGCAGGAAGATTTGCTCACAGCTTTGAAGGATGTAACGGAGAAGGAGGCCATAGACATGAGCCAGGAGGCCAGCGTATTTGTGGGAAAAGACACCAGGAGCAGCAGTGCCAGCCTCTCTCAGTCAGTAGAGTTCTTCATGTGAACCTGCTCAAAGAGCGGATTCCACGCACTGAGAGGGGGGCAGAAGTGCTCCTCATTCGTGGTGTGGAGGAAGAAGAGGAGGTGGATCAATATTTACCATCACTGTCGGCTGCTGACCTGGATTTAAGCCATCTCACCAGAGAACAGCAGTCTGAGGTAAAATCCTTGATCCGTTCAGACATATTTCAACAGTATCCTGGCCTTACAAATCTGGTCAAGCATGACATTGTGTTAAAAGCTGATGCACCAGTGAGACGTATGAGTTACAGGATACCTCCTGGGGCCACTGAAGAAAGAAGTAGACCTCATGCTGTCCCTGGGAATCATCAAACCTTCAAAAAGTGAGTGGTGTAATCCAGTGGTCCTGGTGCCCAAGAAGGATGGGACAATAAGATTCTGTATTGACTTCAGGTACCTTAACTCAGTTTCTAAATTTGATTCATATCCAACACCACGAATGGATGAGCTCACTGAGCGTCTTGGAAAGGCTAAATATCTCTCCACCATTGACCTGTCCAAGGGCTACTGGCAAGTACCTCTCCGTGAGAAGTCTTGTGAGCTGACAGCCTTTCGTACACCATGGGGCTTGTTTGAATTCACTGTTCTGCCATTTGGTTTGCATGGGGCCCCTGCTACTTTCCAGAGACTCATAGATCAGGTACTGGATGGATTGTCTGATTATACATGTGCATATCTGGATGACATTGTCATCTACAGTGACTCCTGGAGGGCACACATGGAACATCTGAGGGAGGTCCTGGCCCGTCTGGAGTCTGCTGGCCTCACAGTCAATCCAGCAAAGTGTGTCCTGGCCAGGCCGGAGACGCAGTACCTCGGTTTTACCATTGGAGGTGGGGTCATTAAGCCGCAAGTGAACAAAGTAAGGGCAATTGAATCCTCTCCTCTTCCACAGACGAAGAAGCAGCTGAGATCTTTCTTAGGAATGGCTGGCTTCTACCACCGGTTTATCCCCAACTTCTCGGCAAGAGCTGCAGCCCTGACAGACAGGACAGGAAAGCAACACCCTCACAAAGTTCAGTGGACTGAGAGCGCAGTGGCAGCTTTCCATGATATCCGGCAATCCCTTAGTAAGGATCCAGTTCTGCACAGTCCTGACTTTGACAAGGATTTTATTCTGCAGACGGATGCTTCTGAGAGGGGTGTGGGAGCTGTTCTTCTACAGGGATTGCCAGGTGATCTGCATCCTGTTGCTTACATTAGCCGCAAGCTATTTCCCCGGGAAGAGCGCTATGCTACAGTGGAGAAAGAGCCTTTGGCTATCAAGTGGGCACTTGACTCATTCAAGTATTATCTGCTGGGGAGGGAGTTCATCTTGCAGACTGATCATAAGGCACTACAGTGGCTTAACCGGATGAAGGACACAAATGGGAGGATTACTCGATGGTACATTGTCATGCAGCCATTCCGGTTCACGATTCAGCATATCCCTGGGAAAGACAATTCAACCGCTGACTACCTCTCTCGCTGGTCCGGCTGAGGTCTTGAAGAGGAGGGGTGTGTGATGGCCAGACCAATGGCCACACATATAAAGGCGGTAAAAGCACCACATTGTTAGTTTTCTTTATATTTAAACTTAGTTTAAATGCTTTGGTTTCTTTTTTGTTAGCGTGCACATTAAGGACCCACTGTATTTTCAATTGTTTGCGTTTTGGTTAATCTTGTTTCTTTTTACTGGTGCTGAAGGGATTAGCTTGGGCATTGGGGGGCAGGAGTGTGCACAGGTGGGAAGCCAGTGAACAGGAAGTGCCACGGGCCTTTGGGAAGACCTCATCTTCAGAGGGGGAGATTAAAAGTTTAGTTTAGTTTCTTCAAATGTTTATTCATTTTCTTTCCCACTATTGAGTAGTTTGGGTTTACCTTTTGTTAGTAGTTTTGTTAAGAATAATTAAACTAACAGTAGGTTCTGTTTCTTTGTCTAGTTTGTTAGTATGTTTAATGTGTTACCCCATATGTTTTGCAACTGGTCTGATCAGCCAGTAATTAAGTTCTCCTTTGTTTGTTGTTTGTCAGGTCAGTATGTTTTTGTGTTGTGTTGATTATGTTCTCTAATATGTTAGTTTAGTTATTTTCAGACTTTGATTTAGGTTTTGCTTAGTTGACCTCTTTTAAAGGCCTAATTCATTTATATTGTTTGGGCAAATAAAACCCTTTTCTTTTGAAGCCACCTGTGTTCCTCTTCCTTCGCCAGCTTGGTCCCTCACACTTCTAAAGACTGGGCTGCTGCATTTAGAAGCATATGAAGTTGTGCTGTGCAGGCATCAGGTCTCTCTTGGCCTCAACCAAACAATAAAGACAGACGGATGTCTAATAAGTCAGAGCCATCACACAACAGTAAATATAAGCTGTGGAACTAAATTATTGTTGTTTAGTCTCTGACAAGCTGCAAATCCCTGATCTGCTGTTGGAGAAATAAGATGCTGCTTTAGTCAGTCAGGAGACGGCAGAGTGCATAGTTTTTGTTCTTCCTCTTAGATGTCATGTCACTTTCTTGGAAGGCCTCACTTTCAATTATTTGTTCTCTCCACAGAAAATTGCACAATTATCTTGTGAATTAGAGGGATTGTTATTGTCACTCTGACTGAATGAGAGTAATATCCGTAATCTGGATTTTTTTTTTGTTGTTGTGCGAACTGCCTTCAGGTTGGCATCGTGGTTCCTCATCACTGTAAATATCCTCTCAGTCTGATAGATGGATTAGCAGGTGGCACTTGATTGGCTGAGGTTCAACGTCTCAACAATCATTCATCTCTCGTTTTCTCACACACATTGCTATAAACAGCTCCGGATGATTGATTGAAGACATGGAGTGGGTTGTTGTCAGTGGAGAGAATTAGATGCCGATGATCCGACTCTTCCTGGCTTTTGTTTTTCTGGCAGTGCATTTAAACGCACAAAGGCGTAACTCAGCAAATGAGTCATAAATTGCCACACACCAGCTTCAATGACGCTGGAACATCTCCTTTCCAGACTGGCAGTCATGTTCTGATGTTGGAGAAGAATCCCTAACTGGGACTTCTTTGTCTGATGCCTTTGTTCAGCTGAATGACAAGCTGCTCGCCAGAAGACAGACAAGCTGATGGATGAGGCCGCTGTCTGATGGCGGTCACAAGGTCCCGTTGTTCCTGTTCTGTATGTTTTGACGTGGCAGATTTCATGCAAATTGGAGAAACTTATAAATTTCTCCTCAGAGTTAGAGCTGCACGGGTATTTTTATGTAAATAAGGAATTTAGAAAGGATCAAGGCAAATCCATATTCAGCAGGAATTTAACCCACTAACACTCAAAGTTGCAAGCCACAATATTAAATTATTGAATTCATTTCAGCTTTATTTATGTAGTGCCAATAGTGTCATTTCAAAGTATTTTACAGACTCATCACTTCCAACCAATTCATAACAAATAGCCAAGTTAAGGAAAAGCAACAGATTGCATCAAATCTTGACTTTGATCCAATCCCTGATCCTGAGCATGTGTGAGACAACAGTGGAAAGGAAATCTACCTTTTAGCAGGAATTAAAACCCTGGCTGAACCGAAAGGAAAGGCTCAGTGCATCATGGGACATTCCTCTGCGCTTCATGCCTATGGCTGCATAACTATTGGTTGGCTAGACCCTAACTATAAGATTTATCAAAAAGGAAGCTCTTGAGCATGATTTTAAAGTTAGAAAGGGTGTCTACCTCTCAAGGAAGTTCGGACATTGTGTTAAATGGAAATAACAAAATACAATGATTTGCAAATCCATTTTAACCTATGTTCCACTGAATACACTACAAAGACTAGATATATTTTATTAAAAAAAAAAAAAAAATATGTGAAGCTTCTCGCAGTGAAACCTGTATTAAACAACTTAGAGCTCATTTGTTCAAGAATTGATTAAGGTATTTATTTCTAATATAAAGAACAAATTGAATGAAAAACAAAGGAGAAGAAAAAACAAACATATAAAACAAAACACACATACAAATATAAGATATAAAAAAACGTAGTTGAAAACAAGTGCGAAGTAAAACTTATAAACTCACAACCTTTCTCCTTAAATAGTAAATAACTATGATAGGCTTCCTGGTTTAAGCCTGGTGAGTCTGTACACGCACTGGGTGGTTATGGCACAGTATAGCTTGCAACCAGAGAAAGGAAGAAAGAATAAGGCTGTGCATACCATCACCATCTGTTGCCTTGCCTCTTCTTTTATATATCTTTGAGAATGTGCATCATCATAATCTTCTTCACCACGGCTATGTGTACTGTTTTCTGAACCTAATGTCCGAACTTTCGGCTCTGCACTGCCCTCTAGTGGATGTGTTGTGACAACTGCTCACCAGTACATTTGACTATGTTGGAACCTGACAAATTGATGAATGAATACAAAGGGTGAATAAATTAATTACATTTCGTGAAGTTTAAAAGTGATTTTTCTTGACTGAAATATAGAGACTTCCGCCCTACTTTGAAGAAAAGAAAAATGAAGAGCTTAACTTCTTTAACCTTTTGAGAAAGAACTTCTTTTTCCAAATTCAGCTTCTTCAAGGCTACAGAAGACTTACTGGGAATATGCAGCTGAGCTCCCTGTGAAGAAATATACAGCAGATGTGCACCTGCGAGTTTAAAACTGATGCACACAGTCTCTTCATGAAGTCTGTGGCCAGTTGGAAATGTGAACATGTTGCCTTAGGAGGCTGGAAGTCACATGACTACCATCCAGCACAGAACTTATTCTCTGTATAACCCTGCCTTTTATTCAAATGTTTAATTTCTTGCTTGATTTAAGAAATTATTTGGTTCATATTAGTAAAACCTAGTAGTTTTCGCTAAGATGTATTATCTGACAATATCTATCATATTAAAAATCTTTGTCTGTCCTCAAAGGTGATGAGTCCTGCCCTATCTACAAAAGCAGACATAGCAGATATTATAAATATTAACTGTCCAAGGCATTTAAATCTATGAGTCACTGAGCTGAACTGAACAAGATGCTGAATAATTTCAATTTAAACCAGGTGTGTTTGAGCAGTTTCTAGACTGGGAAGGAACAGAAACAACAGAAAAGTTATATTAAATGTAAAATTTCACACCGTTCTCCGCTTTAATTGTGCTGTGGAGCAGAATTCTGGCCGCGTCCTTCAGTGTTGCAGAAACAGAGCTGAAAGTAGGTGTGAGTGATAGATAAAGTGAAATGTAGGCTGGTGGGCCTGTATGGTTGTCAGGTATGTGTGTGTATGTGTGTGTGGAGGCGATAAATAATAACTGCAGCGATTGACAGGTCAGCTTGGATAAGAATGGGAGGACCCTCATTAGCTACATCCATCCTGAGCACCACGTTTCTCTGACAATGTCAAATGTGCTGCCTATTAGTGCCACTTATGGAGACGTGCCCCTTCAGGGAGGGAAGTGGAGCCACTCGCTATGGCAACCATTTGGAGTGACTCTGTCCATTCCAAAGCACATCACGCTTTGGTGTAGTTGCAGGATATGTCTGATCCCTGACAGAGAATGATTCAAAGAGATGAGTGTGAGCGGTTTGGAATATGTTTTTGTTTATTAGGCCTTGTCATTCAGTGTCCATTGTGTCAGAACACAATATGCTTGCATGGTCCCGGAGCTTTTTGATTACTAACACGTTTGATTTAATGACCTGAAATGGATTTTTTAAGAGTTAAAATGTGCTTAAACTTTGTTTTTTTGGTAAGTCAGCATTCGACTGTGTGTGTTTCCACTGAACTGTGAGTAAACAGAGAAGGTGTGACTTCTATATGGTCATATTTTGTACTGTCTGGATTGCTGAGACACGTAAGGATGTAATTACAGATAGCACTTAGCACAGTCTAAGAACCCGTAGCCGACTATGCTGATAGAGTGTGCAAGATTTGTCAGCCAGAGAAGGAGAAGATAAGCACAGCATTTGCATTTAACTGGTGTTGTGAAGATTGCTGCCGCAATACACAAAATGCCTCTTCTGATGAGAGTGAGGGGTATGCTCTTTCATCACAACTGAGAACCAAACTGCTATGGGAGTTGGGAAGAGTGTTAGATGTGAAATGCTCCCTGCTGGTTTGCATTTAAAAATTAAAGATCAGATCTAAACTGCCTAAACTGTCTGTGTCCGTTAGGTGGCTGGAATAAAAGGCATGTTAATCGCTAACAAGAGGCAAGACAACCAGGTGAAGACTTACATCACCTACAACAAAGGCAGGGACTGGAGGCTGCTGCAAGCTCCTGCTGCTGACCTGGATGGGAATGACATCCACTGCATACTGGTAAGACTCTCTACTGGGGCTCAAATCCCAATGGCTTTTATGGTTAGAGAGAGATATGATTTAAATCTGAAATGTGGATTAGTATGCTGACACTTTTTCACAAGTACAACCTGTGTTTCACAGCAGTTTATCATTATTATTTATTTATTTATTTTTATTTATTTATTTTTATTTATTTATTTATTTTTTCATTAGAAATTTACATTGTTTTTCGTTTGTTGGGGGGCAGCGGGGGGAGTTATGACTCATTGTGCAGAGTCATAGTGCTATTTGGTGTGTTAAATGTTCTTGCAGGTCCTTTAAGGTTGAGCTACAAAGAGAGAGACAGAGTCGTGCAGCCTGTCAGCCAGTCTGACACACAGCACAGGTTGGAGTCAGAACAGGAGACATCAGGGCAGAGAGGTAGTTGTGAGAAACTTCCTGTTTAGCGGTAAATGTTTAGCAATGAAGGCTACGCTGCTCCTCTACTTACAGCAGAGTCCCGTGTTTGCAGGTTCAGCCAGGAGTAATCGCCTCTTCTCAGCCTCTTGACCTCGGTTTGGAGGTAGAAGTAGGAAAGTTTAACAGCTGTTTTTGTCTGAATTTCCACTGATACTGGAGGCAAAAGACCAGATCATGATTACAAAACTCTTAGAGAAATGTTGCACTTCAGGAGCAAAAGATAAAAAAAGATGACCAGACAGATAGGCGAGGATAATAACTGGTTCTGTTACCTTACATAACATAGCAGCCACCCCACAAACATAGCCAGCCCAGGTTCCATCCTGAAGTTTCCCTGACCCATTTTCTCATCTACCTACAGGATAATAAAGAACTGAGAGCCGACACAATGTAAAAAAAATATAGCAATGTAATGCTCTTGTATGGAAAACGCACAGTCTACCAATAACATCTCATACATTTTCATTTGAAAATAACGCTTGTTATTTGTTTTTTGTTTTTTTTTTTCCATTTTATTGACAATAATCACAATTTAAGTGATCAGTATTGACTGGCCTTATTAACTGATTTCAAAATTCACTTTAATGTGCATCCCTTATGAGAAACTTTTAGAAATACAAACCCAACTGCAAAGGTTCTGTGTAATTATGATAGTGCACCATCCACATCAAGGCGAATTTCTGCAAGAGAAATAGATCTCTTCTAGGACGGAGCTCCTAAAATAGAAATGTATGGAGCTGAAGAAAAACAGTCTTAAAAATGCTGCTTTCGGGAAAAGGTCAGAATGTTTCAAAGTCCATAAGAAGACGACTATGATAGCTATGCCTCTTACTTGGCTTCTGGCCTCCTTGAATACTTCAGAAAACATTTTTTTTTAATTATGGTCCAATTTCTTTGCCATGGACTGGCAACCTGTCCAGGGTGTACCCTGCCTCTCGCCCAGACTGCTGGGATAGGCTCCAGTTTTCCTGCGACCCTTAATCGGACGAAGCGGTTTGGTTATTGAATGAACATATGGTCCAGTTTCTAAGGCAGGCACATGCTTTCGCCTGCGTGGCAAGATGTACACACTCAATGCTAAAGCAGTAAATAAAGCATCTATTACAACATCTAAATCCTGTGCGATAGAATGGAAGATTGTCCCGTCCACGGCAAACCAATTGGTCCGGTATTTTATCAAGTACTAATGCATCTCTATTATATATATATATATATATATATATATATATATATATATATATATATATATATATATATATATATATATATATATATATATATACACTGCTTCAAAAAAATGAAAGGAACAAGTTTTAATCTAAGTATTGGATCAGGATAGTTAAGCTTTTGGGATAGTGATTGGGTCAAGTAAGTAACAGAGGTGCTTTTCTATCAGATATAGCTGCTTTAGTGTTAATGAAATTAGTAACAGGTGCAATAGAGGGGTAACAATGAGAACACCCCCCAAAACAGGGATGGTCCTCCAGGTGAAGACCACAGACAGTTTGTCCCTCTTCATGTTTACAGACTATTTTTCGATAGTTTTGCATTTAGCTAGATTAACTAAGGGATAGGGGTTAAGAGATACCTGGAACCTACAGAGGCTGCAGAAATAGTCCAAATCCTTCAGAATGCCACATCAATACGTCCAATTACCAGAAAGTTTGCTGTGTCTACCAGCACAATCTTGAAAACATGGAGGATATTTCAGGAAAAATAAAGGCAGTTACTCTGGGAGAGCAGGGTTGTAGAAGGTCCTCAACCCATCAGCAGGACCGGTATCTAGTCCTTTGTGCAAGGTGGATCACTACCAAAGTTCTACAGAATGAACCTCATGGAGGCTACTGGTGTGAATGTCTCTGACAAAACAATCAGAAACAGACTTCATGAGGGTGGTCTGGGGGCCTCTAGTGGGCCCTGTGCTCCTCGCCTGGCCTTGTGGAGCTTGGTAGGCATTTACCATAAAACATGGGAACTGGCACTCAGATGAGAGCAGGTTCTCCCAGAGCACATGTGGCAGGCATGAAAGGGGGTGAGGAAGTCATGGGGAACATTATTCTGTCTGTTCCAGATATGAGAGGACACACACCAGGACACCATTTGTTGTCTTGTTAGGAGCTTGCCCCGATGTTGTCAGACATGCATACAAGCATGTGGAGGTTATACAAACTACTGAAAATAGTTCCATTCTGAGTTGCAGCCAAGGATTTTCAGTAAGATGGAACAGCCTGCCATACCCTTTGGTTCTTTTTTTATTCTTGAGTTTTATTCAGCCCTCTAAAGGAGGATGATGATAGGTTGATTTTCCTTTTCCATCAAAAGATGCAGAATATCTTCCTTCTGACATGAAATCCAGTCCAGTCCATATCAATGTAGATACACAGCTTGTGATATTTTTTCCAGTAAAAAAAAAAATATATATATATATATATTGCATATACTATCTTGACAGTATGATAAAATTGACAATGATTAAATGAAGGTAAATAGACCAAGTTTTTGCTCTTTTTGCCTTCATGGCTTCAATTATGGATTGGCCCTAATGGGGAGGCCAGCCACCCTTCTGAGGAAGCTCATTTCTGACCGAAAGACCAAGAATAAAAGAATCTAAATTACTTACATATTTTGTTTTCTGGTTTTTCTGTCATTCCAGCGAACTTTGTTCCCATAAACAAAGACTGCTGAGGACAAGAAATTATTTTCAAGGCCCTTTTTGTTTAATTATCAAGTGATAATGCCACATTAAAAAAACAAAAAACCTTCATCATGGCTCGATTGCTGGTCTTTCCTTGTTTATACTGAGCACACAAAGGTGTCTCAGCACTGTGTCTGCATGAATTTAAAACAGCATGCCTGCCTCATGGTATTGACTGCGGGTCGGGTCGGGTCGCGGGAGCGGCAGCCTAAGCAAGGAAGCCCAGACTTCCCTCTCCCCAGCCACATTTGCCAACTCTGCAGGGGGGATCCCGGGGTGTTCCCAGGCCAGCCGAGAGATATAATCCCTCCAGCGTGTCCTGGGTCTTCCCCGGGGTCCCCTTCCATCCATCTTTCATTCTATCCTTCCATCTGCCAACCCAATCACTCATTTTCTTTCCTCTTGACTGGGACAAGGTTCCATGATCCACTGGAACATCAATCAGAATTTCTCAACCATCCCACTCCTCAACTGACCATTCTGGCTCTACTGAGGGCACACCAAAGAGTCCCCAAACCATTTCTATTATTTCCTAATAAGTATTACTAAATCTCCATTTAACCAAATTAAAATCCATTTAAGTTCATGATCACTTATGCAATGTTGGCCTGGCCAAGAGGATGGCCCCACATGTCACAAAAAACAAAAAAATACAAGAGAAAAGGAATCCCACTGAAATGCATGTGTAAGGCATCCTGACAATATCTCCCAACCAACTGAAATATCCCCAATCCAAAGGAGAAGTGAAAATTTTGTCTCTGAATGAGCCAGAAACCATTTGAAAGAGGCTCTTTTCAGCCCCCAACATTAACAGTTTTGTCCCGTTCAGGTGACGGCATGATAAGAAAACACGCACAGATGAAAAAAATGTGGCAGACTTGGTGTCAGAGTGGCAGATCCAGCTCGACTGCATGTGTTAACATTCTCTCCTCATTAGACAGCCTCCCTGCAACTACAACTAACAGGCAGACAGTTAAGAGGAATCATGTTTGAGACATTAGGAAGGCTTCATGCTGATCAGGAGTAGATTTCAGGGCCATGCCGTGTGGCTCTCAGGTTCCCTGTGATTGCACATTCATGTGACATTTTAATTACTGCTGTAGATTCCTTTTGATTACCCTGTTCAGTCCCGCTGCTTTGATGTCCTTAGACCAGTGACACGCTGTCTGCTGCCAAGATGAAAGCAGACGCGTTTTTTCTGCTCGGTGAACAAATGTAATTGTATTCTGTTGTGTGTGTGCCTCTCAGGCTTGCCTTCATACTTAAATGCAATTCCCATCGTTCTTTGCTTTAATGACAGATTAAATGCAATTAGCAACACTTACAAAAGCACAGTTCTCTTTTAGGGTCTAATGAGTATGTTTTTTTTTTATTATTTTCATTTTTTTAAAAAGGCTCATTTTCCAAAACAGATCCGCACTCTCGTGACTTTGTAGTTATTTAATAAGCTGATGCATATAGATCAGTTTATCGTACTTCCAGTAAATATTAAAATGTCTCCACCACTTGTGGTGATGTGGTTGGTTATATGAGTTCTTTTTTTTTTTTTTTTTTAATCTTTTGCAGCCTTTTTGTTCTCTTCATCTTCAACTGCAAATGTCAGAGAATCCTTATGTGTCAGGAACAATCACCACCAAGAGTTCTGCACCTGGGATCATCGTTGCCACTGGTGAGCAAAACCCACCCAGTGGGTACATAATGTAGTCTCTTTTTGTCTTCTATGTAATTTTGTCCAAAACTGGCTTCTTCTCTGAGAGAAAATTCACATTTTGCAAGATAAAAGCAGAAAAAAAAAAAAAAAAAAAAGTGTTATGCCCAAGCCCTTTTTATGCCAGCTCCCCCCACCGTCTTAGTGATTTTTCTTTTTACTTTGTCGAGAGCAGTTCATTTAAGGCTGCCATTTGTGCTCAGGCCTAGTGTTGTGGATCGTATGTTTGTCTTCCTTCATGACATATATGAGCATCCAGTAATGTGCATGTGGCAGAAGCATCTCCCTTTGTTTTCTTATCCATATGTAGCTGCAAATGCAGGAAAAAAAAAAAAAGTCTAAACAGACCTGTCAGTACCATTCTGCTATGCTGCTGAGAGTGTGCACATTTATGTTTAAGTGTGTGCTTTGTGTTTGGTGTGTGAGAGAGCCAGATAATCACACACACACCTCTGCTGCCTTCCTCACGCAGTGTTTATGTATATGTGTGTGCTTGTTCTGTTGGCCGAGACTTTGCCTTGGCACCGCCGTTTGCTTTGCCCGCTGCGCCTTTTAAGACATCAGCTGGTGCAGAGATCGTCTCAACAACACAACAACCTCCATCCAAATCAAACACAAGCCTATTCGCTGAGCCAAGGCCAATATCTAGGAGCAGATCAGCACACGAACCCAGTTTGCTCAGTGCACTCTCGCAGGAAAAAGCTGTGTATGCTTGTAATGCTGCCAGAGTGACGGAGAGCCTTATCCACAAGGCGTTATGGTGTACATGACTGATGCGGACGTCTGATAACCTGCGCCATTGTCTGCTTTATTGAATGGAGGAACAGCAAGCTGATCTGGAATTCAGGTCTAATTAAATCATAGACTCGTCACATCTGGCAGCTTGCATTAAAATCCCAGGAAGCATTTTATTCATGTGATCTCATTATGGTTTTGCGTGTTGTGTTTCCCACTGTAGGAAATATTGGACCTGAGCTGTCGTACAACAACGTTGGCATGTTCATATCATCTGATGCAGGAAACAGCTGGAGACCGGTGAGATTTACATCAACATCTGACAGACTTGCGTGGACTCATGCAGCAGTAGCAGTGACAGACTTGTGAAATTGTAGAACTGAAAGGAACACGTAAACCAAGAATGAACAAAAGTTTCCATCTTGCTGTCCAAAGTGTTACGACCCAAACGCTGCTAGGGCAACTGAGCCAAACAAAAGAAAGATCTGTGGCAAGGTGTTCTCACATGGACCAATATAGTTTTATTGTTCAAAGGGGTAGGTGAGGCAAGAACAGACCAGAAATGGCTTAATGAATGAGCTTGGGTAAAGGATGCAGCTTAAAACCACAAAAGGCCTCAAAACAGCCAAACCAAAAGGAAAACCAAAAAACAGGCATGTAAAGCTGTTCCCCCCCCCCCCCCCAAACAGAAGCAGCACCGGTTTAACCTTAACAAAAAGTCTAATAGCGGTAACACTACTGGTATCACACACATCACGTCGATATTTTGTGTGATAATAGGGGTCCGAGAAGGAACATCACTGAACAACATTGGGAACTCAGCAACAAGTGAGACAATGTCATGTCTCTGATGCTCCGGGATGCTCCGGGTTGTTGGCAGGGTCTGTTACGTCTCTGAGTTCAATAATGGCAGAGTCACTTGAGATGCCAAGCGGGTAAACAAACAATCATCCGTTGTTGGTGTCGTGGCCATGTCTGTAACAATGACAGCAGAACCAGCCGCAACATCCAACACGTTAAGTCTCACCTCGTGCACAGAATTGCCAGAACAACAATGACATATTTAAGCTGTTTTTCCCCCAAACGGAAGCAGTGCGGTTTAACTTTAACATAAAGTCTAATAGTGGTAACACTACTGGTATCACACCCACAAACAACATTTCATAACTATGAATAAAGAAGCTAAACAAGGGAAAACAAAGCTGATCTATCAATATCCCCTGGAAATAACAAGGGTCAAAGTCCAAACACCGCCACAAGCTTAGGGCAGACCACTACTTAGCCAGTGGTTGCCGTTGAGTGAAGGACTCCAGGAGTATTTTAGGACCTGGGCGTCAGTGGAATAAGCAGAGTTTGGAGCTCCAATTAGTAGGCAGCCGTGACAAAGGCCGTGTCCATGTCCATGAGAATTGAGGTGTGTTTGCCCTTATTTTGAGAAAATAAGGCAATATGTTGGTATTCCATAGACATTTGCCAAATGCTTTCATCCAAAGCAACTTATGTCTGATAAGTGATCATTTAACCATAGGAATAAACAACATACCTGACATGAATGTATGTGGGTGGTAAGAATCCAGAGTACCCAGAGAAAACCCACACATACACTACTCACAAAAAGTTAGGGATATTTGGCTTTCAGATGAAATTTATGGAAAATGCAATATGTTCATGCTACAGTGATATAATATCATAAAAGTAAGACATTTAAGTAGAAGGATGCACTACTGATTTCCTCATCTCAAAAAATTCATTCAACACAAAAGGTAACAACAATGGTAGTTACACCACAACAAAAAATTTGAACGTCTCAATATCTCATCATGTGCCCTTGAGCATCAATTACAGCTTGACAACGACGTCTCATGCTGTTCACAAGGCAACTTATTGCCTGCTGAGGCATGGCATCCCACTCTTCTTGAAGGGCAGCCCTCAGGTCATTGAGGTTCTGGGGTGCAGGGTTTCGAGCCTCTACACGACGGCTCAGCTGATCCCACAGGTTTTCAATGGGATTCAGGTCTGGAGAGAGTGCAGGCCATTCCATTTGAGGTACACCAGTCTCCAACAGCCGTTCCCTGATGATGCGGCCTCGATGAGCAGGAGCATTGTCGTCCATGAAGATGAAATTAGGCCTGTGCTGTTCATGTAGGGACACAATCACTGGATTAATGATGTTATTCAGGTAGTATGGGCTTGTCACTGTACCATTCACAAAGTGTAGGGCAGTTCTGTACCAAGTGGACACCCCTGCCCACACTGTAACACCGCCACCACCAAAAGCTCGCCTGGTGACAACAGTGGCTGATGCATAGCGCTCTCCCTGACGTCTCCAACATCGTTGCCAGCCATCATTTCTGCTCAGTGTGAATCGACTTTCATCAGAGAACAGCACTGAGGCCCACTGGTTCCTCGTCCAGCGTAAATGCTCCCTGGCCCATGCAAGACGATGATGCCTGTGCCTGGTGGTGTGGTCAGGTACCCGTGCAGGTCGTCTAGCACGCAGACCACGCTGATGTGGTTTCGAATGGTCTGACGTGACACTTGGGTGCCTCTCACCTCTCTTAAACGTGCCTGGAGTTGAGTGGCATTCATCATCCGGTTTCTCAGGGCAGTGTTCACAATGTAGCGGTCATCAGCACGGGATGTGGCCAAAGGACGTCCACTTCTAGGCCTTTCTGTGACTCTTCCAGTCTCTCGATATCTCTGTTGCAACCTGCTGATGACACTCTGTGACACTCCAAGCTCAGTGGCCACTTCTGTCTGAGAACGTCCTGTTTGAAGCATCGCAATGGCAAGGGACTGTTGTTCCATTGTTAGGTGTCGTCTTGGTCTCATGATGTCAAAATGTGAACAGCATGATGAGGACAACTGTTTAAACACCAGCTCTAATTGAACCAGGACATTTATTGGTCAATTCAAGGATCACACACCTGCCGTGATTTTTGCCGTTAAGCTCCTTGTTAGAGAACAGCAACTTGTGCAAAATTTATTGAAACATTTAACAGTTGGACATGTGCATTTAAAAGCTTAGAGAAGATCACATTAAGTTCACCTGTACAGGTTTGAATGCATTTTAGGCTTGTTGTGAAATTTCACCCAAAAGCTGAATATCCCTAACTTTTTGTGAATAGTGTACATGAGAAGAATGTGCAATGTGCAATGAGAGGCCAGTGGTCAAGCCAAGGCTCAAACCAGCAACTTTCTTGCTGTGGGCTGCAGTAATGAAGATCCTACACCACAGTGCTGCCTCTGTAACTAGCTCAACTTTGGTTTTAATCAAAGGGGGGGACTTATTTAGAATGCACCGTTTATGGTGAAAAGCAGCCAATAAAAGCATAAAACCAAGCCTAGTTTCAACATGGGGGAGGTGGGGGCTTCCACAGCTTTTTGGTAGTCACATTTGGAATTTTTGTCCACATAAATCCAGGAAGCTCATCTTTTAAAATGCATCCCAAATGATTTAAATCTAAAAATACTGACATTTTGTTTTCAAGTTTGCAAATGCATCCTTCCGGAACCAATGGCGCCATAACCCACATTTCCACCCACCTTTAGTCAACACCCAGGAACCTTGCCATTAAGTACACAGATTGAGGATTAAATGCTTTCACTGCAAAATCTGGAAAACAAAAAACAAAATAAAACTAAGTTCACACAAAAAGCCCCCTTTAGTTTCATTTTTTTCTACTTCCTCAGGTTTGTGTATCATTTATCTACATGTCCAACGGATTCAAAATATCTTGTGATGAGCAGCTTATAATATCATAATGACTCATGAACAACGTGTACTGTCTGGATATGGAAGCCAACAGGGTTTTTAAGGGTTAGGATCCTGTTATACCATTTGGTAAAGCAAATTTTTCCATGATTGTTGTGATTTTCACTAAAAATTTGTGGAATAAAACTGCCTGAGCCATCTGTACCTCTTGGTTTTTGTCTATAATGCCAAAACTGTCTATTTAAGTAACATTAAAGTCTGGTCCCTTTTGTTGTTCTTTTTAATTATCATGTTTCATTATCTCAAACAACTGTTGAAAATTTTATTTGGATATTTCAATAAAAAAAAAAAAAAAAGAAAAGATATTTGCTAATATTGTGCCAAAGAAAAGAGAAAATGCACAGAGACATGTTTTTTCCTTTATTCTTCTGCCTTTGACAGTTTTGGTTTGCATATCCATTCAGATATTATGAAATGGTTTTTTTTTATCAAACACATGGCTGCTGCATCTATAAACAAAAACTTTCTGTATGTCTGTTTAGATTTTTGAAGAGGAGCATAACATATGGTTCCTGGACAAAGGGGGGGCCCTGGTCGCTGTGAAACAGTCATCCGTGCCAACCAGACATTTGTGGTATGCCCATTTGGAGAACTTTTTTTTGGATACACTTCCTTACTTAAATTGCTTTTCTGATTCCTCATCACCGTTGCGAGGTTAAATCAACCTTTATGGTCCCAGAAAAGAGCATATATGTGACACTTGATCCATTTACCGATGTGCTTTGACTGAAGCGTTTGCAAAAAAAAAAAAAAAGTCACAGGCAATCTAATTTGAGAGATTTTATTTTTCAAGCTACTTATCATTAGCAGCCAGCAGTCAGAGCCCACCTCCCCCCCCACTTCCTCACCCTGTTTTAAGTGTTTCCATTAACACGTTGCCTGCCTCTTGCCAAATCGGATGCTTATGCTTTGCCTCAGTGCAGGTTAATCCAAGTGAGACCAGATCTTTTCTCCAGTCGCTTTTGCAACAATTTTGAAATTAGTTTTGGAGCCAGTGGAGTGTGGCCTGTTGGCGTTTTGTCTCCCGCCCTATATTTAAGTGTGATGTTGGAGGAAGTGGAAGAAAAAAAAGTGTTATGAAGAGGCTAGACAGCAACTGTACAGCAGCGACGCCGTACTTGTTTCACAGTCAGAGTTGAGTTCAACGCTTCACCATCTGAATCATATAACAGCTCCACATCGGTGCTTTTAGCCCAGAGACGAGGTTACTGCGTGCTCGGTTTTTATTTCTTTTCTAAGGCAACTTGGGGGGGATTTTCTTTGAGCGGTGTTTCTACCCTTGTCACACTCAGGTTCTTCCAGTTGTTCTCACTTCAGCACTGATGTTGATAAGCTGTCAGAATCAATAGAGCTGAGGACCATGCGATGAAAGCTGTCCATTTTTTTTTCCCTTTTCCCCATTTTATTCTCCCTTGTGAACATGAAATGGTTCCATTTCGGACTTGTATTTTCTTTTATTTTTACCTTGGTGTCAACTTTTTACCCGCAACTGTGACAGCGTTTTTTTTTTTTTTTTTTTAGACACCATCTTTGTGTCCTCTGAAAGTTATCTGCATCTTTGCTTTGATAAGCATACAGACTGTCTCTTAAACATCCCTTTAATGCTCAGCCTTCTGATATTTACCCAAAGCTACAGTAACTAATTGCACAGAGACTCTGAGACTCCTCTGTTGAGACAAGCCAGTCATTTTGATCCCCACCTAAATCCTCCCCTATGACCAGGCTTAAATAGAGAGCGTCTGTTTCCGTGCCTTTGCTGTTGCCGGGTTTGTGATGTGAATGCTTTCTGACACAGGGTCAGCTTTGATGAGGGGAGGCAGTGGACCCAGCACAGCTTCTCCTCTGTGCCTCTGTTCGTGGATGGCGTCCTCGTGGAGGCTGGAGCGGAGAACCAAATTATGACGTAAGTCCAAAAATTGCTGAATAGGGTTGAATGATTTGAAGAGGTGTTGACTCTGGTGTCCTTGCGGTGGAGCGAGTTAAAGGTCCTTTACATTTACTTTCTGTCGTTCAGTGCTGAGTTTAGTGATCTTTCTCAGCAGAAAGGCTAAAATGAAATGGATTTTTAGGAAAGCTGAAAAATAAAATGACGTCTTAATAGAACCTCTGTTGTAGGTCTTATGTCTTATGACAGAAAAAACTGTAATGGGAAACAATTGACTCCAAATTGAAAGGCGGCACAAAACCATTCAGAACAAAGAAAAATGAAGCAAGAGTAGAAAAGCTTGGTCAGCTGATGTGAAGAGCTACAGTGGAAAGAGATTCGCAGTTATCCAACCTATCAGGCGTAAGCTTGTTACATGCAGCAGGAAAACATTGTTTGCCTGCAGGGTAGTGGATCTTCAGGACCTGGATTGGGCATCACTTTGTGGAGTATGCCAGGCTGTGGTTCCCAACACAAAGGCTTTTAAAAGTGTCTCAGACACGTGATGACTGATGTTAGAAGAAAAACATGTCATGGTTAGACCTCTGAAAACTGTTTGTGTCAAAGGTCGGCAACTGTTGTGGGAATTTTATAAACCACAATACATTTTATTGTTAAATTCTAATCTGAAAAGGAACTCAGAGGCAACAACAAATGTTGTGAACTAAAAATATCTTCAGCTGAAAAGCAGCGTAACGACCACAACACCTCTGGTTCAGCCGCCCGACTGATTCTTCTTTCTCCTCTCTGACTTCGTGTGAGGGACTTTATCAGAGCTCAGCAATCACGCTGAAACGTCAACTTGTTATTTTTAGCATCAGAAATCGTGTTTGATGCTGGGGCTGAATTTCTCTGCAGCCACAGGCTCGATCTGGCAACTTACAATTATTCAGAAGAGCTTTTAAAAAAAAGACTTGCTTCAATTTAATAAGGAATCATTTCAGCTGCGCTCACATTATTAGAATTTTCTTATCCTTTTTGTTCCAGGTTTTTTGGACATTTCAGCCACCGGTCCGAATGGCAACTTATTAAGATAGACTACAAGTCCATCTTCAGTAGGAGGTGCACGGAGGAGGACTATCAAACCTGGCACCTGCACAACCAGGTGAAGCGAATGCACTCAGATTTATGTCATAAAAAAACAACACTTCTTACTGCCGACACTTATGTTTATTTTGCCGACAGGGTGAGCCGTGCGTGATGGGCCAAAAGCAGATTTACATGAAGCGCAGGCCTGGAAACTACTGCATGCTGGGAAAGGACTACTCCAGAATCCTCTCAGCTGAATCCTGTATTTGCCGAGCTCATGATTTTGAATGGTAAGACGATGTGCGCCTTTGTTCAAGGGCTCCTTTCTTTATAATCATCGAGGGGGATTATGTTTCCCTCCATTGTCTACTAAAGGAGAACTTCATTAACACCAACGTTTGTTCTCCAACACTGCCACACATGTAGCAGCAGCAGTCAGAAAGGAAGTGTCTTTTTATTCAGCTTTTTAAGTCCTTTCCACTTTGTTGTTTTTTTAGGTTGATTATTTTAATGCACCACGGCAAAAAAATGACTGAGATCCTGCAGGTCATTGTAATTAAAAGTTAAAAACATATCTGACCCATTAAGTTCAGCCGTCCTTTCGTAAACGTTTGTTATTTTTTAAATGCATCCATTCAGCAAGCTTTAATTTCCCGTTTCAGTCCACTCAAACTTGCTCTTCTCGGCTGATCCCATCTGTCAGAGTCCAGAATCTTAACAAGCTGGATTTCAAGCAAAGCAGGCAAATAAATTGCACAGATTAGAAAATATGGTTCACTTGAGCCACAGTTGGATTTAGCGTGTTCTTAAATGTGCATTCAAGTCCTAATGGTTTTCTAATAACCACATTTACCAATAAACCCACTGAGTGGACACAGATTCTTATTCGGGAGAAAATTAGCTTGATGTATGCTTGGCCTGGTGGAAAATACAGCAGCAAAATTACAAGCTTTCCGTGTGCTTATTAGCATTTAATAAAATGAAAGTACAGTCAGAAAAAGAAGATTCACTTTATATTTTTTCAAATGAAAAGCTTTTGTTTTAATTTGAAAGTTGCACATTTAGGATGATGAATGATGTAATGATGCTCCTCAGCATGGTCTTGATCAAAACATTTAAACAGTTTGTGATATATTTCTTACATTGTGTCATTATCTACTAAAAAAAAAAAAAAAAATGTATAAAAGATCTGTGAAAACTGCCTGCACTCCAGGAAGCGCCTCCAGCAGCAGGAAGTCGCAGCAGTTTTCTGGAAGATGTCATCAGTTTCTCACATGGTTGTGGAGGAATTTGGGTCCACTCTTCCGTCCAGCGTTGCTTCAGTTTCATGAGGTTTGCAGCTTTAGTTGCTGCAACTCAGTGATGGTTCCACCATAAAAACCATGATTTTTTTTCAGCCATTCTTCGTAGATCTGCTGCTGTGTTTGGGATAATTGTCTGTTACATGAGACAGTTTTAAACAAGCTTCAGCTGTCAAACGGACAGACTCACATTTCACTCTAAAGTAGTTTGCTATCTAGTTTAGGGTCCATTTGATGACTGCAAGGTGTTCAGGTTCTGCGGCTGCAGACCCAGCCCCGATCATCAACCCTCCACCACCGTGCTTGAAGTGTTTGTGCTCATATACTGGGCTTGGTCTTCTCCAAACATGTTTACTAACAATCTCCTCTTTGGTCTGTGTCGATTAAAACCAACCCTCATTCATCAACCATTCTTATGAACAAAAATGTTCTCAAGTCCTGCTTACCAATGTTGTACAAAGAATGGGACATTCCTGAAATTCTTAGTGGTTTGAATTTGTTCTTAGCTAAGAAAGAATCCTAAAAACACTCAGAATAACTTTTACAACACAAGTGCTGACATGTCAAACAGCCAGTGTTTGTGTCAAACTTCTGTTCAGTTAACAAAAATAATAACAGTAAAGTCTTTTTTTTTTTCAATGGCTTTAGGTAACTAAAAAAGCATTTTATTATTTTAAGATAAGTATTTTTTCCTCAGTGAAAAAAACTAATCTCATTACTTTCATTTGACGAGTTTCAGTCGAGAGGGAATTGAATTCTATTGCTGGTCTTCTGACACCCTACATGTATGGTACACTACAGACTGCACACAAGCTCACACTAACAGACTCTTCTGTTCCCTCTTCTGCAAGAATGTCTTTAAGATCTGTGACTCTGAGATCCACCTGCTGAATGTAAATGACAATTTACTATAATAAACTCTCTTTATTAAAACTAGTTTTATTTGGAGATCAAAGTCCTTGTTCTGATATCTTGGGAAATAACACCACTGATCAGATTTCAGACTCATCTGGAGGTTTTATTTCATCAGATGCAACACTTGTTCCAATAGTAGAGCACATCTGGACGTTTAGACACAGTGCAGTTTCTCTAAGTAATTGAACGGTCTGACACTGGGCTAAACTTGCTGGGACGTCCACTGCAGGGAAGACTGACAGTGGACTCCAATAGTTCTCACTTGTGTATAATCTTTCTGTCTGATGAATGTTGGAGTCCCAACAGATTGGACATGGCTTCATAATCCCTCCCAGATTTATGGGCAGCAACAGTGGCTTCTTCAAATCACTGCTGGTGTCTTTCCTCGTTAGCATTGTGTTAGCGCAGTGTGATGCTGTGTGTTGCTGTTCATATGAGGTTGTATTTACCAAGTTTCAAGAATTGGTGGACAAGTGTGGTATTTGATTTGGTCCTGAAATAGGTTGTATTTGATATTTTTTTCACCTAATAACAACCACAAAACAAAATTGACCATTTTCCTTTATAACAGACGAAATGAAAGGAATCTCATTCTGAACAATTTAGTTTATTTTCATCTGTAATTTTCTACCATTTAAGTGGAATCTATTGTGCATGCTATTCATGATTTTCATTAACTTACTCCATTTTCCAATAATCTGATAAGTTTGGTGTGGTTTTACAGTTTACTAATAATATCTGTCTCTGTGGCATCTGTCAGGAAGCCTCCAGTACTTATAATTCTGTTCAGACCATGTGAGGGTGTAAATAGTTTCAATTTGTATGCAAATCCAACACGGTTGTACTTTTTATCTTGTAATGACAGAGAACAGAAAAAAAAAAAAAAAACTGTCCCGACATTCAGCAGTTATCTAAATAGTGTTTGCACAAGGGCAGAGAGCGAGTGCTAATTGCTTCGTATTTAACAAGTTGAAAGTTTGTTTTATTTCTCTCTGCAGATAATTATACGCTGCATGCTTGAAATTCCAAAATAAAGATTAAAAAATGTTCACTGCAAAAAAGCCCACAATGTTGTTACTTAATTTGACATTTGAAGTATTAGTCTGTCATATCTTTACTTGTAGTGATTAGCCTTATTATAATTTACTGCACTATATACGGCTGCACTGAACTCGGCTACTTGGATGGAGGGCACTTCGGGGTACAGATAATGCAAGATGCTGGTTCAACTAAGTTTTCTTCTCTGATTTTCACATGAAGGTTTCTGGTGACTTAAAAAAATAACCTGTACAAAATTCATCTGTCTGCCAGCTGAAACTTGGCTGAAGCTGTTTCATGCAACAGAACAACGATTTCAAACCCAGCAGCAGATTTTCAACAGAACGAGTGAAACAGAAAAGAATCAACAATAACATGATCTAGTTAAAGTCCACACTGGACTGACAAGGTGGGAATTGAGTGAACTGAAGCTGTTGCAGAAAAAAATGGGACAAAATTCCTCCACGACCATGTGAGACGTTGCACCAGTGGTGAAATGACCGTTGCTATGGAGAAAAGCATGTGCTGAATGACTGTAGGATAGAATACTGATGTTGAATATTATAGTCTGCTTTTGGCAGGAAGTGGATGTTGAAGCATTTATCTTGCAAAGCCAGTGAAATAATTAAATATGATTCATAAAAAATAACTGAGCGATTTCAGTCCTTCATAAATTCATGCCATTCATTTAAACAAATGAAGTTCACATGAACCTGTTTAATAGTTTAATGCATAAAATCGTTTTTAAAAGACTATCAAATTTTATTTTTAATGCCAATATGTCCAAATGCAATGAAATTAGTGGCACCATAATCACGATTTGGCACATACCTCGGTTTTAAGGGTAACATTCAGAACTTATTTTTATAGTAAAGGAACAAATGTAAAACATTAAACTGCTTAACTTTTGTGCAAACAGGAACATGTTTAATGACATTAAAATAAAGCAACAGCATTAAAGAAAATAGCTTGTAGTACATTCTCCGGCGAAAGACACTAAGATAAATTAAAGTATGCCATGAACAGAGATATGTCTCCTCTATTTTAATAAGCAATATCTGCACATAGATATTATAAGAGTAGGAGAGATGTTTCAAGTTAAAAAGTTGAAGGTAAATCACCTAAACTCATAAAAACAAAATTTAATCCACAATTAAATTGTTTTCTTTGCATGTGAGTATCCCCTCAGAAAATGATCACTTTGACGTATTTCTGGTAGACATATATCAGGAGTTTCCTGCAGATTTACAGAAGAGCTTTTATCCATCAGATGTAATCTGCTGCATCTGTCCAAGACAAACAAAAACTTTTTCAAATAAAAATTAAAAATTCTCATTCCGTTCTCATTTTTAGTTTCCCTCCTTCTATCACACACTGTTTTCTTTAGCTAACTTTTAGCACACAATACACACTTTGCCATTTTATCCTGAGACGGAGTCTGCATTGGATCTTTATCTAGTTGTCTTTATTCACCTGCGAAACCGATCAGCCTTGACAGCTTGTTAGTGACCAGTTCACACCGAAGTAATCACATAATCAAAGTGGACTAGTCAGCTGCCCGCTTATTAGTTTTGTTTATCTGTTTTGGCTGGCTAATTATCTAATAAATCAACATCATGATCATTATTAGGATGGACACTTGCTTGCTCTGCTTGGTTACATGTAAATCGTCAGCTGATTGGAATTGCTAACAGGCATCTCAGAGGTAGCCATCCTTGTTTACTGTAGCAAACAAAGATTCACCTCCAGAATGTGCACACACACACGGCTTCACACCGCTGCGATGCATTTATCAACACAAACCTTAATCAATATGTAATAATGGTGTGTTTCAGCGCCAGACAAGCCCCTGGTCACCAGCTATAAAGAGGTAGATAAGACGTAGATGTGAAGCACACTGTAGGACAATATGCCCCTTTACACATGCTGATATTGATCAGCGGCTGTGTGGATGCTCTTTGTGTTCTGACAGTGATTATGGATATGAGCGGCGCAGCGACGGGAACTGCCGACCGGCCTTCTGGTTCAATCCTTCTACTGCATCCAGAAGCTGCAGCCAGGGTCAAAACTACCTCAACAGCACAGGGTAAAGGACTCCATCATTTATTTGCACTTGCATTGTATGCTTAGTGTTTTTTATGTGGCACAAATGGTTTATTTTCAAGGCTTTCTCTTGGATTTTCTAACGGCATTTTAGAACAGATACTGATCTGACTGAATATCTGTGGAAGGAAGCGAGAGCCTCCGATCAGGCTCTAACGTGTGTTTACTTCTGTGCCGTACATTCCTGCAAATGTCTCTTTGTTTAGGGAGAGTTTTGACACGAGCAGTTTTAAAAGGGACAAAACGTGAACATTTTCAGTTTATCTTTTTTTTTTATCATCGTTCTGAAGCTCTAATGAGAAAATTAATGGAAACTTTCCAATTTAAAAACCCTATTTGCCTGATGCTGCTCATGCACAGCACATTTCATCTCAGTTCAGCTTTTTATTTCATGTCTCCTTAAGATTTTCATGAAATTATTTCATCTGCTTTCCCTGAAAAGAGAGAAGGTGACGCTTCCAGCTGTCTCATGATGAGAATTATTACAGTTTGTATCCACAGACCAAACGGTGCCTAAACCACCACAATGAACCTAATGGTCTGGGATGTGTTAAAGTATCATTTTTTACCAGAGTCACAATACAATCATATATATCTTATGAAAAAGGAGGCTTTATATTAATAATTTCCAATTTAAGGAAACAGTTGTTATGTCCCCTGTAACTCCAGTTAAAGAGGTCTGCTCCAGGTGTCTGTCTCTCAGGTCTGAGTCTCAGTACTTGAATTGTCTTACCTTACCTTAGTAAGCTTTACTAAAACTTGTTTAGGCTAGAGCCGAGGAGACATGCCTGACTTTGTCCTAATGCCTACCATGCTTCCTGTTCCAAATGGGCGACCCTGGAGCATTAAATAAATGTACTAAACCTAACAGTTTCTCTCCTTTCATGCTTGCCCGTTATTGATACAGCGGCTTGGACAGAAGGCTTCATGGATTTGTTACTTTCTTTGGCAAGACAAACTATTGAGAACCTTAAGTTTGCTTTTACAAGGACGCTTTCTTTCACCCTTTACGGTCCATAAAACGGGATTTAGACTGTAAATGCAAGTTTGGAGTTTTATTCAAAGCGTCTTAATAAGGTAACTATGAGCTCAATTAAATTAATTTATTACATAGAACATAACATTTAAGAATCTTGAAGTCAATCAAGAGTCAGAATAACAATCATAATCCGACTGATTAAATCAGTCACCTATCACTGTCTCCGATGCTGCTAATACTGATCAACTTTGGGATAGGAGGATAAAAAAGCAATTCGGCCGAAGCTGCTCTTCTTCCTCTTTGCCTCAGGATGTTGGAATCCTTTCTGTGCCCAAGGCACTTAATACAAAGACCTTCAAGTCTTCCTGGTCCCAAAGTCACAAAAAACCCCAGTGAGCATGGAGTCTAAAGATGACGGCCGCGTTGCTTAAGAGCAAAGGAGAGGATGACTCAAATATGCAAAATATCCAGCCAGATAACCAAGTTAGTAACCAAACAGATTATGAGTCGCAGATAATAACTGGTGACCTTGACACCCTTAGAACTAGCTAAATTCGGTGCTAGTTACTAACTATGAAACATGCTTACAGTTTGCTGAGACAGTAGATGATTTAAGCTGCAGTAGATGCATTAGTTATCTCCCAGTTCAATGAGTTACCTTTTATTTGAGCACCAACACCGGCAGCAGTTACCAGAGCTCTACTGTCACTGGCCAGATTGATTTAGTTTGACAGGGATGTAGCCTCCAACTAACACTAATATATTGCCCCTCCCGAAAGTCTAATACTCTCAATCTTGTTTCAGAAAACCTAAAAAACTGTCACTTCAATGAAGAATGCTCAATCAAGCCACAAGGAAAAACTTTAGAGGACCAAAACACCATATTTGTGTGTCCTGTGTGTTAGTTTTGAAGAGTCACCAGGGGAAAGACCTTACAAAGCTTAATTATGGTAGAAGCATTTTGTTTACTCCTGCTCTAATTAAACTTCTGAGACTGTTTTAGCCTCTGACACAGCTTGTCTTGTCAGTTGTCATCTGCTCTGAGCAGCTGTTAAGGCCCAACAGCTGTACTACGCTGAGGTCAACAGCATTGTCTCTTAATCAGGAGCTCATGTAGCATCGAGGGCATTAACTTGAAAAACCACAAGGGTAGGATGTGTAGATTATCAGACTGAACTAAAGATTTTACAATACTGTTCAAAGAACTCCATGTTCACTTTATTTAAACTTTTTTGTGTTTGTCATCAGGTACCGTAAAGTTGTTTTAAACAACTGCACTAAAGGAGTTAAAGAAATGTACACAGCCAGAAAGCAGCAGTGCCCGAACCGACCACCTAAGGGACTCATGCTGACCACCAAAGATGCCAAACTAACCGCCACCCTTGGCAGCAATGTCACCTTCTTGGTGCATCTGGATGAGGTGAGGATAAGAACATAACGTTGTACATTGGATTTATCATGATTTTTCTTTACTTAACCCTTTGACATGCCAGCGAGTTGTAGGTGGAATGCTTTGGGTTTTCATGCAAGGTTGCAGGAATGCCAGTGGGTCAAAGCTGCATTTGCAACTTTTTGGTCATCAGTGGCACTATATCTTCCGATTCCTAAGTTACCTGGGAGACTAGCCTGGAAATGTTCTTATTTTACTTATAGTAAAGTAGGAGACAGTTAACATTTGGTTGATTGTTCTACAGTCATTCCACAGACGCTTTTATCCATAGTGACTGATAAGTGAGAAGTGATCAATTAATCAATGCAATTTATCTAACGGCATGTCTTATGGGAAGGAGGATGCTGGAGTACCCAGAGAAAACCCACACATACACGAATAAAACATTCAGACTCCACACAAAATGTTAAGTTTGAGGTCTGAACCAGCACTACTCCACCATGTTTATCTGGTCATCTTATGGACCAAACATTCACTTCATATTATCTCTCTTTTATTCTTCAAATTATTTCATCAGTAACTGATTTTTCTTAAGTGCACTGCTAGGTAGTCTGTGCAAAGCACATAACAGACATTATGATGATGATGATGATGATGATGATGATAACTTTAGGATCCAAACGGCATTGTACCGAAATAAACTGCTCTCTTTTAAAAGCCAGCAAGATTAAGTACTTTGGCTTTTAAGGGTGTTTGCTCAAAAAGTCTGGTGTTGGGGTTAGGATGGGGGGGGGGGGGGGGGGGGGGGGTACACACAAATTCAATTCAATTCAATTCATTTCAATTCAATTCAGTTGAATTGAAATTACACAAATGAACTCTGAAGCAGATCAAAGAAGGATATTCTGGTCCACATACAAACATAACTCTTGGTGCATTTCAAATAAAGCAAATGCAGCAAGTGATAAACAAAGCAAAGGGCATTGTGGGTAAAACAACCAATACATATGTGTGTAGGTTGATAGTCGGCTCTGACTGGAGAAATGGTTCGCAGTCTGATGTGGAGGAATACGGTAAAGGTTCTGACTGAAATACGGTCGTTACTATGACGATCTTTCTCTCCTTATAATGAGATTGAAGTCAGGTCCTCATTTCCATTGCTTTTAGGATGCAGGATGATAGTCCACTGTAGATTATCTCAAGGTAGACTTCGATATTTGTCATAAACTGAATGGAATTTAATAACACATACAGACAAGGCAGTGGCAACATACATTTCAGGTGCTGATGGACTTTAGTTACACTATGAATTGATTTGGGTAAAACACCAGATGAATTTCCAGTGGAACATTGATATCCTTGCAACGGCAGGATGGGAGTGACACGGCAGAGCGTTCCGCTGAGACTAATACATAAAAAATAGTGTTTGTTGCTGCATAACAATGAGTGGGTTCAAAAGTGCTGCTGGAAATTGAAAAGATGCATTTTTCTGTTTGTAAAACTTTCAAAAAAAATACTCAACCCTAAAGCACAACTACTGAAGATTGGAGTAATGTCTGGTGGAAAGTAACTGCACTCTAAACACTCTCTAAAGTTGAATACAGTCAGTTCCCTCTAAATCGCCCACACAACACCAGAGTTCTGAGCCAGAAGCAGGAATAAAAGACCCCACCAGAGACCCTGTTAGTGAGTGAGAGGCGCTGTGTTCTGAGCCAGGCCTGCCAGGCTGCCTGGTCACCAGGAAACTGCCTCACATATTTCTCAGACAGACCGTGCTCTGCTGATATTAACTGCAGGCTTTGGGGCTTTAGCAACAAGAATGTTTTCCTGACACTACTGGAACAGCTTCGAGTAAGTGTGTGTCCCCTGGGGGCTTGTCCAGGCTCAGTTGTCATATTACTTCGTGATGAGTTGAGGAATCGAAGGCTGTTTTCTTTCATTAAGAGTGGCTTTCTTTGATGGAAAGGGGAGAGAGGTGATGGAGGAATGGATGGCGGTTCAGCTGAACGATGTGAGGAAAGAAAGGAAGGGTGGGCTCAAGGATCCTTGTGGTATCGGCCCTATTTGAGAAAATTCTCATGATGAATTCAAACTTTAATTTATATTCATGAAGTCGCAATGGCTGTATTTCTTGGGGAGAGCAAATGGCACTAAATATTTAATGAGCCAAAGACTGTGGCTCATATCCACATTTAAAAATAGAGTTAGAGAGGGGGGAAAACTGATGCATGTTTTGCTCGATGCTAAGGTCTGCATCATATCTGGCTGTTGCGTTGCTGGAAAAACTTTCATGCAACACAGTTATATTTACAGGCGGACTAATGCAAAAGTGCCTGGTTCATGCCTCAATGGCAATAACTAAATTTGACACAATGTTGTCCACATTCAGTGTGAAAAGGAGGCGGGTGGCAGGAACCCAAGAGACTTAATGCCTTCTCACCTCCATTACACATTGTATGTTACTTCGGTGACGGAGAGCGACTTCCTGTAGGAACGCTGCTGAGAACATTTCTCAGAACAATCAAGGGACACACAAGTGAATCTGTGTTGTGAACAAGAAAAGGATTTACCTACATAAAACTTACATAAATTTGTATTCAGTAAGAATGACAGCACATCTTTTTTTTTTTTTATCTTAGTTTTGTTTTACAAGATAATGAAAAATAATAAGCAAATAAAGAGTCTTAGAGTAATTAAAACCTTAATAATATTGCCATGTTATTTAGTGAACAAAGATTGAGCCAAAATGTAGGAAAAAAAACGGTGTGTTGACATTTAATCCTTTCTGCTTACATCGGTATTAAGAGGCTCAGGAGCAGCCTGGTGCTGCTGTAAAAGCTTGTGTGAGCAGCTGTTTGCTGCTTTGCAATATCCAGGTTTGAGTTGACACAATGCCAAGGTAAAAAGCATCAGCAATGATCTTAGAGAAGAAACTTTTGCTGCTCATCAATGTGGAAACCGTAATAAGACCATTTCCAAAATATTTAATCCATCATTTCATGGAATGAAAGATCTTTCACGTGTTGCAAATATTCTAAAAAGATGCTAGGACTGGACATCCCCGCAGATTTAGTCCCAGATTGCACCATGTAATCCTGAGAAAACTACACATGAATCAAAGAACTAAATCTCAGACTTCCCAGACCAAGTTAACATGTTAAATATAAAATTTTATGAAAGTATGACTTGTAAAAGTCTAAACAAATATAGCATGTTTGGTAGGGTTCCAGGAGAAAGTTCCTTCTTTCTAAAATGAACATGGCAGCGCTGCTTAAGTTTGCTGCTTCTGGTGGGATCTGACATACATGGAGAAAAGGGATATGATAGGAACCGAGAGAATAGGAGTAAACTAAGAGAGTATAGCAGGCTGCAAAATTAGTTTATTTTCTCCTCAATTAATGACAACAGGTGTGGGGGTAATGAAAGTTAGTAAATTAAGTGCTTTAAAAAATCTGGACATGGAATAAACCTTTTCAAGCATGGGATTGATTCAATATTATTTCCTTATTAAAAGTTATTTATTTGAAGATTAGATAGTTTTACCGAGTGTCAGACTATAGTGGCCAACGGGTGCAAGCGCGCTTCATACACTAAAACTCTCTATGCATATGAACAGATATGCTTGTAGTACAAGCTGCAAGTACAGAGTAGCACTGCAAATACAGAAACATACTGCAAAACAGAAAAAATGCTGCAAATACAGAAATTTCCTTAAAAAAAAAAAAAAAACGTGATGCAAATACAGAAGCATTGCCAATACGGGAAAGCATAAATAACAAAGGTTGCATATTTGCTTACACAAGAGAAGTGCTCTGATGTTATCAGAAATTTAAATCAGATGGACTTTTTTGTTTTCTTTATGATATTTTACAAGATTGTACAGTTGTAAAAAAAAAAAAAAAAAAAAAAAATACAATCTTCATGTAATTTCTCTCTTTGCTCTCATATTACTCAAACTTCCCACCGGTACCTCTGCTTTCTAAACCACCATCAGTTTCTTGGGTGAAAACTCGCTGCTGCCCCTAGAGCCCAAGGGTACCTTTGTCGTGTGAGTGAATATGTGTGGAGATAGAAATAACAATGTAAAGTCTTCACACCTGTCAGTTGGCTCCTATTACTTCGTCAATGATGATTCTTCCTTAAAACACTCACACACACACACACACACACACACACACACGCACACACGCACACACATACACGTCTATTACAGACAAACCAGATAGATTTTTTTTTCTCTTCCACAAAAAAAAAGAAAAAAACCACAAAAAACTAAATGGCAGATAAGTAAAGAAACAAAAATACAACCAATAAATATCACGTTCACATCTTATCCTGTGACCAGCAGTATCCATGGAAACAGATGATGCAGCTGATGAATGTAAAATATTCCCTTTTGTTCTTACATTTAACATTGTTCTTTATTGTAGAAGAAACAGCTTTTGTTGAGTAAAATAGTTTGAGACATATCAGCATCTCGTTGATCTGATACACAAATTAAACTGATGTATTAACTAACAGGCTCAGCTCAGGCAAGTATAACAAAGCTCATCTTAATCATATGGCTAATGTTCAGCACATATCTTAATTTCATTACATCTGAACATTTACTGCAGTCAGGAGGCAAGCTTTTAGTAATAAGAAGCTCAGTTGTCTTCAGAATGAGATGCTTTTCACTGGAGAATAAGCTGGCGTCTTCTTTATCCTCTATGACTACAGAGGTATTTGTTCCTTTTTCAGGGCTTTTGAAAAAAAAAATGTTGCAATTCTTTTTCATAGCAGTGTTGTCATGGGGGTTCTCTCAGCTTGATTTCGACATATCAGCTAAGCAAATCCATTGTATGATTGGTCATAAATTTAAGATGCATTTGGATAACATTAAGGAAGTGAGAAGATATGTCCAGACCCATGGTGGATGGATATAATGGATATAAGGTCTTAAGGTCAGTAGTTTAACACTAAACTAATTGAACTAAACTATTGATTTGAAGATTTTTTTTCTTTGATTCTAAAGACCTTTATTCTATAATGTGTAGCAAATTTAGGATTTTCTTTTAAACTGTCTTCTTCCTGACACATAGATAGTGGTGTCACATAGATTTTGGACTGCAGTGGTCAAAATACTTTCAACTCACCATTTGGCTTCAACAACATAAAAAAAAAAAAAAAAAAAAAAAATCATACGTTATTGGAGAAACCGATGAAACCCACATATTAGCAAAATTCCCTATAATTCCATGACAAAGTTTATGGTCAAATTCTACAATTCCATTTTTTCAGCATCATAAAGTTCCTAACAATATAGGTAATTAGCAGTATAGACTAGACACCTACACACACAAGGGCGACAGGCAAATGCAACACGGATAGCCACAGCCAAGCTCTGCATTTAAAATTCTGGAACCATAACAACTTCTTTTATTATTTCGTGACACCATAAACTCAATCAAGTTGTTGACATTTAATGGAAGAGTTTAAACTCACAAAATTATCCTGTTTTTCTTATTCAAGTAGTCATAATTTATTGTGGAGAATTTTACACCCAACGCTGTGTGGGGGAGTAGTGGTTAGCACTGTGGCCTCACGGCAAGAAGGTTGCTGGTTCAGTCCATGGCGGGGGCAAGATTTGGACAGCGACCTTGCTGTATGGAGTTTGCATGTTCTCCCTGTGTATGCGTGGGTTCTCCGGGTACCCGGCTTCCTCCCACTGTCCAAAAACATGCATGTTAGGTTAATTGGTTACTGTATTGCCCCTAGGAATAGGAGTGTGAGCATGAATGGTTGTTTGCCTCTGTGTGGGCCTGCAATGGACTGGAGAGCAGTCCAGAGTGTACCGTGCCTTTTGCCCAAAGACCGCTGGGATAGGCTCCAGCTTCCCCACGACCCTTCTTTGGATTAAGCAGTTAGGATAATGAATTCATGAATGAATGAATTTTGCACCCAGAAACCCATTAGTTGCCAGCTCATTATTTAAAAATGGGAGAGTACAAGACAGCTAGTCTGTTTTTGGTTTGAGAACGAACCAAACCAGACTCTTGGTGATCATTGTGCAAATGTGTTTTATGGCGAGGTCATTAGATTAAGAAAGAAAATTGCAAGTAATGCCTTTTTTTTTTTTTTTTTTTTTTTTTTTTTTTAATCTTGTCCAGCATTTAAGCAGGCATGCTGTATTATGCTGGGGAAATTTACTGTGACAAGGGAAGCATCATAGATATAATGCTGCCCTTGATATTCTGGATTTTAATTGTATTTTTATTTTTATTTTGCATAATTTTTTGTATTACAAAGTTTGTGCTGCTGGACTGGACTGGAGAGGACAGAAGAGGGACAGAAAGAGAATCGAAAAGAAGAGAAAACAGAAAACAACTTGTAGACAGAAAAAGAGAGAGAGAAAGGAAAAAAAGAAAGAAAGATTGAAAAACAGAACAACCTACATACAATTGCATGTATATAAGCATATATACACACCCACTCATATATACACACATCCATACACTTATACACACTGGAGTCATGTTCCCCTTGCGGGAGGACGAAGCCATCGACTATCAGGAAATCCCAGAGCTCACAAGCTAAATTAGACACACAGGAATAAAACCAGCCATTGTTAGTAAATGAACCTGCAGGCAACTCAGTGACTGTGTCACATGCAGAACATACAGAGTGGAACGTGTTCAGAGAAGAGTGATCATGCTAATATGGCCCCGCCCACACGCAGGCAAGAGGAAGGCCCGGAGAACCCCGAGGCTCGAGCAGCTGGCGGCCGTCCCCAAGCACAGATCCCAACCACCTCACTCCGGAGCCATGCATCCACCCAGGAGGTAGCAGAGGGGGGGGCCCAGCAGAGCCCCCCACGGTCAGGGGGAACAGGCCCCAGCAGGCCTGGACTGACAAAGCCCGGCCACCCAGGGCAGACAGAGTGTGAGCCCCAGGACCCCAGGAGCCCGAAGGCAACCACCCCCCCCCCCCCCCCCCCCCTTTGCAGGCAGCCCACGCCAATGGAGAGCCAGGCCAGCCAGACCGCCACTGAAGGGCAGCCCCAGTGCACCAGCCGCGCTGCAAAGCAATGCTTTGAAAGCAGTCCAGGAGCAGCACCTTCGGTGGCGGAGTGTTTCTTTCTTTGCGTTTTATGACTTTGCAACATTTAGCGTGTACAAAAGAAGTACAAAGCCCAGCAAAAGAGAGAAAACCACACGGTTGCCTCTTTAACAGCTTATTAGAGGCCCAGCTAAATCTTTAAAGAAGTGTAAACTATAAATAGAGCTGCTTTGTTTTCTGTGGCAGGCTCATTATAATCCACGACAGAATAAAGGGACGCATTGACTGAACTCTGACTGCTCAGGCCAGCTTCCTTTCGGTTTGGTGCTACATTGAATTGGTTTTTGGCTTCACTTATGCTGGTGAAGCTGAAACAAGCAGCCAGCTCTGGTGTGCTAAATGCATTCTTCTTTTTTACTTTACTTCTGCCATTAGGATGCACTCTTTTTAAAAAAAAAAAAAAAAAAAATCTTAGCTTATTCACTTATTCTCAGCTTTCATAGAAACTCTGCTCCCCCCACATGTGTTAAAACTTAAAAGGATTTATTAATCATGATTCCCTTACATTACGCGTCAGCTCTGTTTCTATTTAGAGCCTCGTCTTTGTTCTTATACGGCCGTCATACTTTACACTTTCAGCCCAGTTCTCATCGGAAGTTGTTCAACTTTTGAATATTCACACAGTGTTTCCCTTTTGGCTCATATAAGCTCCCAATGATCTGAGTACAATGTTGTCATTGTTATCAGCCACTTTCCTTTTCTCCCTCAGTAACATTAGAGAAAAGTGTTGTGAAGTTGTTCTTGCTCATGTTGTGTTTTTTGTGAAACCTATTTCTGCCCCAGTGGAAAAGCTTGATGAATTTCCTACCAACGAACAATGGGATGGAACAAGACAGCTACACAAGTCTACAGAGGATTGCAGCTAAAATATTAACCATGTAGTTCAGTTTGAAGCTCCGTGAAGCCACAACATCAGGAGAACGTGTTTCTTGTCCTACTCTTATTCCCCTCCTTGTTTTGCTTTAATTGTCAGAAGAGATTTTTTCATTTATGTCAAATAAAACCATTTTGCAACAGAACAACAGACATTTCTAGAATCTGCTGCAAATATTCAGCTGATGACATGTTTTTTTTTTCTTCACTTTAAGTCTTTCTCCTTTGAGTAGTTAGAAATTCTGTTTGCATTTTTGCCCTAAAGAATGAGGAAATGCATGGTGCTTTGTTCTGGCTCTTTCAGACAAGGTATGACAACATTACTGTACTGTAAAACCCATTATTTGCGATATTTTGGACCCTGTGATGATGGTTTGTTAAAGCAAGAGGCTGGTTGAACTCTTGGACATACAACAGTCACCAATCAAACTTTCACTACCCAAGCACTTCCGAATCACAATCCCATACCCTCTTTTCATAGAAGCTATTACCAAAATAACACAAAATAAAATGTTTTAAATAAATAATCTAAGTCTAGACAATTTATCTGCCCTTAAACACACCACATATTTGTGGAATGGTTGTGTGAAAGACGTGGCAAACCTAAATCCAAGCTGCACACATATTTAACTATTTTTATGTACACAAAGCTTTTGGAATATAAAAATGATCACAGATTAATTGTGCAGTTTGTAAGTTTTATTTGTATTTATTTGGTATTTACACACACATTACTCAAGCTTCTGCTTTTGACCCTCAGAGCAGTGGGTAGTAGCCATGTCTGGACACCTGGGGAGCTGCTGGGGGTTCAAGGATTTTGGACCCTCCAGTCCCAAGTCCTTGTCTTTTATCTGTACGCTCCACAAATGGTCTGATGAATATTTGTTAATAAAACAACACACATTTGTAGCTCTTATTAAAATAATTTCTATATCAATTATATCAACATCTACATTTACGACAGGCTGACAACACATCTTTGACAGCCACCTGATGTTCAAGAACCTAATCAGGAACATCTCCAGAAATGTTTTTTTTTTCCATCTCAAAAACAATGCTCACTTCTTGGCCCTCCTATCCCACCACCTAAACCACGATCCATGCATTTATCAACTCCCCCCTCGATCGTCTCACTTGTAAAGTTGGCCCTCGAAACTCTTCAATAAGCTCCACAACATCCAGAACTTAGTCAGACATGCTGTCACCAAGTTCGACACCAATCCAATGAAATGCTGCAAAGATAGATTCTACATCTCCCTTGTCATCAAGAACTTTCTCACTTTGAAAGCCCTCCATAACAATGTCCTGTTTTACCACATGGAATTACTTCACTGCTACACTCTGTCCCACAACCCCCAGTCCTCAGACTCATACTTCCTACAACTGCCACTCAACACCAAGAACAAAACCGAGGGGGGGAAAGAGTTTTCATCATCACGGCCCCCTTCTCTCTGGTACCCTCGAAGAAGAAACTCTAAACTAAATTCAACAGAAAACAAAACAAAAATGTTCACAAAGCAGTAAATTATGAAGACTTACAGTCATGTAGGAATAAATACACTCAATTAGAGAAAAAGAAAATTGTGGATCCTTCTTGAAACATTGCCTACAAACTTTTCCCTAACCAGCAAACAAAATATGACCTGTCACTGCAAAAATACCATAAAGTCTTTGCTCCATCTGCTGCAGGAATAGCCAGAATGATGCTCCAGAATAATTCACAGCATCTTTTGCCACACATCACACTGTGACTCTGTAGGTTCAGGGCTGACGTGCACCTGAACAAACGCTGGCCTTGTGTGTCCAAACCCCTTGTCGCCTGTTTAACGGTGCCGTCATTGTGAACCAACAGTTGTGTTCCTGCTTCGAGGCTCCAGACCCTGATGTATTTGGATCAGCTCTGCCCTGCGAGACACGCGGATACAAAGAGTGACATTTAGAGAGAAGGGTCAGCATCTCTCTCATGCAGATTAGTGAATCCCGCTGCGGCCGATGCAGACGGAAAGCGAATGAACTGCAGACATTGAGAAGAGCTGAGTGACACTGGCCCCATCAAGCCAGAGTCTTGTTTGCATGCCAGCTCATTACAGTTTTAAACAATAGCCACCCTGGAACACCATTTTTTTTTTTTGCCTTTCTTTATTGTTCCGAGCTACTTGTCAACAGTATCTTTTACCAGGCAGAGAGACATACAATATCCCCAGAAGCCTCATATGAACCTCCTGCGTTTTCACACGCTACTGCAAAGAAAGAAGACCCTCAGGTTTGAGAGCACAGGAGACCAGGAAAGAGCACATTAATGATGGACTTGGTGGTGCTTGTGTCGCTGTGTGCCTGGTGGAGACAACATGCTAATGCAATACAAATGACGATCCCAGAGGCTTTGTGCTGCAATGAGCCAAAGGGAGGCTGTGAGCTCGACTTCACAGGGCTGGGACATGGGGGCAGCTGGAGCCAACAATATCCATGTTGTCCACTGATCCTCACATAGCAGCAGATGTGACTCCCAAAGGAAACTCCACATGAAGACTCACACACCATGGAGAGATAATCATGGTCAGGTGGATGCAAACATATGCATATTAAAATTTGTTTTTTTGTCCCCCCACATGACAAGCTTATTGAATAACATCTACTTATTGTGAGATTAATGCCAGCAACACACTTACTCCCTGCTCTAAACCATCCCCTTTTCCTTTTAACTGATTCTTTACTTCAAATGCTGCTGGAAGAACTAAATGTTTCCTCATTTCTGCTACGTGTTGCATTTCAGTTGCTCAACATTTCAGAGCCTGATTACTTTCCTTTTTTTTTTTTTTTTTTCTAATGCAATTTTGCCCATTATGATTATAACCATGAATTAAGAGAACAAACTCAGCTGAAAAGACTCCCTGAAGGGAATAAGAATGATGGTTCATTATTTAATATGTGGTTTTCAGCAGCTTTTTGAGCTTGTGCAAAACAAAGAGCAATACAGCAACTGTGTTCTGATGCAGTATTTTGTGTGGTAAAACTTTAAAAATTGCAAACATGATGGAGAAAAGTGCCTTCATAGAGTCAGATTTCCAACGCTTGTCCTCGTTGTTTGAGGCTGCAGGGACCAGTTCTGCAGGTCAACTGCTGACAATGTGGACATTAATAAACACAGATGGAGCCAGCTCATCTAAATAATGACCAAAAAAAACAAACACAGCTGATGGGTTATCAGCTAGCACTGGCACAACTTGCTGATTATTACATGGAAAATAAAATGAGCCTAAAAAATAAAGATGGAGCTTAAACCTCCTGTGTCTTGGCAACGGTTTACAGCCGGAGGTAAGTGTGACCTCAGCAATTATAAGACATGTAATTGTGGGAGTATTGAAGTGGTCAACATGGGAAGAATGGCTTCAGCCAACCAAAACGAGGCTGCGAGACTGTTGTCATGGCTTTGATGGAAGAGCTGGAGGATGAGCCACTTTAAACCACTACAGGGTTGTGATGGAAGGCAGACATAAAAGGTTCTAATATGAAGTGTCCATTTCATTTGTTAGCATTTTATGTTTAAATTAAAGCTACCTTTTTTTTTTTTTTTTTTTAAAAAAGATGTTTTTGCTATAATTTGGGCATCAACTATACACCACAACTGTGCTACTTTTCCATTGGGTAACATTATTTACAAGCACTTGTTTCATTAGCAGCTTCACACCTACAGATATGCAGGTGCAGACTGAGGAATACCTGCTGTGAAGGATTGCATTCCATTGTTAATATAGCTCTAGGTTGTGTATAATTTTCTTGAGAAAAGTGAAAGTGACTCAGACAAAGTGTCTGAGTCACTTTGCACAAAGTGCAAAGTGGAGAAAGTTTGATAATTCTCATTGCACACTCTTTTTAGGACAATTTTTCATGGTGGAAACTTTACAGCCATGATGGATTCAAAATCCATCCATCCATCCATCCATCCACTGCTATGTATTCCAGGTTGAGTTGCTGCGTCAGTAGCCTGAGCAGAGCGAACTAGTCTTCCCTTTACTGCTAATATATCCAAGCTCCCCAAGAGGAACCTGAAGTCATTTCCAGGCTAGTCAAAAGACAATCCTACCAGTGTGTCCTGAATCCTCTACGGGATCCAACCCCTGTTTAAAGCAGGTGAAAAACCTCATTATAGTAACATCTGGGAGGCATCTTAACCCGATACCTGAGCCAGCCTCTTTGTCTCGGAGTCTAGATAACTGCAGATGCTGCACTGAACAATCTGCCAATCTCCCGCCCCATCCTTCCCACACTCGTTGGCCTCAAAATGGGTTCATAACCGGATTCATCTTATGTAGTTATTTGGTACAAGTCTGTAAGTTGGTTAACTCTGTACGATAGAGAATTATCAGTTCAATCACAACATAAATATCTCTTTTAGATTGGTTTATAACTCTAATGTAAAACTTCTACACATTATGAAACAGCAGAGAATTGCTGGACTTCATAATATCTATACCTGCTGTAATTAATGACCTTGAGGAATGCCACTCTTTTACAGTTGACAGCACCTATTGTTCATTTAATTTCATAAGAATTTACCACTGCTGCACAAATCTGTGTATACAGCAGGAACGTATGTAATGTCTACATCAGGGGTGGGCAACTTCAGTCCTGCAAATGTTAGTTTCTCAGCAGCAACACACTTGACACACATCAGATTTAATTAGCAGATTTTTGAAGAGCTTGACATCAAATGCTGCACATGTCTGCTAATTAGCCATTGATTTCACTCAGGTGTGTTGCAGCAGGGAAACTCCTAACACATGCAGGAGTGTGGCACTCGAGCACCGGAGTTGCCCACCCGGGATTTACATTAATACTCAGCATTTTACTTCCTGCCTCTCAGACCACCATTTACTTGTTGGAATTTTACTTGAAGCGTTAGCTTAAGACCTAGTGGTGTGCAGTCAGGGCAGTGCCTACCCAAGGATGAAATAAATAAATCATTACATTTAAATAATTAGTTTATATAATTCTACCTTTTATAATTATGACTGACTTCTTGTTGACGTTCTCACCAGAGAGATGACTGCTAAAGAGGCTTAAACAATTCAACATCTTTCTTTTGAGCACAAATGTGAACATGTGTTGTAGTGTAGGACAAACAAGGACCCAAGTGCAGATTGGATGTGGATACTAGGACAGGTTTATTGTTCTCCTGGGCAGAATGGTAGGCGGGCAGGCAGGCTGGCAGGCGGGCGGGCAGGCAGGCAGGCAGGCGGGCGGGCGGGCGGGCAGGCAGGCAGGTTGGCGGGCAGGCAGGCAGGTTGGCGGGCAGGCAGGCAAGAATCATGCACTGGTGACAAAACAGACAGTTGTGAAACAAGCAGTTTAAATTCTTAAGCAGAAAAGCTGCAATGGCCGAGAGCTGTTACCACAGATGAAACAACAATCAGGCGATGACTGGTGAACTGAGCTGGCCTTTTATCTTGCTGCTGCTGATTTCCCGATGAGAACCTGGTGTGGACTTGATTGCCAGGGAAACAGGCACACCCACTGCAGCACTGGTCAGAGCAGGAACCACAACAACATGCACTATCGGTTGTCATGACATCCAAAGTTATATACTCTCAGGACTGCTACAGAATCATTTAGCAAGCTTTGCAAGCTTTTAAAGGTGTTTTGCATTATTGTATTACATCAAGCAGGCACTCACATGCCTATACATTTAATTGATCATTTCTGTGTCCGGCAGCATTTAGGACTGCTTGCCTACTGAACCCTAGAGCTCACAGCATGCACCTATAAAACCCCTAACAGCATTTTTCTCAGCACCCGCAAACAAAAGGATTCTAGGTACTTTTCAAGCAGATAGACAGACATGCAGTCTTTAATAAATCTAATGACCCAGAGTACTGGAATCTGATGCTTCATGTCGATTGAATAGTGATTGGTTAAAGTATAACTTGAGCATTGGTTCAAGCTGATCCATATTTTAAACACTGCCCCCTTGCGGCAAATAAGCTAAAACAGGAAAATATGCATTTGTAGGAATTTTGCAGTTTTGATACTCTTTAAGCCAAAAGTGTCCAGCTCTAGTTCTCGAGGGCAAAACTCCTTCAGGTTTGCCATGTATTCCTGCTCCAACACACTTGATTCAAGTTATTCAGTCATTATATAGAAGTTGATTGTCTGTCAGATCCATTTATTGTGAGCTAGGTGTGTTGGAACAGGGATAGACCAAAAACCTGCAGGACAGCAGCCCTCCAGGACACCGCTGCTCTAAACTTTATGGTCACAGCTAATAATTGCTGTGTGTTCTCCTGGATTTTCAGTGAACTTCAATTATAGCAGTTTTCATGAAATCATGGCAACAAACACACTTTTAGTGTAAACTTACTAATGAGGACTCTCCGAACAGTTTAATCTGTGTTCGTTCCTCTTCCAAAAGTGTCTGTATGGATGATAAGATCAAAGCCTTTATTGCTTTTTCCTTTCTGTATTTTAGCACATCTGCTTGTAATGTTCATCTGTAGTTGAATGGATCTCTGCTGGGTTTCAGGGTGACTCCTTACGGACAAACATCCAACTGGATTTTGGGGATGGCACCGCAGTATCATACTCCAACCTCAGCTGGACCGAAGAGGGGATCAAACACATTTACAAGTCCGCTGGAATATTCCGTGTCACGGCGCTGGCAGACAACACGCTGGGTCACGACACCACCACACTGTTCCTGCATGTCACATGTAAGTGCTCATGAACTAAAACTGGGCTGTTCCCAGTGTTGTGCTAAGACCATGTTAAACCAGTGTTATCATAAAGAATGCACAACATACTTTTCTGTGTATGTTACTGCAACATTTATTGCAACAAAAATCAATGAAAACATTTGATTCTCACAAAAGTTCACAAGCAAGCAAAATAATAACGTGATGTTTAGAAAGTAAGTCCTCATCTTGCTGGTAGAAGCTTGCTAAGATAGCTTCACGGACTTAAATACAAAGGAGCCTAAAGAGGAGCTAGGTGTCTGTGAAAAGCACAAAGGGAAGCTCAAAAACATTGTCCACTTTCAGGTTACATTGCGCTTTATTTTCCATAAGGCTCCAGAGGTTTCCAAAATAAAACAAATAGCATTAATGTGTCACAGCTGCGTGTTTATTCCTTTAATACTTTAAATGTTGCACTGTGAACAGCAGCTTTGTTTGTTGAGTGCTGTTAGACCACTTTATTTGCTGCTTTTTATGGTTGTTAGAATAATTTCCCATCTCTATGTGAGACATTTCTGTTGGTATGAGCCGCATACAGTAGTAGCAGAGTGTTTTTGAAAGGAACTTTGTTTTTGACAGTCCTGCTGTGCACCAGCATCTATGCATGAGGATGTGGCTTGTTAGGTTGTGATGTGCATCCAAAAATAAGGCTCCCTTAAATGCCTCAAATTTGTTGACCAGCTGAGTGTTCTCTAGTCGCGCTGGTCTGTTGCTTCTGCAATAGGTGCACACTGTGGCAGAAATACCATTGTAAACATTTGTTCCGTGTCTCTGTGTAGTGAAGCGTAACTTTCCCCCTGCCCCTGACAAAAAAAGGTTTTCTCTTAAAACTAGAAGTTGACTAATCGACTAATCAATTCCCACATCCCTACTGCAAAAGTTCAGCCCAGTAATTTCTGCAAGATCTGGTGTGCTTTGTCTCAGCTTCCATAGAGTCCAACAAAAAGTTTGCAAACCACTTTTATCTATGCCTTTTATGAATTTTTTATATATTTTTTTTTTACTCATTTTCCATTTGCTAATATTTTATGAGAGAACTTGAAGTAACCTTGATCAGTTTTATGTTTTAAAGTATTGAAATAACCAAATACAACTTATAGGTGTAGCATTTTCTGGAAATCAAGACTGTGTTCAACACACATGTTCAAGTCTACAGTGAGTTAGTTGGCTTGCTATTCCTGTTTTCAATTGTGAGGCAGATGTGATATCATGAGTACAAATATGTTACTTGAAATAAACTCTAATAGAATTTACTGTAGATTAAATCTAAAAAGATTAAATTTCTCTTGTGATAACATTTAACCTTACATAACTGTGTGCTTTGCAGGATGTAAATAAGACATAGAAATTCACTGTCTGAAATGATCACCTTTAATCTGCATGTGTTTAGTGCACAAAGCTAAGATGAATCAAATATGGCTGCCTTCATGTTGTCTTTGTTGGTTCGCTTGCTGATAATTCACTTAAATTTACAGGATTATCTGAAGAGACAAATGAACTTGAATGCTCTAAAATTTTTCCAGGACCAAGAACAACACACACCAAGAGACCATTTGCAGCTAGCTTTGTTTTTAATGAATTACAATATACACAGTTTTGGTGTGGAGGAGTCTGCTAGATTTTACATTTTTTATTGTAACTGCACATAAAAATGTATATATGTCTATTATGTCATATAGACTGTCAAAATGGCTTTTACTTGTATCATATTCCCTCTGCTTGATTCATATAGGAGGCAAATCTTTTTACCCTGCAATGTTGTACACTGTATGTCCTGATACTTATAGCTCTTGATGCTCACATAGGTTCACATGAATGACACTGTATTGATTCAGGCAAAAGTCAGTTGAAGTTAACTGCACCGACCTACAGTGGACACTTGGTTATACAAAACAGCAGCTCCAATAAACACACATAACTTTAGGAAAAAAGGTCATAACAAAGTTGCTTTTGCAACTTTTCCTGAGGAAAGAGACAAAGTGGGAAGTTGGCATGCGATGCAACTACAGTTAATCAGAGGTTATCTGAGGATAAAACACAGAGGAATTTAAAACAAGAGCAGATTTGACACAGTCACAACACATTACAGGGTCGTCACGCTTTCCAGTTCTGTTCCGACACACTAAAGCGGTGCATCGTTTTAACTCTCCATGGAAATTATACAAGCTGCTTCCAGCAAATGCTGAATTGTTTCAGTGTCATGTTCATTACTGTTTCACTGATTTGTTCAATCCAGTCTAATTGAACCTCTTCCCATTCCCATCCATCAACAAGTGTGCTCTGTATTAATACATTTCTGAAAATGGTCATTTTGGCTGGATTCATGTCACAGTGCAGGTCGTAGAGTCTGGCAGAAATTCTAAAACCTACATATACGATTTGACAGCTGAGCACTCAAACGAATCTCACCTTCTTGCATTCACATATAAAAATGAGCACACATACAGTAAAAAAAAAAGCATGCACTGAACATCGCAAAGTGGGGATAAAGATTAGTTCTGGTTAAAGAGGATGAGAGCAGATGCTTCTGCCAAACCGCAGCACGACTCTACTCTGTTGTTGGAGGTTCTCCATGAAACGGATGTGTTACATCTGTCCACAGCAGGAAATGTCATCCTGGAGATTAGTGCTCAGTAACCCAGACCGCTGTCAGGTCCCATTAGGTTATTAGAGGCCAGGTTCACGGCATTAACGCAAAGGTATTACGTCAAAAATACATCATATCATCAACACATTTTCAGTGTCAGAATGAGGCTTTTTGGTTGGCGTCAGCTACAGCGACAAACTTTCCAGTGTTTGTTAAGAATTTTAGGTTTTTGCTGTCACCATCTAATGCCAGTGATTCAGTGGCAAGCTGGTGCCATGTTGTTTGGCTGCCTTAATTTAAGCCACCAGGAGGTGTAGACTGGAGTGCACTCAGTACAGAACTAAACAAGAGGAGGTCTGCTTTTCCTCAGGCTAGAAAAAAAAAAAAAAAAACACTTTGCTGTCAAACCTGAAAAAAAACTGTGCAAGACAGAAAAACATTCCTGTTCAGAAAAACTTTACAACAAACAGGAAATTCTCTGAGACAGACAAAATGCAAAAAAGCACAAGTTCCTCTGCCAAATAAACCGTCATCAAATCAAATCAAAGATACTTTATTCATCCCCGAGGGGAAATTTAAGGTTAAAGCCAGCTCGTCCGAGGTTTGACATACAGACATGTAACATTAATGATAAAAGAATTACAGAACCAAACTGAACCTAGGCCCCGCAGCCAGTTTTACCTGCGCCGCCTTTTAACAGATAAGAACAGCGATACATTAGGATCATAGGGGGGGTTGAGGGACAAAATAAAATCATGTAACTCTGGACCGCACCACTAGATGACACAGTCTGCAGAGACAGGGAAAAAAAAACTCATACACTTAAGCAAAAACTCAAACAAGACACACAAAGTCCAGGGAGGCGGTGAGTCATGTGGGAGGCGACGGGAGGTGGTTGAGGAGGGGGACAGAGCATCTATGAACATTTCTTCTTCCGTTCTCATGAGGGGGTGCACCGGCCATAGGCCGTTGGAAAGCCAAATCCAGTTATGATGTTTTTTGGGTTCCAGGCGAGGAAAACAATTTTCCCTTGGCCTTGAGTCCATAGCAGGTCTCAGGCTGGCCTCTCCAAACAGCCAAATAGGGGGGTCAATTTCCACCGATTCTGACATCTTCTACATGTTGTTATCGATTCTGGGCTCTGGGACCAATGCAAGATGACCAGTCTGGGCTAAACAGGCATCCTGCTCACGGTCGAGTCTGGTCAGCGCAAGAGTCTGTCAATTGCTAGCTCGGCCCATACCGTTACAGAATTCTGGCAGCCTGCCAGTTGTTGCCAGAATCTCACGGTAGATCAGAACTCTGCCCGTGCCAATCAGCAGAATCCCGATCACCAATAATCCAAAGATGTAAACATCCTCTATGTCCTCAGAGGATAGAACCGCCAGACACAGCAGTCTCCATCTGGCCCACGAGTCCTGAATGTATCCAGCCGGAAGCGTCCCCTCAGGACATGCGGGCTCCCCTCTGCCCGATCTCCGGGTTGAGAAAATTTGATCAAATGCATTGAGAGACCAGCCAATCAGATCCATAATGTAAAAATGTAAGGAAAAGAGATGTGAGAAGAGGCTCCGAGTCAGACAGGACAAGTAGCGGGCCATGAGGGGGGGAGGGAGGAAGAGAGAGAGAGAGAGGAGAGGAAAAAGCATCCGCCTTCGCCGAGAGCAGGAGTGGAGTCAGGAAGTCATCGATCGTTAACCAGACTCCAGACAAGGAGGGGAGGGCTGTGATTCATTACCATGTTAAAACATGTAAAAAAAAAAACAAAAAAACATTTACATTACAGAACACTGAATGTTTGTCAGTGCACAATTTCCTGGTACACTGTTACACTGATGCACACAGTAGATCTCTGCTAACAGCTTAGCAACAATGTCACTATATTTATCCATTTTTAGACCCTTCTAGTGACTCTTTTTAAAGTAAGTAAAGGGTGACTATCAACAAGTCAAATGACTTTTCCTTGTTATATTAGAGACTTTTGGTGACTAACATGAAAGCAGATAAAGTTTACTATCTGTTTGCAGAAGCAGCAGAAGACAAAAAAGCTTAGTCTTACTGCAGCATTAAGTTTCAAGTTGTGAGAACCAGAAAGAGATACCTCTGTTCCATGGCCAGTCTGACAGCAGATGCCACTGGCTGATCCTGCCTTGGTTTACTGTCAAATACTGATGTCTATTATTGAAGAAAGCGGATGAAAGCATTAAAAAGTTACTGTTGCAAACACTTATTCAGGGAACAGTTTACTTAAAAGACATTTTAACTTAAGGTCTGTTCAGTTTTGGCCTGGTATATGTCTTTATATATATATATATATATATATAATAATTATTATTATTTTTTAAATAAAAAAAAATAAAAAAAAAAAAATAAAAAAAATATATATATATATATATATATATATATATATATATATATATATATATATATATATATATATATATATATATATATATAAAATGTGCTTTTTGAGGTAAAAATGTGTATACAGTTAAGATGTGATCAATCAAGATTAGTTCATTGTGAAGGCTGTAATTACCTACCCCCTTGTTACCACACAACCATATCAGAACATTTGAAGATTACACTACTTTGAAATATTCAGCACTTATAATTCGCTATTGTAAAGTTGTGTTTTGTTTTGATTCAATTATTTTTTAAATAACAATTTATTGTTTGGTTTTCCAAAAGAAAAAAAAAAGAAGATATTACATACTCTCATTCTTTTCCTTTCGAAACTATAGAATTGTTTTCCTACGCTGACCTCTGTGGGAGGAATTCTCCTGATGGACAGTTTCATTATAGGTGAAAGATTATTGGAGGAAGACTAGAGCAAAGTGACACAAGTCACTCTGAAGCTCATTTAACTTTGTAAGGAAGGCTTGTCAGAGTTTTCTATAAAATATAAAAATACAATTCATTTTGAAAAGTTTCTTACAAAACTGGCTTTGGAGTTAGTTGATATAAAGGCTTATATGCCTCAAAAATACCTGGTGCAGCAAAAGATACACATTCATATTTTAAATTAACTTTGTGTCAATCATGTCTTTGAGAGAACATTATTATACCATATTATTTGAAGTAAATTTGTAATTATAGGTGTGTCCATGCATATGTCTGAGCAAACACTGAGTCAAAATGAGAAAACTATAGCAAAAGCAGCTCATGGCAATCAGCTACTCATCCTCTGCAGTATGCCTAAAGTGCAGGATATATGTTGAAATAGCTCTGCAGGTTTCAGCAGGTTGGTAGCTGATATTTTGTGCTTAGCGTACCCGGACACAGCATAGTAACAGTGCAACTGATTAGAACAGTGTTGTTGGGGTGCTTGGCTAAGAGCTCTAAACTAACACCCACTAAGCCAATAAATTGGTGTTAAAATTGAAATGACTTAAAACCTATTGGCCAGTTTGGCAGATGATTGAAAAAAAAAAAAAAAAATCATCCCACTGAAACGTAAAGTGTTGAATGAAGCAAATCTGATTTCCAACTAACACTGTTATTTGACATATTTTACGCCAGCCACACAGGTGTGTGGTGTTGTTTACAAATTAGTGCCTGACCAAAATGAGGAGTGAAATTCCAGCTAAGTAACTGGCATGTAGGAGGACAAACAAAAACGTGGTGGTTGGATGCTGTAAAGAATTAAACTGGTTGAAAGAGAGACTGAGAACCTTCTTTGCAAATAAAAGAACACGGTAAGAAAACTAACAGATTCAGATAAGACACTGAAGATTAAAGGTCTAAAAATATGCGGCTGTAGCTCAGGAGGAAGAGCAGTTGTCCTTCAACTGGAAAGTTGGGGGATCGATTCCAGGCTTCCCTGAATGCCGAAGTGTCCTAGGGCAAGACAGTGAACCCCAAGCTGCCCCCCGATGTGCCTATCGGGGTATGAGTGTGTTGAATGAGTGTGTGTATGAATGGGTGAATGTGACAAGTAGTGTAAAGTGCTTTGAGTGGTCTGCAAGTACAAGTCCATTTACCAAAGATATTTGATTACTTCAGTAAAACAAGGAGATTGAATGATTGTTAGTTAAAATTTGTGTCATTGACAGGCCAAACTTTGTGTTATTTCAGTAATGTTGTTAAAACAAACTTAGCTAAGCTTTAATGAAGTTAATTTCAGAAGTTAACAGCAAAATGTAACTTTGTTCCTGAGATCTGCTGGAGATAATGTTGTTAGGCATTTACACAAAAATAACCTATAAAAATTATTTATAGAAAATTGTGTGATTAACGCAGTAAGTTGCACTTCTAACTTAGTTTGCTTACCTTTTAAAAAAAATAACTTGTGGACATTGTGAATGACTGGAAACTACAGCTTGTTTTGCAGCCTCCGGACACTGGACACCTTCCAGTCACTGAGCAGACAATGAACATCTCTGGATATAGAATTTGGTTTTTTCTGCAGTCCAATGTGACGCCTACTGTCTGGCTAGGCTGATATTGGCTGATTCCAGTGTGTGTTATACACCTCCATGACCTGAAGTAAGGTTCTAAATAAAGAGTAGACCACAAGGTGGACTTTTACATATCTCATTTTAAGACCAGGTATGGTTCTTCTATAATGTCATGTTATGCTGCACTTGCATTTGTTTTCAAAGACTTTATGCAGAAGAGAAGGGTCAGGTGTCTGTGTGTGCCTTCTCAACCAAATCTCAACCTGTTTGGTGACATTTAAAAGTAGTGAAGTCAAGGAATTTTACTTTTCAGTTGAAGTCACTAAGACATTCTGCATTACAGCTGGATTTTAATCCCCGAAAAAGCTGTCATCCCACTGGGTTTGGTCAAATCAACAGAGCAGGTAGAACTCTTCCATCTGCAGGTCATCAGGATAAAACACAAAGACACACATCCTGCCAAGCTACATCTGTGTTCTTACAAATAATCACTGTCAAAACTAAATGGGTTCAAAACTAAACAGGAAACTTAGACCAAGATGACACAGACGAACAGACTTTCATCTCCTGCCATCACAGCATGTGTATTGTCATAACAGCCTCCCATGTACGCTTCCCCTAACAGGCCAACTCAGACACTCTAATTGGTAAAGTCTAGCTCACTTTGCAGATTTCATCATGTAAAATACTGCAGGAAATGTCCTACTACACTGTGATTTAGAGTTTTTCATGACAATCTAACACTGAGGTGTTTGTTCCTTATATATTTCTTCTCTTTTCTGTCGTCACTTTTATCCTGTTTGTTTTGTGTGTATACAAAAAAGAAAAGATCCCATTCATCTATTTTATCCTATAAAATAGAACTTTTTCCGAAGTGGAAGAATAATGAAATGTTCATCCATCAATTCGCACGAATTCACCCTGAGGCTTCTTATCTCCAAACAAATCGTTTCTGAGTTGATATATTCGTTCCCAAACTGTTTGCATCCATTTTTCTTCCTCAAGTCATCCTGTCTCCACTTTGGAAGTGTGTGGGTGGATCTTATCCCGGAATGCTACAGACCTGGAAAGCTTAAAGGTCCGCCGCAAAGCTAACACGTAGAGTTTTCACAGTCACGTTAACACTTCCGGATTATGTATCGTTTCACCCCGGGTGCAGGTCTCTGGACTGTGGGGGGTGAAAAGCCGTCTCGATCGACCTGTCATATAAAAGTGATGCTATCTGAGGTGTTTTGCTCCCAGAAACAATCTTCACAGCCAATGTGCTTGGGATTTTTCAGACGTTCTTTTTACGTGTCTGAGTGAGAAACGCACTTTCAGTTTTGCCTCATAAAAGGTCACTATGCAACTCTTCTGTGGTGTTTTCTTTAACAGGTCCAGTGGAGCATGTCCAGCTTCTTGCTCCCTTCGTGGTCATAAGAAACAAGGAGGTCAACATCACAGCCGTCGTCCTGCCCAGCCAGTCACGTACTGTCACTTACTTCTGGTGGCTTGGAAATAACACTGAGGTAAATGTTGAAGGACATGACTCATTTATTTATATTTTGCTTTAAATCTCCGCATTTTGCTCTTTGTGTTATCTATATCTTTCTTTTGCGTGAAGTGCTGCAGCTAACCAACAGCTGGCTTTGATAATAACTCACTGCTCTCTTTCATAAAGTGCTTTTACATTGCGTGTAAAATGTCACTGTGCGAATTGTTTAGTATTTTTTGGGATTGCTTTCACAGCAGACTTCAGAGCAAACTGAGTTTTGATGAGCCTCCTTTAGCTCCCACTTGTCCACTGTGACCTTATCCAGGGTCACACAGAGTCATTTCAGATCTCCATCCATTAATCACTCTGATGTCTTCGTTTCGTTACCGGGGGGATCTGGTAAAACCATGTATTTAGTCGTGAGTGGATTGGTGTGACCGATCCATCATCTAGCTCCAAACTGAAATTTGAAAACCATCTGAGAGCCACGGCAGTTTGTCCTGACACAGATAACACTCAGAGTATTAATTACACTGACGTTAATGATATTTTTCATTGCCACCTTGGGACGGACACTTCTGAACTGGAGGACGGATTCTGGACAAACTGTAAAAGGTTAAACTGTCCCATAATTGATCTCTGATTAGAAGCGATACTGTGATAACATGTAATTCATACCATCAACCCTAGAAGGTATTTATGTATTTATTAGTGTCGGAAAGGATTAAAAGCAACTTGGTGTGACTCAGCAAAAAAGGGATTTCCAGCAGGTTCCTGCTCTGCAGAAACATGGGCAGACATGCAGTGGGAGAAACCAGTGGTTGGAGGACACATCGGTGGTCACCAAGAGGCAGCTGTAAGTGGTTTTAGTCCTGGTTCTGATGATGGCACAGTCCTGATGGAAGGTGGAATGTTGTTCCAGGTTCTGGTCAGCCCAAAAAAGGAAGATCTTTGTAACAGCTCCTAAAAGTTGGAGCTGCAGAGGTCCGCTTGTTACTGATTTTACTTAGTGAGCAGATCTAGGGCTAAGTTTTGACACTAAAGGCCTTTACACACCTGCTCTGAATATTTAGTCCAAATAATTTGCACAAGAGTATCTTTTTATGCGATCTGTTTAAAGTCAATGTGAACATTAGTTGCAAGTTTTATTTTTGAACTAAGGTAGATTTTTTTTAATATTTGCATCGGATAGATATATAATTGACCAATCAGAGAAGGCATGTTGGCCGATAGATCACCTAGGAGCTACACAGGTAGCTTATATGTTTGCAGGGTAAATTCTGTTATGGCAACAGAATTGTGGAGTCCCGTTTGTATTTAAACAAAACATCGTAATGTTACGTCATCCTGATCAATAACCTTTAAATCGCATCACAAATGGATCCCTTCATGTAAATCTGGAGGCAGAATTGAAAAGGCTCCATAGAGCTACAGTTAGCTGTAATTCCTGCAGTATGGAAATGCATCAAAGAGGAAACTTCCTACATCAGCAGCAATAACAAGGTTTTGTGCAGCTTGAAAGTACCTTCTGTCATCTCATCCTTTCTTTTAGCTGCATAGTTTGTGCAAACAGAGCCTTTTAAATGAGAGCTGGTGAAACTGTGATTGTACATGTCACTTTGTGCAACACAGGAAACAGCAAACGTTTGTAAATTCTGAATTGGAAACTTAAAAATTGCAAAGAAAAGTAACAGAATCACATCTTCAGTTGACATTCAAGCTAGTTTTCCTTGTTTGCTTTGACCTTTTTTCCTTGTCTTTTGGATTTTGAAATGCAAAACGCTGTTTTTAGCTTAGCTGTGAACTTTGAACCACCTTGGAGCTACTTTGGTTAAAAAATAGAAAAAAATAAAAAAAATCATTTAATTGTTTTTTTTCCATGGCGCCATCACCTTTATGTCATAACACATTATATGGAAATATCTTGCATCTTAGTGCAACTTTAAAATGAAACAGAACACCAACGAGTGAAAGGTCATTTTGATTTTATTGTAAGTAAAAAGGTAGAAAACAACTCATTTATATCTGATAATAAAGAGTGGATTGTACTGCATGCATGGACGATGACACTTGGATGTGTGTGTCTTTACACTTGCAGCCAGTGATAACCTTGGACGGGAGTATTTCATACACCTTCACAAGTGAGGGGATGCACACCGTGACAGTCCAAGTGTCTGCAGCCAACACCATTCTGCAGGACACCAAAACCATCGCCGTCAGAGGTTAGTGTTTAACTGCGCTTACATCCTCCCGTTGAAACTTGTGTTATAAAACATCAGTGTGTGACTCAGTCTTGTAGAAAACGTCAGTGAAACATAATCGGTCCGACTCGAGTAGAATATATCCCATTACCGTTCAAACCTCTGAGGAATACGTCTTCATTTGATGTAGAATTATTCAGCTCCAAGTATCTGTAAAATGCAATGATGTATTACCAGAGGATGGGTTGGCGTAAAACTGTGACATTTTCTAATTATCAAGAAGTGCATCTGGCACATTTAGCCAAAGGGAAGAGTGGGGGGGGTATGAGAAATCTTCTTCTTTTCATCAAGTGTTAACTACCTGAAAACTCAACATGAGAAAGATGACAGTTGGCACAGCTCTCTGTGAATAATGCCCTCCGATCAGCATGAATTAATGGCTGATTCTCCCCCGACTCTCCTCGACAGAATTCTTCAAATCTCTACTTTTATCTTTCTCCCCGAATCTGGATGACTTCAACCCCGACATACCCGAGTGGAGGCAGGATGTGGGGAGAGTAATTAAGAAAGCTCTGCTCCAAGTGAGTGAATTTCATTTCGCTTGTACTTCCCTCTCTCTCTCCCCTTCCTCTGTCCATATCTGTCTTTCGCTGCTTCCATTCTTGTCCTTTCTGTCTCTGGCTGCTCTTTCACAATTATCTTCTGCACCCTTTTCCTGCCCAATACTCGGGGCTCACTGATGCAGCAAAGAGAACGCCCTCGGGCCACCCTGCGATTCATCATCAGACAGATTTGAAGACGTCTCTGCTTCCTCCACTCCTTCAGGAGCTTCATGATGACACCAATTCCTTAATTTCAAAAGTCACGGATAAAATGATCTGGGAACTTTGTGCGGGGTTTTTTTTGATAGAGACCGGAGAGTAACGATACCTGTCATGGTGTCTAATGCATGTGTGCGCACTTGATAGTAGGAGGGGTGGAAGGGCTCTCTGTGTGTGTGGGAATCTCACCTATCATCGCTAAGTGCTCCTCATCTCCCCATTCACAGATCATGAATAGCACATTGTATTTGATGGCTGTGCTTGGAGCAATTCTCACAGCATTAGAGATGCAGGTGGAGGATTTTTGGTGGAATATTTGAAAATGATGAATGGCGGGATTCATATGCCACCCTGATGACCCCCATCTCAAACTCTGAAAGTTGTTTCCTCGACTTCTTCCTGAAATTAAAACAACGAAAAGGATTTTAAAGCTTTTATTGACTAACCTTTATCGTTATAGATTAAATACTTTCTTTTTTTTTTTTTTTTGCAATAGATGCATTAAGGTTTATGCATTTAAATAATTTAGACAATATTTGTATTACTATCATTTCAAACATGTTGAAAATGCTGCAGTCAGTAATCTTAAAATACAAGACAGAACAACAACAACAAATATGTTTTTTTTTTCTTATAAAATGCCTTTTTTTTTTTTGTTGTACACATTGATAGGATAAACATTTATTTTCCACCTCTTCTAATCAATCTATCAGCCTATTATTTAATATTCTGTGATCATTATGAAAGCAATGATGTGCCATTACAAAAGTTCCCTGAAGTAAATGTTTTTTATGAAATAAAAACTAAAAGAAAAAAACTTCATTTATGAAAGGCATAGTAACCTGTAGTGTGTATCATAGTGCATTTTGAACCCTTGTAAAATGTAAGTAGCAACTTATATATATATATATATATATATATATATATATATATATGTATATATATATATATATATATATATATATATATATATATATATATATATATATATATGTTTTATAACACAATGTACTCACTATATATATATATATATATATATATATATATATATATATGTATATATATATTCAGAGGAGACCTAAATGAATATGTATATATATATATATATATATATATATATATATATATATATATATATATATATATATATATATATATATATATATATACATATTCATTTAGGTCTCCTCTGAATGATCTGACTCTCATGTTAAAACATTCATTATAAATACACCCACATCCCTCCTTTGTTACATTACTTTTCTTTATACCTTCTTAATTTTAATGTAAGTTATGGTGTTTTATCATTGTTTTCATGTACAATATAAGAAGACAGCACATCAAACAGTAAATATATTTACTGGTATACTTGAAACAGAACTGATCTTAAGATTTTTTTAAGGTGGATGATATTGCACTGAACTACTAGACTCCTTATAATCTGTTATTTTGTTAATTGGAGTCTTTATTAAATTTTTTAGGAGCATGTTGCATAAGCCAGATAATTATCCTACATTCGGCTGAGCCAACCAATCCTCAACCACATAACCAGCAGCAGAACAATATCTCACTGGCTGTGCAGGATGGCGAGAACTTTCTTGGCATTAAGCGCAAGCTTTGAAACTACTCCTGCAGGGCTTCGTGATAAAGGTGCACTCAGCACCTGATCAGTAAAACACTCATCATGTAAATGTAAATAAGTAAGAAAAAAAGGAAAAACGCTGCAATCCGCCTGTGCTAAATAAATATCCTAAAAAAAAAAAAAAAAAAAGTCATTTTTACATGTAAAACTGTTTTTGTTGGCGTATCGCCCCATAGTGAATATGTGACATTTCCGAGGTGGTTTGGTCTGCGTGAGTTAAGTTTGTACACAAACCAAACCAAAGAAAGGTGTGAAATATTTTGGAAAACCCACCCAATCAGGCCAAGTCCCCCGGTCTATCCTGGTGTGATTCTCCTCCTAAACCAGACATGCCACATGACCTTTCTGGGAGCTTTCTCATGTATTGTACATATTGCTGAATTTAATCTCTATGTGATGGCATTTTAATTATCAGTGTATTTTTTAAGCTTTTTAATTCAGAAAACTTGACAACTATATCAAATATGTATCAGCAAAGTTTGGTTTCATTATAAGTCTTTTTCTTGTCTTGTTTGGTGACTATTCAGACAACATGGCTGTTTCCAAGAAGAAAGAAAAGACAACAAAAATTGGAGTTTAAAATATCTTCTATCTTGATGGCTTTATTTCTATTGAAGCAGAATAGACCAAAAATGGTTGCTACGTGGCAAAACACCAATCAGTACCAACCCTTTAAATCATTCCAAAGGTTTTCCACTTTCAGAAAGGATCATCTTGAAGCCATTTAGAACTGGATGGGGACTTATTTGGCTTCCATTGAAGTCAAATAAAGGCGATATCGGCGTATTTTTTTGCAATGAAAGAAAAGAATATTTTCTGGTCTGTGCAGTCATTTAGTTCTCAGATGCTTTGACTGAATCAGAAAACACTTAGCAAAACCACTTCAGTCCTCCACCAATCTGTGTTAGCTTCTTTTGTCATTGTTAAAAAAAGCTGTGCATGTTTTCTCTTCTCTTCAGTCACCTTTCATTTGGAAAAACTCATTCTGGCGGTGGATTGCTAAATAGCTTCGCTCAAGGTTGTATCAAATGAACTGAACAAAAAGCAAGACCAAAATGCTTCTTTGCTTTTTTGTCTTTACAATTCTATTTTTAAAGTTAAACATTTATACATAGTTAGGAGTTTCAACATCTTACAAGTCCCCTGTCCTGTGGCGTCTTATACCGTCACTGTCCGACACAAATTCTCATTTCTCACAAAGACTGTCACGTGGTATGCTCTCAAAATTAAAGAACTAAGAATTTCACAGTAAAAAATGAGCTGAAAACTACAACCAAAATAAATACAAAAGATCTTCGGTGAACATGAGCAAATCCCTTTATATCTTTTTACTGCTTGCCGGTAAAATTTGTAGCATTAAAATGAAAAAGCAACTGGTGCTGTTCCCATTTCATACAGGTTAATGCAAATATATTAATGAGTAATAATTAGAATAAAGTTTGACAGTAGACGAAAATGTCTGAAAATCTTTTGAAAGCATTTTAAACAATAAAATTATTGTAAATGTAAAGTAGTTTCAGCCTAGCAAGGACAATGGGTACGGTTACATGGTGTTTTTTAATGCGGAATTAATAATTCAGAAACTTAATTCTCTTATGAATGTACATGATGATAATAATTCCGAATGAACGTTTACATGAAACACGTCCTCACTTAATTCCTCTTTAGAGCGGCGGGTGGGGAAGGGTTGTTATTGGACAGAGGGTGCACGTGACGTATGACGTATACCGGAAACAAACAAAGTCGGCTCCCTGCTTCTCGTCTTTTCAGTTGTAACTTGTAAAAAAACAACATAAGTACCAGTTTTGCCGCTATTGTATTATAATGTTTCAAGTACCAGCTCAACATGAGCATACTACTTCACTTTTTGCAGCAACTGGGAAGGAAAAGAAAGATAGACCACCGGAAGGCAAAACAACGCGTGTCATCAGGACAGGACAAAGTAAAGAGCATGTGCAGAATGGCTGGAATTAATTTAAAGCGGAATTAAGGTTCACATGACAGAGGAATTAAATAGATCGGGATTAAAATGCGAATAAACCAGCTAATTACATCGGGATTAAGTTTAATTCTGAATAAAAATTTGCATTAGGAATTAAGTGGTCGTTTTTCATCAGTTTAAAGCAGAATTAACTTTAATTCGGAATTGAACAGGAATTAAAACTCCCATGTAAACACACGGAATGTCTTATTGCAAAGAAGAGCAATAGAACTGTGGAAACGAGTTGATTAAACTTAATCATTTAGCTTGTGCTGTTAATGTAATGGTTTTCAACTTTTCTTATCTTTTGGTGCCTTGAATAACTCAGAGTTATCCTTGTTAGTTCCGAGGCACAAACCGCAGACATCGAAAACATCTCATGTCATCTGCATCAAGATAAGATGTTGCAGGTGACAGCTAGCGAGGGCGTGCAATCTGTGCATGTGTGAAAGGATGTATTTTCCAACCACAGAAACAGGATCAACACGTCTAATCAAGTACAACCTTGTCAACAGTCCAACTTGAATTCCACACAACTAACAGCAACAAAAAAACAGATAAAAGCTGACAAATCTTCATCAATGCCACCATCATTTTTCACAATTGACCTCCAGCTTGGTACATTTGGGGTCTTTCTGTTTCATCTCACAGCAGACTCAGAACCAGGCAGAGAAGAAAACTCTGCATCTTTTTCATGCTATCGTCAAATCGAGAATTATGAATCAGTCATTAAATTACCGAAAAGCATTTCCATTTGGTGATAATACATCCCAATAACAACTGGCATTCAGCGGGACAACCAAGGAAGCTGGAATGACTCACGGTGCAAAGCTCGAAATGTTCCTAAATGTCTCCTGCTACTATATCATGTCTTTTCTGCTGCTTTTTTGCTATAGTAACCACCTACACTTGACTGCTGTAGCTGTGTTCAAAGCACAAGCATCTATCTTCTCTGCTGTGTTGCTATACAGGTATCTCATTATCACAGAGAAATATGCACAAGACTGGAAAATGACTACTCTCTAATAGGAAAGCTTCGTTGTGCATCAGATGAGGTTATTTTGGTTGTCTAGTTGCATGATTCAGTTTTACAGCTTAATATTAGAGAACTTAGCTTGAGTTCATAGAACTGAGAGATGGAAATTTTTCACATAACCCTGCTTGAAGAGAAATATTAGAGGAAACAGGTGAAATGAGGGTTTCTATATGTTTTTGTTTTTTTCATTGTATCACGGCTGAATTGTCACTTTGATTTGTTTTCATCCTGCATACTTTTGCTATTAGGTACTCTATCCTTGAAAGCACTTCAGATATGTTTATACCATCACAGCTGACACAGAGTTCATATCCAGACAGACACTCTGCCCATGTGCTGACAGGAGGCTTTGTTTTTCCTCCATTTTGTTCTGGTTGAAAAGTCTTGCTTGAAACGGATGTCGGTCTACAACTGATAGCTATTCAGCATAGTAAACTCCCCGACTATAAAATAGGATACGAGAGAGTGAAGAAGTCGCAATCAAGTCAAGCTCCATTTAACGGAGGTGTGTAATGCAGATGCTGAATCTTTCAGGTCATGACTTTGCACTCTTCACCTGGGCTCATTCAGGTACCGCTGCTGTTCCCGGTCACACCTTTGGTAATAGAGGTTATTTCACTCCACACCATCTGACTGTAGTTTCCTCCCTCTCAACATTTCTTGGCTCAAACTCACACACTTTAAAATGTTGATGCTCCCACACAGCTTCCCTTAGAGATTAATGCCAGCTATCAAGCTACCATCTCCTCATTGCTTCCCTGAAGGCACAAAAAACTTTGTCATCCTTCTGCTTGGTAAATCATTCAGTTAGAAACACATTTACCTCGACAAGGCCATAAACAAATGTAAGGATGATAATTTCACTCTATTGGTGTGTCCATATGTCACCATTATTTCCTAAATCAGATACTTGATCCTGGTCCTTGAGGGCCAATGCCCTGCAGGTTTTCCAGGTGTCGCTGCTGAAACATCTCTATCTGATGACCTTTGTGTTGTCCTTGTGCTTCTGCTCCATTACGTGGCAGAGGCTGTCCCTCAATCCTACTCAGACAAGGGAGGCGTTTGCCATTCTCAATAGGATGATATGCCTGCTGCCCCGTTAGGGCATTCTTGCATGAAAAGGTATGGAAGTAACACCCCCAATCGATTTTTTTTTTTTTTTTTTTTCAGTTAAAGGCTGTTCTCAAAATTTAAATAAATCAGTGTATACTGGAAAAATTTTGTACATTCATACGTTCCCAAAATAAAAGCATTCTTGGTTTTTATGGTGTGACATCATGAGGTTAGATTCTGACTCAAACATCTCTGCAGATCAAATTAATCAACATCAATGGTTCCCAGAGGATGGATGCTGCTGATGCCGTTGATCGCATAGTGTTGAAATGGACCGTAGTGTTATTATGTTTAATAACCAAATCATGACTTTGGAAAGAATTAAATCATTCTGGATAGATCATTAACTTTTATGCAGATATCCCCCGATGGCTAATCTGATTGCTTTAGTTGAGTTTTGTTTTATTGTCGTGACCACATCAGACCGTTGTCAGGATGTACTTTTCATTTTCTCCACAGGGTAAATAATAATTCTCCTGTTTTCTCTTAACTTCATACCATGGAGTAAAAATTTGATTTTTGTGCTCGACACCAACAAAGGAATGAGTCTTTTCTCAGCCTAACATGAAGTTTAGCTAAAGTGAGCATTAAATTGCAGTTGCAAAAAAAAAAAGGCTAAAATGCAAACTGTTTGCATTTAGTTTAACATTGTGCTGTGACAGCAAAATGCCTACTGGATTTTTTTTTTTTCTTTAACCTAGAATAAGTTAAAAACAAAACCTAAAAAAAGTGCTAAAAGGTGGGGATTTATTTATCTTAAATTTCAGCCAAATATTTGATCTCACCTGCAAAAAAACAGATCTAATGATCTGGACTATTTCTTTAAAACATACATCTTTACATGAGTATGTAAAATAAATAAATAAATAAATATAAAAAAAACAAACAAGCATGATCCAAAAGTGACTCTTTTCCTGAATTAGGCGTATCTTCACAGTCTTTGTATTTAGCAGTACCATTTTGTGTGCATGAAAAAGGAGCCCTTCATGTGTGCCCACATTATGTTTAAACTAGTGACTGATTGCTCAGAGAGTAACCGTGGTTCAAAGGCATTGATTTTTTTTTTCAGGGGCTATTGCCTGTTTTGACATTCGGTTCACTTTATCACTCCTTTTTCTCATTGCGAGACGTGCCCACGGCTATCATTTGTCCACTGCTTTGGTACTCCAGTAGTGATTTCTGTTCTTGATAATGGATGTACTTTGGCTGTACACGCTCTATTGTCCACCCAGGTTATAGAGAAAACATAAAAACATCACAAACACTAAAATAAAGAATTATCACCACCCAGCGTCAGCGTCCCTTTTGCCTGTATACATGTGTCTTAAAGCTACAAACGTAGGTCTGGAGACAACTGTATTAGACATTCTGCAAGTCGTTCACTTGATCTATATCATGTAAGAAAAGTCGGACTGAAAACTGATAGGTTGTTCGACACATAATTTAACTGACTAAATTATGATCAATAAACAAGGGCATTTGTAAGATAGACACATTATACAGGGTAGCAGTAGCTACATGCGCGACAACAATGATTGAGCTACAAATGACTAAAGTTAAATACAAGACACAAGACACACAAGAGCAAGAGTACAAGTTGTGTCATGTACTATAATGAGCTAAAGTGCAGAATAGGAAGTTACGGTAGCAGTGTAATACAAGATGTGCTGAGAGCAGTAAAGGGGTGATGCGCCACAAGTAGTCAATGTATCACCGTATCAGTGTGATGCAGTGACATTCAATGGATATGATGTTATGGGGTATTTATGGTTATTGATGTCCATTAAACAGCTTGATGGCTGCTGGCAAGCGAGACCTCCTGAATCGTTCCGTCCTGCACTTTAGTGTTATCAGTCAGTAAATGAACATACTCTGTTGAAGTCCTTCAAGGGCATGAAGAGGGAGTGAGGTATTGTTCATGATTGAGTTCATTTTCCTGAGCATAATCATTTCAGCCACCTGTTCAACTGTGTCCAGCTTGGTTCCAATAATAGAGTCCTTCTTCCGAAACAGTGTGTTGATTAAATTTCTACCTCTATGTGAGCACCATCCCCCAACACACGACTCCAAAGAGCAGAACACTGGCCACCACAACCTGACTGGAGGTGCACGACGAAAGCTTGCACTTGCTGAAGGATGTCAGGCCCTGTAAGAAGTGCACTTTCTGGCCTCAAAAAAATATGTTCACCAAAAACAAGGACTCACATGCTAATAGTTTGTTGGACCACCTTTAGCTTTGATTATGGCAGCATGTTTTGATACAAGACAATGACACAAGATTTATTTCCATACATTTTTCACCCAGACTTTGTATTGATAATGGGAGAGTTCGACTACTGATCAATGCTTATTCCAGCAAATCCCAAAGATTCTTAGTGGTTTTCAGGTCTGAACACTGTGGTGGCCAGTGTATGTGTGGAAATGATGTCTCCTGCTTCCTTAACCACCCTTTTACAATCAGAGCCTGACGAATCCTGGTATTGTCTTTTTGGAAAGTGGCCATGCTATCAGAGAAGAAAAAATCCATTGATGGAATAACCTGGTCATGCAGTACATTCTGGTTGTCAGTTGACGTCATTCTTTAGACACGTAATGTTGCTGAAACTAGAACAGACCAACCACTGATCATAGACTGCCCCATCAATGCATAATGGCTGTATCACTTCATCAGTCTCTCTTCTTACCCTGATGCTCTCATTACCCTGGAGCAGGGTCAGTCTGGACTCAGCAGACCATATGACCATTTCCCATTGCTCCAGCGTCTAGTCTCTATGCCATTATCTGTTTTATTATGGTTACCATATACTGTATATAGAAAAGTTGGACAGAGCCTCTGTGATGTCAACTGTAGGCTTCTGACAAGCTGGACTGAAGCTCATTGGGCAATTTCAACCATCACCATCTTGGCAGCGTATCATGTATTCCGGAAAATATAAAAATGGGCAAAGACATAGAGCTGAGAGTGTGGTTATGAGTGTAGGGGTGGATGATTAACATCTAAAAAACTCTGACCTGCCTGTAGCTAACAGCTAACCAAGTTAACCCAGAGCAAACAGGAGCTAACCAACTAATGGAGGTAAGCAAGCTAAAGCTAAATCACACTGTTAACCGGCTAAAAACCATTATTGTTCTACACTCCTCCCTCAATCAAAAGGAGATGCCCCCAATTATGCTGAATATCTGTAGGAAATTACTTCTAAATGGGAAATTAGAAAAAAAAATGCACTCCCCCGTGGTTGTAATCAAGGTGAACCTGACCTATTAAACCTACAATGTTTTTTGTTACCAGGCTATAAACATGTTTATTTCTGTTGTGAAGTTGGCCTTTTTAATATGGGACTCTATAAGGATTTGCTCTGTTCTGGAGTCCCTAGTGGATGAAGGTGGAACTGTAATATTTGGCACTCCTGCATAGGCAAACTTTTAACTGCCAGGGGTTGCTGCTTGATGGTTATGGAGTTACCATCACATTGAACATACAGAAGTGTTCTTACTTTAACTATAAAAAGCAAAATAAACTTTTTTTTTTTTTTCATTTGATTTTATCAAACATCTTTCAGGATTTTCTACTCACATTTCTTGCTGGAACAAGATGGTTCCCAACTATCCTTGCAGCTTTTAATAATGCGTAGGACAGGTCTTAACCTAGCTTTAGCAATTTCTGCAATCTCCTTAAATATTTTCTCTGCTTGATGCATGCCAATGATTTAACCAGTCTAATGTCTGACAACAGCGTGTGTCTTTCCTCGTGGTTGTTTCAGAAATAAGAAGCTACCGGTTACAACTTGTTCAATTCATGTGGTGACTTTTTTTGTTCACCTTTGACCTATGTTGTACATTACCTTTAGATTCGGATCCAACCAAGTTTATTGTCACTTTTCAAGACATTTGGAGCTTAAAGAAAATCCTTCCTATAAGGACCAAAGTTGTCCCATTGGTCTTTGAGATTTTGCGTATCTCCAGTTTGTGTTTACAGGCCTGCTGTCCCTCCTCAGTCTTCGCTTTCAGCTCCCTGTGGAGCTGTTGTCATCAAGCTACTGTGGATATCAAATATGTCTTCACAGCAACTTAAAGTCTCCACCCTTACTTGTTTTTATAGATATCGAAGGTACAAAAAATAACCTTTGGAATACAACTGTTTAATGCAAATTATGGCCATGAACATTTTGAGAAAAAAACAAAATAAAACAGTTGTGTCGTTTTTTCAGGAAGTGTGCATAAATACTGTGAGGCAAAATAGAACCTGAATGCACATTAACCCCAACAACAGCCTCTTAGTGTGTTGTAATGGTGATAAATCACTGAATGCCATAAAAAACAACAACAAGAAATCAGATAAAATTTTATGTATTTGTGTGTAGGTTAGCATAATAAATTTATTGGTAATTTTCCCAGAGCAATTGCATTTTTATAAAGTCTTCTTCAAGAGCAAATAGACTTGCAAATTGAAGTGACTAATATAATTATAATTAATAAGCAATTTGCTCTTTTCACAGTTGAAGAAGAAACACTGGAAGACGGTTTGTAGACCGTGGTTAATGTGCCTTTTTAATCGTTTTTAAGCCTCAGTTCAGCATTTGATCCTTTAGATTGTCTCATTCTCTCAAACTGTCATGTCAATCTACTTTCCAATGAGCCCAGAGACTCTACACATGTCATGGCCATCCCTCACCACCTCCAAGATGTCAAATGATGAATAGCAGCTGAGTAAAAAACAGAATGGGGGTTATTTAGTCATTTTAAATTTACTCTGCAGAGTGATGCAACATGTTGCTAAAACAGATAGTAAGTAGACCTAATAACGGGATTCTTCAGTCCCAGAAGCCACAATCTTATGACAGTGCTTTTAAATCGCATGACAGTTGGTAATCCATTCCCATTTCAGGCCTTTGGCATGCCACTTCATGTTGGTTAGTGTTGGGGTAGAAGCACAGGAGAGGCTGTGTTTCTTACTGTTTCTGATTCTTATTCATGCTAATCCTTATGCTGCTGAAGTTGCTGTCATGCAGAACTGCAGATGTAAAACTACAGCCTCTGGTCTTGCAACAGTGCTCTGCTTTAGCTGATTGTACTTTGAATGGTTGTTATCTCTGACTTTAGCATTAGATGTGAATAATTGCTACATGCATTTACTGAAGCCAAATCCATTGATTTCATGGTTGGAATACCATGCTTTGGTGTTGGTCAATCCCAGTTGTCTCAAGTGCAGCTGTTGTTACAACGTATAACAATAAAACTACAGTTACACACAGGATTCAGTTTAAGGTTTCCAAATCCTGTCACTGTTGTAGGTAATGTGTCTCACTGGGTGGTGAAACAATCACATTAAGTTTGAAATCACCCAATAAAGCAAACAAAAAGCAATGAAAAAGAAAACAAGACCTATATTGCAATCAATTTATCTGATTGTATTTCGACTTTTATAATTCCCTTAGGTAGTTAACCTTTAAACCTAGACCAAAGGAAAAGTGGAAAAAAAATTAATCTATGTAAAAAAAAAAAAAAAAAGTCTTAATTTGGCCCTTTAACAAAATATTAAACAAATAATTAACTAAAATGGTTTATTACTGTGTGAAATAACTTTATTGTAATGCAGAACATGTCCACTAGGAGGCACAAGACAAGTATCAGATTCTGTCCAACAAGGTTTTGAGCAAAGTTTTTACCACAAAGTAATGCAAAAAGAAGATTATGTATCAGATATGATGCATATAGCATTATTAAATGATACTTCATCAAAACAAAATGTAAGGAACTTTAAAACTGAACATACAATTGGTAGACCTATCGCTTTGATCTTGTCAAGTATAGGATCATGACAATTTCCTGATAGTATACTTTATTCATGTATAAATATATTTCCACTGGGTTTCTTTAAACACCAAGTCTTAAATATCAAGACACAACTACATTATGCAATGACTGTTAATCTTATAAAACTGATTCCCTCTAATATCAGGAATGCCATGTATAATGAAGCATCTTTACCATGTGACAGGTGTCTGACTTCCCGGAGGAGCAGCTGTTAGTAGCTGTATTCCCAGGAGTTCCAACAGCTGCAGAGCTTTTCCTGTTACCCAATAAAAACCAATCAGAGGGCAAGAAAAAGAGCGAGGAGGAGCTTGAGCAGGTATGGGTGCCTGCGCCTGACCTTCCAAAACTGTTGAAATCCACTGAAAACAATATTTTCTTTGCATGTTAATCTGTTTTCTTGTTGTCGAACAGGCATCTGGGATCATCGTCAGCGCGCTGAATCAAAATCTGGTGGAGTTTGAGTTGAAGCCTGGTGTAAGAGTCATTGTGTACAACACGCAGTTAACACTGGGTAAGCAACATTTCCAAGCAGCGCCTACACTGCTGTCATTAAGATGTCAACTCTAATATCATTCACTGGTAGAAATTAGTTATTTTTAGCAGGGTTTTTTTTTTTTCTGTTTCCGGAGTGCCAAGATATAGAACCGTAATAAGCATGTTTTCCATGTTTTGACAACTAGAATTTTTCTTTGGTCTACCAATTAAAATTCCTGTCAGCTAGCCTCCATCGCAGGCACAGGAACATGAGGGAGGGTGGGAGGGGTTGGATTTTAAAGTGGAGCTCCTTGAGACGGGGGGATCTTTTATGCCTGCCATCAAAAGCTGAACATCTGTTCCATTTCTTATACAGCCATCCAACCACAAAATGAGTGTTACACTGAGTATAATTATGTTGATTATTTAGTCCTTGAGAGAGAAAAGTGTGTAATTTGAGGGCAGAGGCAGAATTAGGAGTGACATGAGAAGTCAGCAACACTGTTAAGTTCCTAACTGCTTGAAATGTGAAGGTTGGTTGACAATCGAGCCCCTTGAATGAACCCTTAGTTTGAAATCAGTGCTGATTTATGGAGACACACGGAGTGGAAAACTTGACTTTTTTATTGACTTAGTGGTAGTTCTAAGAAACTCCTGTCCTTCATCGCTAGACTGATGTTAAGCTGTATTCATTGCTTGGCTAGTTTCATCAGGCACACAGTCTCCAGAGGTGCACCACCAGTGTGTAGCTCAAAGTGCAAGGTATTAACAGGCTGCCACGTGCTGCTCGATGGGGTTCCACGGTGTGCTACAACTCCAATGACATTGGTGGTGTACCCAGTTGAATCCCTCTTTATATTTCATTTCCTAAGAAAAGGTCTGAGAAGCCTCCAAGCTGCACGAGAAAGGTCAGCTGCTCACGCAATTCCATCTCTGAGCTGTAGGTCTACTGAGAACGGTGGTGCTCTGGAAACCGCATTGTGAGTTCCTGTCAATGACAGACCTACATGCACTCCTGCAAAACCCTGACAAGAATTTAATGCGAGTGCCTTATAAGAGAAAATAAATACAGCGATATTTATTTTATCAAGACCACCTGTCTGGGACCTCGTATGAAATAAACACAAGATTCCGATACCATTTCAAATCCAGCGGAAAAGTGTGAGTTTCCTGCTGCTGTTACCTGCTTCGCACTGAAACGGCCATCTCAAGCTACTGCACCTTATGACATTTAGATATTAAAAAATAAAACATCCTGACATGTATATAAGCTGAGGGCGTTTGTGAGGATGCTTTCAAAGGAACGTCATGAATATTTTTTTCCTGTTTATTAGCCAGCCTTCAAAGCAGCACCCTCTCTCCACTGGTGGGGGGCACTTCACTTGGCAGGAAGCTGGTAATACAGTTTAGAGGGTCAGTCAACGTTTAGGAGCCAACAGAGCTACGAAATAGCAAGAGCTTTTGTACAAAACATGTTCAAGGGATAAGTTAACTGTAACTGCTTATTTAACACAGGGTATCATTCAAGTATGTAACAGCAGGTGATGGTTTAAGATTGCCGTTTTAAACAGTTCATTTAAATTCAGCAGCAGCTTTGCACATTTGAGCTGCACTGAATGTGTTTCACTCTGTCTCGTTCCATTTTCCACAACCATGCATGACATTGCTGTATTTATACCTGTACATTCAAAAATCAGGGGTAAAATGGGATTTCTTTGGATTGTTTGTGATGTAAAGATGGAAGACAGAGCTCAGTGCCTGAGATAAAGATTTAAACTGCGTTTAATGGGAAAAAATATGGATACATGATGAAAGAAAAATGCTTTTGTTTGGTTCAGTTTATTTCATTTTTGATGCAATATAACAAAGGTCTTAAAATAGATCAAATATAGTCACTACACAAACATGAAAAGGAGAAGAAGGAAGAAATTACTTGTATAAACTGTCCCTTTTTTACATGACAATTTAATATGAGTATGTATGCAAATTTAAAAAAAAAAAAAAAAAAGTGTGAATAGGCTTGCGGCCAAGTTATCTTTCCAATGTTTTAATTTTTACATATACAGAAGGAAAAGAAAGGAGGGAGCGAACAGAGAAGAAAATTAGAATTAAAGGAAAAACGATGCAAAGACACATCAGTTACTCAATTTTCCACCTTTCTTTTGAGGAACATTTAAGTATTTTTTTCACATATGTGGAGATCTTCGGCCCATCTTTTCTCTTGGCTCAGCTTTTACGAAAGACTCGACTGAATGTTGCTTTTATTTTTTTTTGTTATATCATTTTAGTTACTAACCCTGAATAAACTCTGTCTCAGTTTTTTATTTTCCTTTTTCTTTTTTGTTAAAAAAACACGTGCTCCAGAGCTGCAGTGCAGGAAAGGATGACAAATAACATGAAGTGAACACAACATGGATATGCTGGGTCTATTCTGTTCCCAGTGAAATAAAAGTCAAAGAATCTCTCCCTAATTTGATTAGCATTGTCCAAACCACCAAGCACTTCATGAGTTTGCTGTTTTTAGAACCTCTCTGCCCTCCTCTTTGCTCCCTCAGCACCCCTGGTGGACTCCAGTCCCAGACACAGCAGCTCGGCGATGCTCATGCTTCTTTCGGTGGTGTTCCTGGGCCTGGCGGTGTTCCTGATCTACAAATTTAAGAGGTGCATATCTTTCTCATCACGTCCACCTGCTGCACCTAAAGCATGATCGTGAAGACCATTTCTATATATCAATTAGGATTTTTTCCATTATTGATGAAAGCAGATGAGCCCAGTTAGTTTCAGGCACATTTGCTGGTCCCATTCAAAGTTGCCCTGACACTTTAACATGATTGCACTGCATGGTGCATGCAAACTAATCAGTGGTAAAAATGCAGTGAAAACACCATTAAATGGTTTGATATGCAGTTTTTTGTGCTCCAGCTCTTATTTGCCAGATAAATTATTCATACTCAAAATGATTCTGTTGAAAAGTCAGCAGGAATCGGAAGAAATCTGTCATTAATTATAGATATGCAATTTTTCCTGCCAGTCTAAAGAGATGCATTTTTCAAGAAACGTCACAGTTGACAAAACAGAATGATTAACAATCAGAATGAAGAGTAACTGGAAAAAATTGGATAGCGCATAAATAAAGATGCCTGTCAGATTGTAATGTTTATGTAATATGCTTATAATTAAGTTAAATGTAATCAAATTTATAATGATTGTACAACTGGAATGTCCACATCAGCCTTGGAAAGCAAAACCTTTTATTTTATTTCAATTAAGTGGTTTAAAACCCAGACTTTCAGCTGTGAGATAGATCATTTATGACATACATAAAACTATTAGCTGAAAGAAATATGACATATATGTAGACTGAAAATGGTTGTCTTACATGCTTATTTTTGCTTTTGCTATTTCGTAGAAAAATCCCTTGGATCAACATATACGCTGAGGTGAACCAGGAGAAGGAGCAGGAAATGATTGGCTCAGTGGGCCAGGGTGACAGCACCCCCAAAATCACCCTTAGTGAGTTCACCACATCTAAAGAACTCTTGGAGAAGGAGTTGGATGCCAGGGTTAAGAGTAAGTCAAAGGAATCGTTCTCGCGTCTTACCTGCTAATGTCGCTACTGAGTCAGAATTGACGCTTGGAGAATGACTAGCATTGAAATTGTTTCATTAAACATTCCTCAATTTACTATTTTTAATTTTTCATCAATGACCTTTGATTCAGATCATATTGAAAGCTTTTTACCAGATGCTACCACTGTAAAAAGTAAAACGTTATTCCTCAACCATGTGTTGTTGAAGGTTAGCTTGAGGGTGTGTTGGGCACCATAGTATGTACAGCACATCCAAGCTGATCCCACTAGTGTTTGATTTGGTTACTGGCTGGACTTATACAAGGCCAAACCAACATTCACACTCGCCGCCCCAAATTCTGGTGGGACACTGTCATGATCCTGGCTGTGTGGAGGATCTGAGAGGATGGAATACGGGTCCAGATTCCAGAGATGCGGGTTCTCCACTGGCCTCAGAATCCCATTCTGATATCAGTTAGTTGCCAAGTCATACATTTATGTCTGGCCTAAACCCAGCTGCACCAACAGAGGATTACTGCGGGGAATTTAGCCAATTTTTTGGGGCACTTCCCAGACATTTGGATATTTTGTTTATCCTAGAGTCACTATCCTTTCTAGTTACACATCCTTATAAAGGTGACAAAAAATGTTGAGAAAAACTAAATTTCATAAAAATTAAACTTCTGATTAATCTCATATCAAACACCTAAATTTGTTTTGGACTTTTGGTCACAGTAAGCGCAAATGAAAGTGGAAATGCAGTGTGAGATGTGTCTTCATTCTTATATAGCACCATCTTGTTGATGTGTTGTTTAATTGGTTAAATTAGAAAGTGATATCCTACCATTTTCTACTGAATTCTTTTAGTCCTTTAGGACATTTTAGTATGAAAGTTATCACAAAGTATGTAGTAGTTCATGAAAATATACAATAGAAAAATATCCTTGCAATAGATCACTTTCTAATTCCATTGTTTTCAACAGCCTAGAAGCCTTTGTTTTGAGAAATTAATTATGGACTATTGATATTAAAGAAAGAACTTGTTTTACATGCACTGAAGTGATAGCATTGTACTAACCATCTTTTTTCTCGCCCATTTTCCTTCTTTTCTTTGCATAATTCCTGCTCAGGAGGAGTCGGAAATGCCTGCGAGAGCACAAGGGAGATTCCAAATTGCACCAGTGTGTAAAAGCGCAGAGCAGCAGTCGGTGTACAGAGCGAGGTATTAGTGTCTGGGAGGGTTCGCTTTCTGTTTTGTAATTATCGACACAACTGATGTTAATAGTTTTCTAAAAGACCTCATTTATACAGACTTGCATGGATGTGTCATCATGCAACATCCATGCAGCAAATTTACTCAAAAAGATCATTGTAAGTACTGACCAAACTTGTTCAGTTTTATGGATGTATAAGTTGCATAACAACATTAGTTTGCTGAGTGAAATATCTTTCGTGGACAAGTTCTGTACATTTTCTGAGGAGTTTGCTTTTGAAAATCATTTCTGCCTATATGTAGACTATAACGTCCAAGTCTTTAAACAGGGAATATTATTGAAATGTACAATATTATCTTTTGTTCTGTTACATGTATATATTACTACTTTCTACCTGCTCGTAGTCTCAGAACCGTGGCAACAACAGAAGATCTGACGATGGTTTGTTCTTTTTCAAAGTGTGTTAAAAAGTCAGACATTACTTAAAAAAAAAAAACATTTTGCTTTGCTAAAGTCCTTGACTTGTGCATGTTCTTAATGAGGACACAACTTGTGTGTTGTAGATAAGCAAGTGTTGTATATAGTTATTTTCTAAACATCTGTCAAAAAAAAGCCCCAATTATTTCCGCTTTGATTCTGTTCTACTTTCAGTTTCTACAGATACTATTTGGTGAAATGTACCTGAATGACAAGGTTTATCTGTTAATGCTGGTGCAGCCTTACAGGCACTGCACGGGTTTCCTCTGCAGACAAAATGAAAAGGACAAACATGAAGATGATCATGTATGATGTATTTAAATGTCCATTGAAGATGTAACCAGTAACCAGACATTTTAACTAGATGATTTTAGATGTCCTTTAATTAAGCAAACTTTAATTGCAGCTGGCATCATTGAATTATATCTAGGCTTTAAGTTTATGGCAATAGTTTAAATTTGACCTCAGAACAAAAATTAAGTTTTAAGGAATTGTTTCAGTGATCCAATTCAGTGTATTTAACAACTCTGGAGATAGCAGTGACGTGTTCTCTGAATGCATCTTGAGAATGTATGTCTATATCCTCTAAATTACTTGCAGGGGCTAGAAGTCACATAGACAAATACACATGTTCTAGCATAAACATCATTATCTCACAAATTTGAACCAACAATTGTTTGGAGATGTGGGGAAAAATACAAAATATGTCCTTATTAGATGCTCCTCTATGTCAAATGTTCATTCTTTAACTTATTTTTTAGGTATAACTGTGGCATTGATACCATCCACTTACTTTGAAATAGGCTAAAATATCTAACATCATTAGGAAAGACCATTAACAGCCTTAAGGCATTCATGGCCTGGAGGGTCAATTCAAATCAGACATCCCCAGCATAATATCCCCCCAGAACAATGTACTGAGACCAAATGACAATTTGAGAAAAAATCCCTTCGATCAACATAACCACAAGCAGATGCTGTAACTTTTAAACATATTTTCCTTTCTTGCTGACATAGTGTACTAAAAAGTTAAATGTGTAGCAATGAGTGCATGTTAGCATAGCACCATTAGCGTTTAGCTAAAGCATCTCAACACTAACAAGAACAGCTGTGGTTGCAATAGTGCTGCTTGCTAAACTAGCTAAACAGAGCTAAGCTATCTAGCACAATTCTGTTGGTGATTTAAAGGTTAAAGATGACAAATTATGAATATTGTAAGGTTTATAGCTGCTTTCACATCAAAATATGGCTCTAATAGCTTTTTAAAAGAAATAGGAGTTTTCTAAGAATGTAGCAGTGCTTTGACCTGAAGTAGATTAGGATCAATTCAAATTAAGCCATTCTTAAACTGCTTCCATGCTTTGCTTAAACCCAATCATGTGATTTTTTTGCAGGTTTTAATTAGCTAATCTCTTGGTTTATGTTCAGCTCCTAAAATCCATAAAAAAACAGGAAGCAGCTATAGCTTGTGTCACCCTCATGAGCTTTAACATATTTAAAGGTAACAGAGAATGAGCCTGATCACCTGAAGGAAAGTGACTTACAATGCTTTTAACCAAGTGATTTATAGAACATCTGGCATGCTTGACTTAGCTCGGTTTGCATCCAAACAAAGGGCTTGCAAGCTACTTCACAATATTTTTATTTTAAAAAAGTCCTTTTCTCACTTTCCTATTTTTATGACTTGATAGGGAACCGTTAAGTCACATTGATTAGCTTCACTATATGTGTGACTAGAAAGGTCAAAAACACTGCAAACATCGGACATTTTCCAACAATCACCAACTTGTTCCCCAGACAAGCATACAGTGAGTTGGTTCACCACCAGCTCCTGTTACACAGAGCAAATGAGGCAAATGTGACATGATATGAATGCAAGCAATTAGGCTTATTACAACATGGATAAAATAATAATACACTAATTTAATTTCATTTAATTTAATTATGAATGTGCTTGACAATATAAAAAAAATGTAGCAGATGATGTTTTTATGACTTCTATTGCACTATTCCTAAATTAGAATTAACTTTGTTTTCTGTGGGTTTTCAACAAATTTGGTTTGACCACTGGGAGGAAAAGAAGGAAATTAATTAAAAAACATTTAATTAAAAAAACAACAACAGTGGTGATTTTGCTTTTGCTAAAATCAGAAATTCACTCAACACATGCAGCCAGCTTCAGTTGTCATAGTTTTTCTGTGAAATTACCTATAAGCTAACCAAATGCAGGTATTTTAGAGGATATACTGTTAAAGGTTTTTTTGTTTAACTGACTTTATGTCTGTGTAGATATTCACAAAAATTCCAAATTTCAGAGTTACAGTTCCAGATATAGGAGGAAAGTATTGGCAGGAGTTAAATTTGTACTGAATGTGGTAAATATTGTTTTAATAAGTGCAGGAAAATGAGATAGTGGGATTGTAAATGTGAAATAGGCCATTTACACTTACACACACAAACCGTGATTCACCACTTTCTCATTTTTACAATAGTTGTATTTTTATGTATTTATCTTTATGTGTGTGTGTATTAGTTTGTCCATCTAACTTTGAAAGATTTAGGGATAGGAATAAATATCGTTTGCTCTCCGCAGCTTTCTGGGAAAAAAAAAAAATCCCCCCCAGAAAAAGTTTCTAAAACTATAAGGGAAAGCAACTTGATTGTTTTTGGGTTTTAGTTTGACATGTAGTTTTCCTCACTTTGTTCTTTTGTGCCCAGTCTGCTCTCTTTGGCAGAAGTGGATGCAGGTTTTCAGTCATGTGCTGAAACTAGCGCACCACTTCCAAGATACCTGCTTTATTCATTTAAGACACTTGCATGTTAGAAACAGAGCAAACCAGCAGGTTTAATGTCATTAATGCAGTCTCCCTGTTGCCATGAGCCGAGCTGAGTGAAAACTGTTCTCCCAGCATGCAACTACCTAACAGTGTTGTGTTTTTCAACTCTAGCCAGGCCAAGTGGCCTTAAGTTGACTCACATTTGTCCCTTGGTAGCCAGCGTCATGGTAATGAAAGAGAAAGTGGGATAGCCAAGTGCAGGATGTGGCATGCACAATTTCCCACAATGCTCAGCTTGACTAAGGAGCAACAAGAGGGTAGAGGGAGCTTTTCACAAAGGTATAGGCTGTCACATCACATATGCATTACCTCAAACAGAGTTCTCTCATCTCAAACCAAACAACCAAGCCAATACTTGTTACTGCAGACAGAGCACATTGAACAAAGAATAGTTTACATCTTTGTTGTATTCACCTCATGTCATAGCCAAGGGTTATTTGCTTGGCTGGATTTTGTTCATGTGCAAGCTTTGATCTGTTCTGACTCCTGTTATCAAAACAGGATTAGAAGGAACATAAAGGGGAACATGGGAAAGTTGGGGCATGCGTACACACACATAGTATATTTTATATGTTTTGTCTTGTTTTTTTGTTTTTTTTCCTCTTAGAACTCATGAAACTCTGAGGAATTATTGAAAAATTCAAATTCTGCTATCCAGAAAAGTGAAGGAGAGAAAAGTTTCTGCTTTATATCTACACAGACATATTGTTACTGTCACCAGTGAAAGAAAGTCATGTGCTCTCAGCTTTGATCACTGGATATTTTACTCTCATCTGATGTCTTAAAAGCCACATTAGATCGTGAGCACCAGCTCTTCAGAGGAATCCATACCTGAAATATGAACGATATGTCGCATTTGTGATTTTTCTGAAGGCAAAAGCATAGTAATGTTCTTCAGTGCACAAAAAAAGCTATGATGCATGCTTCATGAGTAATGTTCTGTTTCATCTTTAGTTCAATATTTCTACGGTAAGGAAACTGTCATTTTGAAATTGTTTCAAATAAATGTATTTTTGTACATCAGCTCAGCATTTCTGTTTGTGATCAATTTCCTGCAATTCTGCAGTTGTAAAGAATTTGGTTTTCAATTTTCAAAACCAAACCCAGATGACTTTGCACACCACAACCAACATAAAAAACTCAGAAGAAACTAAAATAACAAAACAAATAAATCACAAAACAAAAGTTCATGGAGTGTATAAACACCCCAGCAGGTACGACATAATGTGTCTGTGTGTATAAAGTCAGGAGCCATTGCATATTAAACTATATGAAAGTACACAAGCATTTGTTTGAGTCTGACATTAGAGTTTATTTGAACATAAAGGCAAAACAACAACAAAAACATCTTGTAGGCACCACAATCGACATTACATGATGGTATAAAAAACCTTTCTACAGGAATAATGCAATGGCGATCATTAGAATCATGATAGGAGTTATAATTTATAACCATTTATACCATAGTATGTGTACAATGATGTTGGGCAAATATTATAAATTGTAATCAAAATTATTGTATGCAGTTTTATGATTAATCGCAAGTACAACACTTCACAAATAAACAGCCTTTATCAACCGTTTTCTTCAGTAACAGCTCAAATGTTTCTTGTAAATCCGATTTTAAATATTTATCTAATAAAATCAAATATTAAAGACAAAGAAAGGATGAAAATTTTAGGATTTACTCATTTGATATTTGGTAGCAAGTCAGCAGGATGAATTTAAACCTTGTCTTTGAAACACTTTTCAGAAAACGCTTACAAACTCAACACAGATAAAGCTGAAATAAATCTTTGTCTATGCACCTTTACTCATACATTAGCCAGGATATCTTGCCAACAGATTTACTAACTTTGCATTCTTAGCTTGACTGTTGAGCTCAATTGGGCATGGCTATTATTTAACAGCTAAATGTATCTGTTTGTATTTTCAGCCAGGTGACACCCAGGAACCATACAGGACAGACTGAGCTGAAAAAATGGTGCTTGACAAAGAATATTAGTCGAATGAAACAATCACCAAGTAGTTCAATTTGTTCATTTTCCTTCTTAATATTTCTTTTCAAATGAGTATCAGATATGCTTCACAATCCAGGCCTGTGCAGATTGATCTATATATCAATATTATCGATACAAAGTCTACAATATGGTATTGTTCAATATCCGCAAGCTGAAATCACTATTTTTCTTGCTTTTGGGCCAAAATCCAAAATAATATGAATGAGAACCAGTCAATACAAGCTCTTTTGTTTAGCTAATTTACATTGTTGAAACTGTTACAATGTTTAATTTCCTTAAATAAGTGACAACAGGAAATAATAGATATTTTATTATTTTGTTACATTGATGACATTCAGTTTTTCATTTTCTCAAACACCTGTTCCAGTTAAGGGTCATGGGCCATCTGGAGCTCCCAGTAATCATTTTGACGAGAAGCAGGGTACACCCTAGAGTCTAGGGTGTCCAAAGTCGGTCCTCGAGGGCCGCTGTCCTGCAGGTTTCCCATATATTCCTGTTCCAACACATCTAGCTTCCACTAAATGGATTAAACAGCCAATGACGTGCACAACTGATTAAGCTCTACTACTAATTAATTTGAATCAGGTGTGTCTGAGCAGGGATACATAGAAAACCTGCAGGATTCTGGCCCTCGAGGACCGGAGCTGGACACCCTTGCCCTAGACAGTTCACCAGTCCATCACAGGGCCATTGATGACATTGCTGTTTTATATCATTTACAAACAAACAAACAAAAAACTTTATTAAAATGTCTTCAATAAAAACTAATTACATGACAAAAATCTTCGTACTATATTTATTCATGATTGTAATCATGATGAATAACTGGAGACAAACTTATTAAATAACTAAATTTTAAAGCAAAAAGTAACAGTATCAGTATCTGTATCAGTATCAGTGATACTTGCCCTACATGTAGTTGGTATCAGGTCGATAGCAAAAATTTTAAACATCGCTCTACATTCTGAGAGGAGGCTGCTTTTCTCTGGCAGCAGCTTTGGTGGTGAACCATGGAGAAGAGAGAAACAGCTGTTGGGAAAGGCTTTTCTGAAGATTAGCTGCGACCTTCAGCAAAGGAACCTTCAGTCAGTCTGCTAGTCAGTTGTGCATGTCTGCAGCTAGAGTTTCCTCTCAATCACTGAATGCACACTAAGCTGTAAAAACTCATCAGTGACTGATTTTCAGTTGAAAGAGAGACTTGCTGAAGATCCTGTACATGATCCTGCAGAAATCATGGACTTTCTGGACAAAACCTCTAAAGAACTGCAAACCATGGAAATTAAAGTAAATTTTAAAAGCATCAAATAAATTAATTAAAGTTAAATTTACAAAGGAAGAAAGGAATCATAAAGTCTTGATAAAAAAGATTTTTTTTATTTGAAAAAGGACAAAAGGCATAAAAATTAATTTACATTTAACACAATGGAAAAGCAATTTTGTATAATTTACTGGCATCTCATTTTGTTTATCGAGCTATTTTTATATTTCTGTGTTGATGTTTCATGCTGGCAGTTTTGGTGATACATAACCGAGTAGTTGGGTGAACAAAGTGACCTCTGTGCACAGAGGCGGTCCTAGCTAGTTTTGCACCCTTGTCCAACCACCCATCGGTGACCCCCACACCCGACCATCCCCAGCTTACCAACCCTCATATTTCAGAAAGGCCCCTGATTTTACAATTAAGACACAATATGTCAGTTAGATTACACTTAACATGCAACAGTTATCCAAATAAAATAAACCATAATATTGTACAAATTATAATTTGTGAACATCATATTAACGAAACATAACACGGAAATTGATTCAAAAAGTATCACATAAAGCTTACAAAATGTGACTTAAATGTACATTGACATCACATGAATGTTATACAAGTTAGCATAGACCCATGAATAGCATTAAAAATTCCATAGACGTACTATTCCTGTATTTACCAAATTCCCAAACTATGTGAACTTGCACTTGTTGTGTTGCAAACACAAACCAGCCTATTGGTGAAATTAACTGCATGACTTCATGCTTCAAATTTTAATAGTTGCTCAAGCAAAGCTAAAAACCAAATACAGTCTTCTGTGGTGAAGAAGCAAAATATTAGCAAAAGGAAAATAAATAGCATACAGGTTAATGTTTCATTACATACACATTTAACATCACTCATAGAGACCCGCATACCTTTATCTTTTCAGTGTTTTTCCTCTTCTTCTTTCCTTCTCTTTCTAAAATGGCCACCCACCTGATGATTTCTTTGGTGTTTTGGCCATTATAGGCCTCTGACTCGACTTACCATCATCACCTTCCCATCCGTCACACACCCACAGTTAAGATTGACGTCAAATGATGTGAACAAATTCACATTGATGCAGGCAGATTCGTTGTTTCCTTTATTTATTTCCTTTATTTATTTCGTGAAGAAATAACTTAAACTCCAAACTTCACTGAAAGGAATTTAAAACAACACGAGAAAACAAATCTGCATTTCCCCAAGTGTGCTTCTTCAGCTGTGACGATGGAAGCTTTATTACCACTTCTTTTTATCTACTTTTGACATTTGCATCAACAAATATAGCCTGCACTTTCATTTTAAGTGCCACAGGCAGCATTTAAGATCTTTTCATTTAATCACATCGTCATTAGAGCAGCTGGTTCTCTGACACAGTCCCATACTAAATATAAAGAGATCTCTGCTGTAACTAATTGCAGTTTTCTCTGAAACTGTCAGGAAATGTGTCGACAGCAGCCAGAAATGGAAGATGTTACTTGTAAGGCAAGTGAAAGCGGCAGCATGTCTTTAAATGCATTCGGTTTTTTCCTCATGGGGACGCTCTCTGCCGGGGGCTATGCCAGCTCAGTCTGCATGGTCCTTACATTGAGATCGTTGTTGTCTGGGTAGCCTGGAGTAATCTGATGCAGCCCGATGGCTATGGTGTGGACCCTGCCTGCCCCAATCTGGGAGGTTCCTGTGATGGCACCCTCTGTGGTTATGGGTAGGTTTACTCCAAGTGTGAACAAATCCACAGATGTTGTTTCCACACAGCAGCATCAAGCCACATTTTCTTTAATATTAAAGTTAAAAAGATATGCGCGCGTGTGTGTGTGTGTGTGTGTGTGTGTGTGTGAGAGAGAGAAAGAGAGACATAGGCTTTGTGTTTAAATAGTTTTTTTCTGTTATTTTCATTTGAAAACACATGTTTTAGTATGTAAAGCACTTTGTCTTTATGTGTGAAAAGGGCTTTATAAATGAAATTTGAATTGAATGTCAGCTTTTCATGAACTTCAGACATGAAAGACTCCAGTCTTGTTGTGCACAGCCAGGGATGATGTTTGCTATGGGAAAGGGGGGGGGGGGGCGACCCCCAGGGCACAACTTATTAAAATAAAATAAATAAAACGCCAGTTCTCTGGACTTATACCACTCATTTTCATGTCAACTTAATGGCCACTGGGCACGCTACTGTCATGTTAACTGTGTGCTGAGAGTCATCATGTATACAGGGTGTGTATGTGTGTGTCAGAAGAAAAGGCTGGTTGGAGACAGGAGGTGGATCAACTTGCAACTACAGAGGTTGTAAGCAGGTTCATCTCACTCTCAGAGGAAAAACACGGGGGGGGGGGGGGTACGCACCAAAAAAATCCTGTTATTACAGGATTAAATGATTAGTTTATTTAATTAAGTTTAAAAACTCCAGTGATTTGGAGGAGCTCTTAGGATTTTGTATATGCACAAATATCAGAGCATTTTTCTCCCAAAGAAATCATGGAAACCATTTGTAAGAGAAGCCTGCTGGGACAAACTGCAATCATACAAAAAAAAACCAAAAAAAAAAACATGTATAGATGTTTAGATTCTAATATCAAAACAAGAAGCTTATGAAACAGTCTGACAGTAAAAGCAATAAAGCACCATGCGAGCAGCTCTGAAATAGCCCATAAACAGCAGACATGTCCTAAATGTCAATATGACATCTACCACTGACTCTCACATGTTCTCCAGCAGGATGCAAGCAGGGACCTCCGATCCAAGCAGAGTTGTCGCTTGGTCTCCATGTGACGTTTGCAATGAGATGTAAATACCTGATGGTCAAGGTTGACATCAGGGCTTCTCCAGGTTTTGTTGGATATTTGTTAAATACACACACAATTTCCAGTCACTGCAATTAAATTATGATGATGTTTATAAAAAAAACAAAAAACACAACCACCTTTCTGTTTGTATTTTGCTGCATATCATCATAATCCCCTCCTACCCCCTCCTACTTGGACTCTCCAGGCCACTCTGCTCGTGCACTCTTTGTGGACTTCAGCTCAGCTTTTAACTCCATCCAGAGGCACCTGATGATCCAGAAGTTGCACCACCTTAATATTCCCACCAGAATGATTCATCTCCTTCATAACTTCCTGAGCAACAGGCAGCAGGTCGTACGGTTGGGTTCTACAACATCATCTGCCCTCACCATCAACACCGGAGCACCGCAGGGGTGTGTACTTAGTCCTTTCCTTTACACACGTTACACAAATGACAACATCAGTCCTTCACCTCACATCAAGTACTTTAAATACTCAGATGATACTGCCATTCTCGCATTACTTAAGGACAATAACTCCACCATGGACTTGGACTATAACAACACTGTCATACACTTCACCAAATGGTGAACAGACAACCATCTGTACCTCAATGTTAATAAAACAAAGGAACTCATATTCAGCTCTACTTCACCACAGCAACCCATTGCCATTGACAATCAAACAGTTGAAATCGTGGACAGTTTTAAATATCTTGGAGTAACAATAGACAGTTCACTAACATTTGATCAGCATATTATGGACATTCAAAAACGAAGCCAACAACGACTATCAATAATCCGGAAACTGAAAGGACTCTATGTTTCTCCACCTCTACTCCTACGGTTATATCAGTCCATTATCCAGCCTGTTATTCTGTACTGTTCAACTTGCTTTTTCAATTTGTTGACTGTTAAGAACCGGACTAAACTCATAAAGGTAACCAACACCGCAGCAAAAATCATAGGACTCCCCACACCAAGCCTTACAGAGCTTAACAACAGAGCCATTGGACGCTTTGCACTTTCCATGGAGCAGGACCCCACACACCCCCTTCATGAACAACTCACCCCTCTTCCTTCAGGACGGAGGTACAGGGTGCTCAGGTGCAAAAAGGCTCGGTTGGGAAAAAGCCTGATCCCCTCAGTCATAACATTTCTAAACAGCAGGGGGCGCTGAGTGTACTCTGTTCATTGTATTTGTATGTTGTTTCTGTGGTCTGTTGTCATTGTCCTTTTTGTTGTCAAACATGTGCTGTGTACGTGAAAAAGAATTTCCCTTTGGGGACAATAAAGTCTAAGTCTAAAGTCTAAAAGTCTACCCCAACCTCCCGACCCCTCCTCCTCCATGCTGACTCAGCCACCTTTAGTTATTTGGTAGATCTCACATGTATCAATCTGAATCAACTGATCCTGCAGGCGAAACACATTACTGTCATTTTGACCATGATCCTCTGCTTTGAGTCAATAAGCAGCAATGAACAGGTGGTGAGTTGCAGGCTTGGCTGAGAGAAAAGTAAGCCGAAAGCTATTATGAATATCAAAGCTGAAGAAATTAAATCACCATCATTTTCAAGGTAAACCTTGAAAATAGAACATGAAAATCTCCAAACTCAAAAGACAAAAAGGAAGAAAAGAAATCAAGAGAGCATGAGAAGCTCAGGAGTTGGACAGCTTGCAGTCACTGATTCAGCTCAGAAGCCTGCATCTGCTTAAAGAAAACATGGCCTCATCTCCTCTGAAAGCCTACAGACTTCCCCGTGGATGGAAGAGTTTCACTTGACAATCCTGGCAAAGATTTTCTGCCTTTTGATTGGATGTTTATAGAGATGAAAGTATTCACCTCCCAACAAGAACATTTGCAAACAATAAAACTGTTTTCAAAAATATATGAGCATGGAAACAATTACTGTGGTTTGTTTTCTCCGATTCACTGACTCAAGAAACAAACAAAAGACAGTCATGAATATTTATGTTTCTCACTTCTTGACTTGATTGAATTGGATCAATGCCCAGTCTATATTGCTCAAAGTCATTTCCAGTTGTTTGGATGACTATAACAATACATACTGAAAATCATAGTCTGTCATGTTCTCAGACACTTTTACTGTTTCAGTCATGCAGAAACCTTGGTGCAGAAGGTCCTCTAAGAATGATCACCAGGTCACACTGAAGGTCTTCACACAGTTTGTCATGTTTAGACTGGTTACCAGTCTTCTGTCTCATTCTGAAAAGGATGTAGACACACAAAACATTCATTCATTCATTCATTTATTAATTTTTTCATTCATTTTCTCAACCGCTTCGTCCAGTCCATGCTCTGTGAGTAGTCTGAGTGACATCTGCCTCTGACGAGGAAGGGCTGTGTAATGTATCTATTGAATGTAATCAGTAGTTCATGCATAAGTTGTTCATGTATGTTTATTTTGAAATGCATACTTTTATTTTGGTAAGCTCACAACTTCCGCTTCCTGCTGAGTTGTTTTGTTGGCCATTTTGTATTTTCTGTAGAGAAGGCAACAATCTGCATCTTTCATCCTCAGAGTTTATAGGCCATTGCCAATAAGTGCAATCAAGTTTAATAGTAAAGACTATGGTTATTGTAGCGTTATATATTATGATAACATGTGTTTTAGGTTATATTTAATTCTGCAAGTTTTAGATGTTCACGGCTAGCTAACATTACTGGTGTGTGTTAAAGGACTGCTAACATGTAAATCAGCATACCCTATGTAATGCATATTCTTAGTAATGTTACTGTTTGTTTCAGTGTTACCTTTTCTTCAATAAATCCCCTGCCAAGTACAACACATGACCTGTTCATTGGAGGGACTCTTTGAAGGAATGAGTTAAGCTTTCTGTTACGTAAAGACAAGAACAGTAAAGGCTGAATCACCTAAAGGCCTGATTGGCCAGAAGCGTGCCACTGATGGTTTCCATTTTTTTATCTGTCTGAACGTGGTCTTTGGGCTCTTATCACTCTGTTTTACATAATTACCAGACTGAGGAAGTCTTTGGGTCTACACTTTTTTCATTTCAACATAATGTATTATTTTAGATTATGCAACATAATATACTTGGCCAAGTCAGTATCCTGACACAATCTTGTCTCACAAGTCTGTGGAAGATGTTTTTTTACTTCTTTACTTGATTTACTTGATTTTCACTGCCATAAACCATCAACTATTAAACCTTAACAGAAAATGCACACAAAAAACTGGGCTGTGGATTTTAAATGAGCTTACAGTTACAGTAATTACAATTAGCTTATTAGGCAGAGGTGGTGGATGCTTGTTAATAATGACCGCTGTTAAAAGGAAGGAACATAATGCTCAGGTACGTGTCTGAATATTTGCCGGTATCATACATTAGGCTGACATGTTTCATTTGTGGTTGTGAATAATTGTGTGTTTCTTGTGAGAAGAAAGGAACTGAATCTTTTAGGTCGGACGCAAAAAATGTGGAAAAGTTTAATAAGATGCTGCAAACTTCACACTTGATCTGGAAATGGGAGTTCATCACCAAGGCAACAATTTTCCCTCACTGAGAACCATCGAGTGTTTGACTTGAGTTCCAGAGATCAGATGGCAAATTGCTGAGCTGCTGTGTTTTGTTCTGACATTCACGTTTTTTATTTTGTTCTCTGACAAACTGTTTCACTGGGAAATGTGAGAAAGGCAGCAAGGCACCTTCTTTGTTTTTATATTGTGAGCGGATCCAGTCAGGCTTACTTTTACCTATCAGTGCTGAGGAGAAGAGATTTGTTGTGTGATGGAAATGATCAGGCAATCAGCAGCTACATTACTCCTCATCATGTTCTCTGATACACAGTGTGATGTTCATGTTTCAAGTAGAAAGAGTAAAATAGTAAATGAAAGCCTGGAAACATACATTTTTATTTCTCCAGAAATAAAAAAAAAAAAAAAATGCTGCAAGTTGCTGATTTAGTTCACAGCCTTTAACTGGTAAACAGTCTGATAATGACAAAGATGTTGGAATTATGAAGGAAATGTGGACTGTCAACCTAAAACAAAGCAAATATCATCGCATGATTGAAAAGGAAACTGCTGGCTAATCACTGTGAGGATGAGGTTTCCACAGATGGTGTCCCCAAAAGCTAACAAAGATCTGTTCAAGTTTTAGAAATAAAAACAGTGCAGATGAACCAAATCTGAACTTTTAAGACCTGACAGACTGCGACATATATCTACATCAGAGACTACATCATGTCAGAAAGAATTAAACCCAGAATTATTCAAAATTTTAAGAGTAAATGCGAAGCTTAAAATCAGAGAACATGTTTGTACAGGCCAGAAGGCTGCACAGCTGTTCAGAGAATAGAGCCTTTTTGCAGAGCGGTGAGTCACCATTTGAAGAAAATGTTAAGGTCCTCAGACCCTTGATGGTGCAGCAGAGCTGTGGTTCATGCATGCATGATGTCAGAGAACCTGCAATGGCCACTTTTATACGCTGATTCTTTAATCTTAAAGCAAATAAGGACATATTAGCACAAAATGACAAGATAAGTAAATTATTTAATTATTTACCAGTTATAGAAGTACCTTAGTACATTTGTAGTACAGTAGTACACCTTAGAACATTAGTACCTGAAAAACTAACCCTAACTGTAGGAGCCATATTATAAGACATGAATGTCTGCGAATATGCTGATGTGTGCATGCTTGATTGGCACTTGGGTGGAGGGTGTGTCACTTTGGGTGTGAACACACACATTGCAAATAATTGTACTCACCTGAGCACATCGTTTTGGCTGTAAGGATGCAGAAGTTGGGTGAGCTGGGGAGTAAACTTTTTGTTGACCACAATTAGATGTTTTTGTTCTGCGTATTGTTTGTTCATTGTAATTTATTTAAAGTAACTATAAAAATAAACAAACGCAATAAGGAGAACATACATCTTAGTGCGCGTCATCAATATCTCCCGTGTTAAGCCTGCAGCAGCTAAGTAGATAATGGCGTTGGACAGTTAGCCGCAACACTAACCCTAATATGTATAGTAACCACAGTGGGAAAAAAAGAGGATTTCTGTGAATTTGATAAAAGGAGTAGAAAAACAAGTGGTGCACGGTATATATTGACACCCTGGTTGAGTTTTTTTTGTTTGTTTGTTCCATGTATTGAAGAAAAATGACATCAGCAATCATTTTAAAAGGGTAACAATATAAAAAGAATATATTAGGATTGGGACTCAGTACATTCAGTACAGTATTTGTAATTGCTCAATCTCCGTTAACCACATTGCTGAATAAATTTTTACTTTTTATGTGTGCACAGTGAGTTTGCTCACGTTTTAGTACACTTTTAGTAACTATGGCTCTACGGTGCTAAAGATGTAACTTTCCACAGGCAAGAAGAAGCTGTTGCAAAATCAAAGTCTCCATCTGAGATACTCACCAAAATCCGCTCAAGCAAAGCATAAATTGCACCAGAACATGACAATAAATGATCATTTTTGAGTATTAAATGAAGCGGTAACTTTGGCACAACTCATGTCCGTAACTTATTGTTATGAAATGTTGGCATTTGCCATTAGCTTATGGGACATTACAGTGGGGAACAGCATATGAAAACCTTGAAATTAAACAAGGCCAGCTGCTAATCGTTGTCATTTCTTTGATATTTACATGAATAATAGAGAATGAATTTATTGCATGCGGTCCAGTAGCACAGTACCTTTGTTCTGCATCTGATTAGCTTAAACTAGCCACATTTAGCTTCTACTACTACTACTATAAAGTCAAAGAAAACCAGATTCAGCTCATCAGAAACTTACTGCAATTGTTCTAAATAAACGCTGGATGAAAGATGTGAATAATTAGCCTACACCACATTTTGGTACAGCTGCACAACAGGCAATAAGCGAACTTACCGGTCTAATAATACTGAGGGAAACAGAGAGTGCGGTTTTACATCCACACCATTCTCTGCTCAGACTCCAACAAGCTTATTCTTTAGCAAGTTCAACTGGTGTCTTTCCTCTGCAGCAAACCCTTTCCCACTTTCTCTTTCTGACCTCCTCAGACACATACTTCATTCAGCCATGACAAACTTTCATTCAAAGAGGAGGAAAAAGGAGCACAAAGCAGAGCCCTCTGTGTTTATAGAGGGGGAGCTGTAAAGCAGAGCGCTCCAGGTCACATGATCAACTGATGAAGCTCTGTATATTGGCCCCAGAAATCATCCAATATAACTCACATTAGGCTCATGTTTGGGTCTAAAGTCACACGTTATCCTTTAAAATGAAGCAGAAAGAAGGACAGGTAAAGCCAAAGTGCAGTGATGGTATTAAAAAAAAAGTCCCAAGGAATTTTATGTTTTTGGCTAAAAATCCCCCATGAAAAGTAGGCACTATTCTTCCTGGTACAAACTTTTGACCAAAACTTCATATCAGGTAAACAAACATTCATTTAAAAGTGGTTTTGAGTTTTTGTTGGGCTTGGATGCTGTTGACCAGCATCATTTCATCTTATTTGCTGTGATCAGTTCACATCTGGTCTGCTTTGGGTTGTTTGTCTCTTTTATTCCTAATCCTTTACAGTACAGTTTGTTTTTTGTTTACAGCTGATTTAAACAAAATTGTATCTATTTTAGTTCTTGATTTGGAAAGCTGTGATCTTACTGACTCAAATTGACCAGTTAGTGTGATGACTCATTCTGCCATTGTTTCAACTTGTGACATTTAGCACATGACTCATTTGTTACTGCTGAACCCTAAATACAGGAGACCCCCCCCCCCCCACCAGTCAATTAGAGCTGAAGAGGCTTTTCAGACAAGGGGTCAGATGTCTTGAGCAACTATATTTAACCACCTGTTGTCTTCCATCTTTGTTATGATGAGCTACAGACTGTTCTTTGGCATTTTAAAGTAAACGCTCCAAAATGATTTTTTTTTTTTTTTTTTTTTTTTTTTTTTTTTGATAAATGGCAATCGCTACTTTGCATAAATCACAGGGTTTTCTACCAAAATGGTTGCAGTGATGGTTTGGACTAGAGCTTTATTCCCCTCTTTCTGTTTTGACCATCAACGCTCCAAAGTCTTTGCAGATCCAGAGCAAAGAACGTCTTGCATCAGCGGCTGGAGGCAGGGTCAGGGGGATCAACCAGATTTGCTAAATGATAAGGCTGCCATGTTAAAAAAAAATATCCAGAGCAGAGTTCAAGCTCCTTAATTCATCAGGAAAGAAGTAAAACTGAGCTGCAACTTGAATGTGAAGCTGCAGCAGGAGATGAAGAACATAACCTTTGTTCCTTTCATTTTCCTGACCTTTAATGCTTTGTATTCTCAGTAGCATCGATGAACGCTGCCCAACATAAGAGCTGCATTCACAGTCACAGCTTGTAGCCATGGTTGTTGACATTGTTTTCTCTTTTCATATGGTATATCTAATTTAAAACACCCAAAAATTTACATTTGTGTCACAGTTTTACTGGATATCGGTCAGAAACGCCTGTCAGCTTTTCAGAGAGCAATCACAAATGGTAACTTTTGATTAAAACTAGAATGCTAATTTCAAGAAAATAATCTGCTGGGAAATGAGCAAAACACTGGTGATGACCCTCTGCAGAGCAGGGATTGACAGGGACTCAACATTAAAGGAGCTTTACAGAAGGGTGGATGGGTAAAGAAGGAACAAGAGGGATGAATTAGAGGGAGTAGGACATATGAAGCAGGAAAGGATGGATTAGCGAGGATGTAAGAATGATTGAATGAAGAAGGGGAACCAAATTTCACAGGTTCACTTCCTGAAAAAACTATTTTATTTATGCATTTTTTTATTGATTGATTTGTAAACCAACATTTCATTTTTGTTTTACTGTGTGAAACATATCGTCACACAGATTATTATCAATGACCACACGGCTGAAGTACAAACCACTGAACACTTCTTTTCTTAATATCCATTTTCAGCTCTTTCATTGTTTTACTTTATTCTCATCAACATTTCACCAAAGTATCTCATGAGTCGAATGTAATCATGCTTACATTCAGGTTATCCAGGGCAATTTAAAACCTTTTATAAAAGCTTTGTGACTGAGCTCACATTAACCCATCAGGGAGAAGCATTTCACCGCCGTAGCGAGACACAGAGCACAGTTCATGTGGATCGAGGCCACACAGATGGTAAGTCTCCCTGTTGATCTCACCTGCACAAAGACATTGCTTTATCCCTCTGATCCTCCGTTCAGTAGGGAGTAACGTCCATATCACACTCACAAACACAGAAACGTAATTATAAATGCATTACACAAAAGCACAAGTACAAAAATAAATGAATAAGTAAAAACATTGTCAATGAAAGGTAGCGACTTTCCATTGTTGGGGTCCAGATTAACATTCCTGACACTGCAAAAATGTAAAAGTTTTCTGTACTGTGAGCAAAAAGCTAAATCGTACGAGAAAAATGGAGCGAGAAAAGTCAAATCTGGACTCATGTTGCAGCTTTTAACACTAGGACAGTTGTGATAGCAAAATGTTAAAGAGCACACAGACATTGAAACGTAACATGAGTTATATGAAGAGAATAATATTTAAACTGAGGACTATCTGCAGTCACATCAGTGGTTTTTATGTGGACGCTTAGAGATATCAGGCAAACACAACCTGAGTAGATACAAAATACACTTTCTAAATGGTGATTTTGAAGTTAGTCCTTCACCTAGCTTGGCAGCAGTACGCCCCCATCTTTATACTTTTTACACCGGCTTCCTGCTTGTTGAAGAATTGACTTCTGTATCCTGCTGTTAGGTAATAAGCACTGAATGGTTTAGGATCAAAATACATTCAGGATCTTCTGGTTTGGAATGCTGTGCTTTTTAGCTATAAACTCCATTTTATTCCTCTGTCAGCTGCTGCAGAAACTTCCATTGAAGTATTTTAGTGTTCATGTCCTTTGAAAAACATACAGGAATTTGTCCCTGCAAGGTCCAGTACGTTTCGTAATAATCCACCACCAATGCATACCATGCTTTTATAAAATAATTCCACCTTCTCAGAACAGAAACGTTATTAAAAGTAGAAAAAAAGATCAGTGTTAAGTCGTGTTCTGTCAAAATGACTGCTTTTGGCCAAAACATGTAGAAATGACCATGTTCCCTGTCCTTTAGATAGTACAACTAATGTTAATGAAAACTCGTGTAGCTTTAGGAGACACCGGGGACCAGCAAGACTTCATGATTTGAACTTCATTATTTGAACAAAGTTATCAAATGTGCACATTTCAAAATAGTTAAAATGACCACCTTCATCACTGTAATGTTAACCTCATCAAAACAAACCCACTTTAAGAAAGAGTTACACTGGTTTACAGTCAGGAGCAGATATTTTAATCATGAGCTCCAGTAATGAAGTTCTCACAACTGCCTTGAAACAACCTCATTACAAGCAAACCGTCGGTTTCTTTGAACTTGTTTGCTGATTGGGCACAAAACCATTACATTGAACTTGTGGACTTATAACATCAATGTTACACCTAAATAATATCTGGAAACATGTGTGCATCTTCTCAGAGCATATGCTGGATTATAAAAGTATAATCCATAATCATTCCTCATGTTTGCTGCACAAAACACTTTTTTCTTTTCTTTTTTTCTTATGTTAAACTGATGCTGACAGAAACAGCAGAGTAGCACTGTTGCAGCTTTTCTGTTGCTGGTAATGAGGCCCAAATTAGACTTGTTTGAAGCAAAATAAAATCTCCAGATGAAAGAGATGCGTGGAGGCATTTTCTGCATTAGCGCACACATTATTTCTGATCATTGTCAAGCCTGAAAAAGCTTCATTGTATTAACTAAGGTGGACATGTTATTACTAGGATGAATTTATAGAAATGGAAAATTGCAGCCGCTATGTGTGTTTCACTCAATTTACTAACCAAAAGCAAAAACATTTCTTTAAGTCTTTGGTTTTCTGTTTGACAAAAGTCACGGCTGACTGCCGTCTGTCACTGCAGTTAATTTTAACACCCAGCAGCACTCCAGCTTCAATTTTATGCTTTTCTAGACACAAGTTGTAGGTCAGACTAACAAGTCCTGCTGCAATGACTTTTAACTGGGATTGCAATATTATATATATGTGTTTCCATTACTTTGACTGTGTCTGTCAAAAGTTTAGATATATGACCAGAAGAAAACCTGAAAAGTCACAACTCAGATGAGGAATTTGCACGGCAACTGAAACAATCCATTCATCCATCCATCTTCTGCCGCTTGTCCGGGGTCGGGTCGTGGGGGCAGCAGCCTATGCAGGGAAGCCCAGACATCCCTCTTCCAAGCCACATTTGCCAACTCTGCGGGGGGGATCCTGAGGCGTTCCCAGGCCAGCTGAGAGATATAATCCCTCCAGCGTTTCCTGGGTCTTCCCCGGGGTCTCCTCCCAAAGGGACGTGCCTGGAACACCTCACCAGGGAGGCGTCCAGGAGGCATCCAGACCAGATGCCTGAGCCACCTCAATTGGTTCCTCAGAGTAGAGGAGCAGCAGCTCTACTCTGAGCCCCTCCTGGATGACCGAGCTCCTCACCCTATCTCTAAGGGAGAGCCCGGCCACCCTATGGAGGAAAACTTATTTCAGCCGCCTGTATACAGGCTACAGGCAACTTTAACAAGTGCTACGGTACATCCCGACTGAGATCATGCTATGACGACACAACTGGAAATAAGACTGAGTGGGGATTTCTTGTTTAGAGGGTTGAAGAAGAGAAATCGTCTTCAGTATGAGAAGAACATGGCAGCACAGTATAGGTTTGCAAATCTGCAGCTGAACAAACAAAAACTTCAGGAACAATGTCCTTTAGACAGACCAAACCAAAGTGGAGATGTTTGGACATGATAGAAAACTAAACACAACATGTCAGCACAAACTCTTCAAACCAACTCTCACACATAGAGGTGGAGGGGTTTTAGAGCCACTGCTTTTGAAACCCTGCAGAAATTGAGTAGACCATGAACTCTTTTGTGTTCCAACATGTTTAGGAGTCAAATAGGATCATCTTCCAAGTGATTTAAGCAAAGGGACAATGGATCCAAACACAGCAGCAGATCCACAACAGAATTGTGAAAGAAGGAAAGAATCGAGGCGTTGACATGGTCTGGTCAAAGTCTAGACTTCAACCTGATTGAAATGCTGCAGTGGGACCGTCAAAGAGTCGTGGCTTCTGTAGTTACTCAATTAAGTGAGTTGAATTGAAGGGCAGAAGAAGGGTAAAGAAGCAAACAAGTGCTCAGCATTAGGCAGTTCCAACCAAACTCAGTTCTCAGGACATAATGACTTGGCTCTTGTCAAAGTTCCATGCCTTTTGTCTTCCTCATTTACTTGTGAATTATTTGCCAATTACTACGCCTAATTGCTCATGCCCTTAACCTCAACGAGAACTTGAAGATAATCAACATTATTGACTCCACCAGTTAGTGCTTTTAGTGTTTTCATCAAGCTCTGAAACATAATTATTTCCAAAGCAGAACACAGCATTTGCATTTGGAAGACGGCTAAATATAAAAAAAAAAAAAAAAAAAAAAAAAAAGGGGGTTTGAGTTTTGAAATACAAATGCTACATTTTACAGTCTTCCAAAGATCTAATTGCAAACAAAGATGTAGATGCACAGTCGTGAAATCCCGCACCCAAGGTAACTCAATGGATTTTGGGGCAAGCATCAAAGACAGACTGAAGGTCGTATCAAGGTAAACTTGCAACATAGTGTTGCATAAGATTCCCTTTCATGTGTATTGTATGGTAATACATTGTGCATGATTTAAAAGGATTTAATTGATGTACATAATTTATTCTGCTCCAGCTTCTGGGCCCTTTTGTATTATGAAAGACTAATTTTCATCCTCCTCTTGTTTAACCGGCTTGGCTCTGTACTATCATAATATCTTTATTCTTTTTCCTGGACAAATAACAAATACATGTTTCACATACTAAAGAAAATCTGACAAGTATCTAAATTGGAAGGCGGGGGGGGAGGGTCTTCATCCCATTAGTGATCTTTTTCAATCATTTTAATTTATGCCATGCAAAACCTAGATGAATAGATGAAAAAACGGCCTTGTTTTTCGATGGCCATGCTGCTGTTTAGCTGTTCAGTTCCCTTCTCATTGGAATAGAATATTCTATCTTTCACTTCTAAAGTAAGTCCTGAGTTCGAATGGAGGATGTTTAGGATTAATTTCACCAAATGTGTGAGCAATCGCCTGGAAGACAATGTCTCCCCACTGTCCTTCCAGTTTTTCTTCTGTATTGGGCAGTTCTTAACCAATTTCAGCATCTCCTTATGTTTCTTATGTTTCATTCCAATAGTTTAACCACACTAAAACAGCCTAATTTTTCCCTTTTGGACAGTGTACTTTTCCTTAGATGGGAATAACAGTGTGGAAATAATTTTATATTTTATATATATACATATATATATATATATATATATATATATATATATATATATATATATATATATATATATATATATATATATATATATACTCCTTTCTCACCCACCCCTCCCATCTCCCCAGGGTAGGGCGGGTGGCTGTTCATCTCTCAAGCTCAAGGTTTTCTACCAGAGCCCTGGGAGCTTGAGGGTCCTTCACAGTATCTTAGCTGTTCCTAGGACTGCGCTTTTCTGGATGGAGATGTCTGATGTTTCACCAGGTATCTGTTGGAGCCTCTTTGCCAGTCAGCGGGACACGGCCCCCTATTCTCCAATCACTATGGGTACCACTGTTGCATTCACCCTCCAGGTATTCTCCAGTTCTTCCTTGAGGCCTTGGTACTTTTCCAGTTTCTCATGCTCCTTTTTCCTGATATTTTCATCATTAGGGATGGAAACATTGATCACTACGGCTTTCCTCTGCTGCTTATCCATGATCACTATGTCTGAAAATGAATGTATATTATCTCGGCTCCACCGAGTCTGTTGGGTTTGATGGAATGTGGCACTTTTGACAAGACCCAGCTTGGCTAAGGATTTCACAAAGTGGTTAAATCTTAGTTTGTGGATTGATCTCGACCTGTTTGTATGAAAATCCTGTCCCGTTTATTGTCCCCATCTGTTCCTTTGTTGATTCAGTTTGATCCTGTTAAAAAGAGAGTGTGATTAGACCAATGTAAATCTCTTGAGCTGTCTTAAATAGGGGGAAGATGGTTGAGTTCCCCTGACCAGGTCAAATGGTCAAAGGGGGTTTGGTCCCGGTGTTACTGTGTAAAGAGACAGTCTCACTACAGGAATGAGAAAAAGAAACCATTGTTTAATCCAATTCTAAAGTTTTATTAATCCTGGAAGGCGAGATCGCTACAGTATGTATGTATGTATGTATGTACCGTATGTATGTATAGATAGATAGATAGATAGATAGATAGATAGATAGATAGCTCTATTGTAAAGTAAATATTGATGTTGGTTTGTCTTATAGGAAGGGTCTCCAGTATAAAGCTTCGGGCACGAGAGAGAATTCTTGTTTATTAATTGGGCAGCTGACCAATATATACAGGTAATGTTTGGTTTAGCATTGCAGTAGCTCCCAAATAACATGTACCATTGTCTTGTCCAACTGTTAACTAGTGTACAGCTCTTTATGCCCACTGGTCACTATAATATAAAGCCAAGAACCAGGTTAAAGGGCTGAGCTCCCACATATTTTTTTCTACAAGCTGCCTCACAAATCATTTTAAAAATGGGGTTAAAAATGTGGTAATTTCTTTTTCTTATTTTTACAAACACATGCTAAATAATCTACATTTTTTTATAGGACAGTAAAAAGGAAATTATTTTTAAATCCAATATTGTCAGCTTGTTTGGAAATAAACTTGGTGAAAAGCTGTGAGGTTTAAACTCAAGTGATACTATGGTAATTTGCTACACTCTTATATAATTATACCTGAAGCATGTGTCATGGAAATTCTTCATGAAACCAAAGAGGAGAAAGAAATCCATAAAGCTCCAGTTGGGTTTAATATCTTTTGCGCTGCTGCGGCAGGAAAATGGGTTCAACAGTCTGCAGAAGATGTTTACATCTCATTTCTCTTCCAAGAGTGTTTTTTATTCTACCCTAAGTCTCACACCCCTCTCAGCCAATCCCTGCAAATGCTGAGTGCATGAATAGTGCATACTTAAACACGGTTCAACGAAGTCTAAAGAAACTGATAGGAACAAAAAGTGGGGAAGAAGTTGAGCTTTTACTTGTAAATCCTTCGTAGAGTTCTAAACCCAATATCCAACAATCGCAATACGGACAAAAAAGAGAATAAAGTACTGACACAGAATCATTCATTCAGCTCACATCATCAGTATTTAGTGTAATATTCCAGTGCTTCTGTTTTATTTGGCCAGTTTAAGGATCACCTCCTCTGGTTGATAGATCAACCCTGTCAACTCCGCAAAACCTAAATGAAGAACACGAGCAGTGGTTTGATTCAGCGTAATGTTTACTACATGCTAATATGCCCCTGTGTGTTGACACATGTTTGACAAACCAAACAGCTGAAACAACGTATATCAGCTTCCCTGTGCGCAGCTGCTAAACATTATGTTAAACCAAACCACAGCTCACCATGACTACGATGCCAAATGGATTTCATGAACACTTCAGTCTTGTATGTTTTGTGGCGACTGTTCTTTTCAGTGCTGCATTTCTAACACATCTTATGTAACTGGGAGTGGTTTCCATAATGACAATGGGATGACTGGACAATGAAGCTGACACGAGAGGTGTTTTGTTTATTCTGTGAGTGACTTTGTCAGGACTGAAGACGCCCTGAAGAAGACCCTGATGAACCCATGAGCATACTTCTTTCTGTGATGTGAGTCAATTAACTGACTCAGTTGCTACGTTTACATGGGATTTACGACTTCCTTGATGCTTGAATACTATTTTTTTTTTTCATTTAAAATGAGTTTTTGCTGATTTTACATTTTAATGCTGGACCGAATGAAGGGGGTAAAAGAGAGAAAAGTCAAAAGAAGAGAATCGAAACGTAAGACCAGTTGCTGCAAAGAAACGGAAAACATCCTCAGTTCTGTGTAAAAAAAAACAAAAACAAAACACAGCAGATGATAATCAGGTTCTTCTTGTATGATGCTAATACCTCTTCATACATGCCTCCTTTGTTCTGATAGTAAAATCACAGCGGAAACACAGTCAACAACTGCATAGCTATATGAACTGGCATTGTTTCCTTCTGAGCTGCTGTTTCTGCATGTCATTAAAATGTAAACTTTATAGTGCATATCCCCTGCGGATCAAGTGACAGCTTCAGTCGGAAGCCGTTGGGATTTCAGGGTTAAAAAAAAGATCCATAAAGAAAATAAAACAAGACAAGGCACTCAATAATAAACACAACATCTTTGCATGCACTGGTGACTCCCACCGTACAGCTGTACTGGTTCACCTCCAGCTGTCACACTTCTGAGTCTGGCCAGGTTGGTCCCTTGAGGGTGGGTTGGGTGGTGGTGGTGGTGGTGGTGGGGGGGGGGGGGGGGGGGGGGGGGGGGGGGGGGGGGGGGTTGATGTTCTTTCCCGGCTCGGGAAAGTACATCTGTCATGAAAACTCGGACAAAACTGCTCCAACTGTGCAGGAACCTCTACAAGTCATTTCAGAGGCCAGTTTCATCACATGAGCTCCACTGCACCGAATAGCGTTCTCAACGTGAGCTGATTCTGGTGACATTGTCTCTGCTTAAACATCCACTGGGTGCCATGAAATGAATTTGCCTGATGTACCGCCAACGTAATCGTTTCCTCCAGCTCTGTCCACTTCCTACATCTTTCTCTATTCTCAGCATGCACTCCTGTCAAAGTGTAGCTCTGGGTTCATTCTCTTCATATTGATGTTGTCTCCTCTCCGCTCGCTGAAGACCTGGTCCTATTCTTTGGGCCTTTCATGAAATTGCTCAGGGTATTTATATGTCTCTTCTCACTCCATTCAAGTATGCAGCTATGATGTTAAATTTAATCACAATGATGTTAAATTTAATCACAAATGAACATTCCTAATAAATGCTTAAAATGGACTTGGGGATCCATTTAAAACCAGCTGCACATCAGTGCTCAAAGTATTTAATCTATAGACCTTTAAGTGAGATTTTATTGACAATTTACACCACACGATCCTGTCTGTGTACAAATCAGACTATTAGGCTGTTAAAACCTCCCAGTCAACAAATGGCCGGGCACAACAGCAGCTCAAATCTAAAATGACAGATTGCTGGACTCATCCCAGACTTGGGGTGAAGAATGTGCCAGACAGCTATGTACTGCAATTGGACCATCCCAAGGGATAAAGTTGACCTATGTGTCTCTAACTGAAGATGACTGATTGGAAACCAAACTGGTTCGAGCCAGAAACTCCAAAGCATGGCCTGATCTTGCCTGGCAGCTAAATATGGCACATCACCGTCATATATTAAGACTCATACTTTGGCCCCGAACCAGTTAGAGCAATTTTTTTAGTTTAAGGATTTCTTAAAATGATTGTCAAAAAAAAAATGTGATGAAAATATGCCACCCTTCCTATGTATGTAGGATTTCTACCCATGGCTGATTTGTCCTTGCATCTGGTTCATACGCTACCAGTTAATAGCTTGGACACACTTTCCATTAATACCAGTGTGAAAGTTTGTCCAAACTTTTGACTGGTAGTGTACATGGAAAAAGAAAAAAAAGAAACATATAGAAACATCAACAGAGGGAATATTTGGGCCATTCAGGATTTAACGTTGTCGAGAAAGGTGCTGCAGGGATCTGTGGGTTTTACCAGCATGTACAGCTGGATGTAATCAACATAAACATTGTAATTTGCATTATAGATCTGGATAATTTGGCCAAAAAGCAGCATGAAACCTCAGAACAGAAGGACGGAACCCTATGGTATGACAAAACTCAGCTGAGCTACTGAGGAGAAAAAACTGAGCCCTTTTAGAGGGATATAAGTATAATAAGCAAGGACAAGATTTCTTGGTTCCAACACACGACTAAATGATGGAGGAAGATCTGGTTAACAAGGCGGCACAATCAAACAAACATCCTCTTATACCTGCACTCAGCAGCTCTTTGGTCACCGTGCTGTATTAGTGATATTGAATGAGTGCCCTTCAGATATATATATATATATATAAAAAACTTGCTTTCTATTCATAAATTTAAGACGGTAAATCAGTGAATCTTTTAACTTTACCTTGGACATGAACTGAAATAAAATGTGTCTTTTTTAAGATAAATGTTCAAGGTTTTTGTGATAACAGTGGACTGAAGTGACTGAAATGTTAAAGCACTGGAGAAATTTGAGTTGTTTACTACTCATGTTGAAATACTGTAAAACATGAATGAGTATAAGTTTAATGCAACTAAGCTTTTTTTTCCTTATTAATGTTCCTTTTTGTCTTATTCTTCTTCATGGTGACATCATTGCTTCATTTGATGCAGATACAGCAGAGCGTGCAAAGACTGAAGGATGATATTCTTAGCTTTGTGCACTGACAGCTGTATTCAGAATAACTTTGCAAACCAGAAGAATGTGTCACCTTGTTTTCATGCGTAGTTTGTCAGATTATATCATATCATGTAGTCAATGCACGCATACACACTCGCTGCAAGCGTGACATCACAACCCCACCCCGACACATAAAATCCCCATGTCACACCTGCTCATTAGCCAAAGTTTTGCAGCAGGCATTCTTCCATGCTGGTTTGTGTGTTTGCTCAGCTCTGCATGCACTTGAAAAGATTTGTTGTTAAGAGTTTCTCACAGTGTGAATGTACTCCCTTCCGCATTGCATCTGCAGTCATTTCATGTGCTTGACTTATAATTGCTGTAATGTGATGCTAATTGGGGAAAAAAAAGTAGGATCTGGACAATGTTGGAAGTTGTGCAGGAAATCTGAATAGGGTGGCCATACAATTCCAATACGGGGATAATTGAAGGAGAAGACTAGATATTGAATTTTTAATTTGTTGTGCCCTAAGAGTAAAGAGACCTGCTATTCATTGGAGTTATTAGGAGTAATTCAAGTCCCATTAAGAATCCTCCTGGCGTGTTAATAGAGGTTGATGAACTGACCAGGAATCTATAGTCATTTAGTGAAGGGGGTGATGTACAAAATATCCACTGAGCCCTGATGGAGCTCAAGCACTGCTGTATATAAACTCCATTTGTATGTGACTTTGGTGAGCTGCTAATGGATGCAAGAAATTCTGAAAATGGACTCAGTGAACGTTCTGTCTATTCCCATAAGTGCAAAGAAAGTGAGAGTGAGGTAGCTTCAAAGCTTCAGCTCTGTGGAGCAGTCTGCAGGTAACCAGGCAAACAAATTATTGCACAAAACTGCTTTTCTCAAACCTTGCCTCTCTCACTGTGCAAGAAAAAAAAAAAAAAACACAGCTCGGGAAGTTTTGTTTGTCTCAGCTGTTCATCTTGATGTGGGACTGAAGGTTCTTTGAAGTGAGTACTTAGCTCCTGAAAGCTGCAGCCCATTCTCATCTTAATGAATAAATCAGCTGGTAAAATATGTGAGGCACTCTATTGATGAAATGGAAATGGGAATGCTGACCCAGCAGCATCATTCAAGCGCTGACATATATTATCAATTCAAGCCCCCCTGTCTTTCTTATCAGTTGAGTCACTGTGATAACTCACACGACTAATTAATTTTCATATACTTTAAATTGGTTTTTAAGAGGGGGGAGGGGAGGGGTGTACATTTGTGCGAACGTACTGTCCAGGAAACACTAATAATTACCTGAATACGCTAGCTCCGATTGGGAAATTCGTCACGTCATACTGAGTTGAAAACATAATTTTATCAAAAACAATAACAACAAGAAAAATCTTTCAAAGCTGGAAAATCTTTCATAAACAATTTGTTGTATGATATGCTGGAACAAAAATAATAATCTTTGTGTGAGTTTCAGCTTATTGTTTGAGCTTTATTGCGGTTTGACAGTATGAAAAAATGAATAACGATTTAAATATTGCTTATGGTACAAGTGATTCAGAAACTACAAGGTCAATCACTACATCTTAAACTGATGTGTGGAAAACTGGAATTTTGCAGGATTCATCATTAACTCTCTAACCTATTATGAGAACTCACTGAAAATTTTCGACAAATAGTTGTACAAAAGAAATAATCAGATATTAAAATGTACTCGCATGACTTTTTGTTTGCATTTCATTATCTTATGGAGGAGATCTGAACGGACCAAGTGAAGAACCTGGGACCAAGAAGAGTTCAAGCTCTGTGGAAACGTGGCACTATTCGATTAGGCCTATTATAATTTTGTAGTTTATAAAAGCTAAAACACCAGCTGAAGATGGTGATAATGATGATAGTTGTCATTGCCATTTGTTAAACCATTGTTATGCAATTATAACAGAAAACACACACAATTAATCATTAATTTTTTTAAATTTTTTTTTTACTAAAGTATTTTTTTTTTTTTTACTTAGTACTTAATTCACTTAATTTATTATACTATAACTGATGAACACGCCCTGCCCTCCACCCCTTCACCTATTTTCTCTTTTTTATTGCAGGATTTTCAACCAGTGGGAACTGCAAGGATCACAACCAACACAACATCACAGCCTCACATATAATACAATGAAATAAGATAAATAAAATGAGACCACACAAATATAGAGCAGAATATCCATGCTTGATGATTATTCTTTTTTTAAACATTATGTCAAAATAACTGGACTGTTTTTTCAAGATATATTATTATCAACAGAAATAAAAACTAAATGAAATCCTAAATGAGAAGGTTAAAGGGGACTAAAACATAAATGGCTACTGTGTTACACCTGACTTGACTGAGCAAAACAGACCCCATGAAAGCTGGCGGGGGGGGGGGGGCTACATCCATCATCCATCCAGTCATGTTGGATTAGTGTAATTCTGTAAAGGAGTGATTGGTAAAATGTACTGAAACATGTCACAATTTTAGCCTTTGTTAGGCTTGATTGAAGTAAAATCAGATGTATTGATTGGTGGATGTGCCTTCATCTGATGTCAGTTTATGTCTGTTGCTGGCTTGACTGCGCTGAGGAATCCCAGTACAGAACAGCTCTGTACTGGGATGCCCCTTAGACCTATCCATTGAGGTGTTGGGAGAGAATAAGATAATGGCTAAGATATTATCTATGTTGAAGGACAGCCACCCCCCCTATCGCTCCACACCTTTCCTGAACAAAGACAGATGTTCAGAGCTCCTTCAGAGACAGACTGCACGAAAGAGCTGTTGCAGGTCAAATATTCCTACAGCAATTAGAATGGAAACCAGCACTGCTCCCAGTAGACCACAAACACACTCAATAAATACCAAATGCCATCCTTCCACAGTCCGAAGACATACATGATTGGTTCATTTAGAATCTCTATTCTCGCTGTGTGTGAGTGTGAATCTGATTGAATGTTTGCTGGACTAGGAACGGCTACCCTGCATTTCACCCTTCCAAACCTGCATTGGGATATTTCCTCCTTCCTTGCTTCCTTCCTTTTTCCATGTTGCTTGGTGCCCATTTAAGTCTCTGAATAACAGAATTAAAAAAAAAAAAAAAAAAAAAAACCTAATTCGCTCAATCACATGAGGGGGATGTCTGACTCTTCACGGCCAATTTCACCCGCTATTTGTGTGGAACAAATCTTGTTGCCAGTTTCTCATGATGAGCTGCAATTTTGTTTCTGTTCACACTGAAGTGCTTTGATGCTACCTGATGACTTCTCATTTTCTTCAGTCATCAAGATTTTCAAGCATTTATGAGCAAACTATTGACTAGATCTCAAAAAGAGAGAAAAGAAAACACGATTTGGCCACCAAATTGCACCGCTCATCGTTTTCGAGTCGCAAGGCATTGAGGGCAAACAGCAGTCTCCAAGGGAGCGACGGTGTACACCAGGCTGCCTTTTTATATGCAATTCCAGATGCCTCATTAGAGCCTGATGTCTTTCATCGTTATTCTTTCATGTAATTCTGTCACACAGAGCATCTGCACTCTTCTCAGCGTTTATTTATGTAAATCCTTTTCATCCAAAAATTAATAAATAAATAAAACAAAAACTTTAGAAATAGAAAAGACATATTGGAAATGGAAATGATAAAGGGAACAAAAGAATGCCTGCCCAGTTGGAGTTTGTAGTTTACACCATCTGTTTTTTTCTATCAAATATCACAATCAGATCAATACAATTCCATCAAAGATGACACATTTGCAAAGATCTTAGTAGTTAGGAGCAACTAAATCCAATTTTCCTCAAATTTGATGTTTTTTCCTGTAAGTTATGAGAACTTTTCCAGGAATTCTTTATAAGTTTTGCTCATGAGTGGGAAAAAAAAACACATTGCTACACTTCAGAACTGCCTTATTTATTGGAGTCATGTATTCAACAAGGTGTTGGAAACATTCCTCAGAGATTGTGCTCCATATTGACATAATCTGCACATGGTTGCTGCATATTTGTCAGCTGCGCATCTATGATGAGAATCTCCTGTTCCTCCGTATCCCAAAGGTGCTGTACTTAAGGAGGAAGAGTGGTTGTCTGACACCCGGAAGTTGGTGGATCAATTCTAAATTCCTCTTTCCTCATGACGAAGTGCCCAAGGGATATGGGTGTGTGTGATAGAAAAATGCACTTATAGCCATCGTGGTATGCAGTGAGGGTAGGCTGTGCCCACTCAAGGCAGACAGAAATAAATATAAGTATTCCATTTTATTAATTGGTTCTTTTTTTTTTACTTTACTTATGATGATTATCTTTCATATAATTTTTCAGATGACTCAATAGTACCTCCGCTTGGCCAGGCAGAGTGGCTGCACAACTCAACTTTGCGCAGTACAATTGAGGCCGTAGGCACAGTTTGTCGGTGCGTTTTTCTCTTGTACCATAGCAACAACGTGTGTTTGTGCACATGCAGTCTGTTCCCCAACATAAAATCATACATGTAAAGTCAGATCAGTACTGCACTGCACCACTGGTCACAGTGCCGTAAAATAATTTGTTAATTGAGGCATTGCTCTCAAAATTGGTTGATATTCTCACCAGATGCATGACTCTTCTAGAGAGGCTTAAACAATTTTCACATTTTCTTTTAAGGAAAAACATCGACATAAGGCTACTAGTTGTGATGGCATCATTTGCAACTTTTTTATAGTCTCTCACAATCGTGATTGTGTTAGATTTAAGCCGGCACTTATCTACTAACATATTTAAATGATCATTTGTGTGTATCTAACCCTAGAGCTCATGGTATGTACCTGATAGCCACAGATGTATGAGTGAGTGGTGACTGTAGTGTAAAAATACTATGAGTGGTAAACATGTCACTAAAAAAATGCTACACAAGTACAGTCCATTACAATACTGGATTGAGATCTGGTGACTGTGGAGGTGAATAGAGTACTTTGGACTTATTGTCATGTTCACAAAAACAGTTGGATATTATTTGAGCTTTGTGACATGTTGCATTATCTTGTTGGAGGGAGCCATTGGATGATGGTCCACTGTGGTCATAAAGGAACAGACAATATTAAGGCAATGTTGGTACTATAGGACCCAAAGTGATACAAGAAAATATCCTCGACATCAGCGCTACTCATTTCGGTCCCACAAGGGATGGAGACCTGTAAATTTACAATATCCAACACACCTCAAATGAATGAGTCATTGAGCATAACTTGATAGGCTGTTGGATCCATTCAGTTTGGGTCAGGGTTGCTGGAGCAGGAAGACAATGAAAACTGGCAGGACTGCAGCCTTTGCAAAATCAAATTAAGTAGCCAACTCTGCACTAAAATGGATTGATCCATAATGTTTCCTACCATCTGAATGTGAAGGTGAAATAGACACTCTCAAGGCCAGGCAACATTTTTCATTGTCTATTGTTCAGTTTTGGTGAGTCTTTTTAAATTTTAGCCTCAGTTGTTTTATGTTTTATTGCTGACAGCAGTGGCCCAATGCGGTCGTCTGCCCTGTAGCCCATCTTCTGCAAGGATGATTGTGTTTTGTGTTTGGATATGGTATTTTGCATACATTGGTTGATATCAATCCTGATATGACTTCCTTTTGCTTTTCTATCATCTCCAACCAGTCTACACATCCTCTTCTGACATTTATCATAAAAAGCATTTTCACCAAACAAATCCTATCAGATCTGTAGCGGAATATGCCTGTACTAATTCTTAATATATTAATTACCTCAGAGCACCACTCATCACTTTTAATTAACTTAAGATTCAGGCGGATGAGACACCTGAAATAAACTCAATTCAATAAACAGTCTCAATTTAAGGAGTAAATTCTAAGAAAGAATGAACCAGAAATTGTGCATTCAGAAATTATGACAAGAACGGATGAATTGATTACATATTTATTAACAATGACGATAACAACACAGTAGAAGAAACCAAACAGTTAAAAAGAGGTTATTGATGGAATGGGTTAATGGATGTCTGCATGGGTTTTCAATTCTGACATTAATAAGGAACGCTGAAATGAATTAAATGAGATGGAGCTGGAAGAAACTGGTTGGAATTAAAGCAAATAAATCTGGATGATTGTCTTACTTAAATCTTTGATAAGAACGTGTTCAATAATTCTAAATTTGGATAAGAATTCAAATTTAATTATTTAGTTAAAATTTGATGTATTGGTTTGGGACATCACAAATGTCAGAGCGCTATCAGATACTACTTGGACGCTGGATCTCCGGAGTGTGGGTCGAATCGGGTGGTTGGTTCCCTATTCGGCGTGTTTCCGGGGCATTGGATCCCTGGAGCATCAGGAAGAGTAGGTCTGTGCAGCTACTCTGGGCTTCTGGGTCAGTTCAGCGGAGTTCCAGAGCGGCGTGATGATGATCCAGATAGTCCCAAAAATACATAGTTCCAGATTTTACGTGTAAAGATGCAGTGGAAAAAGTTGAAGCTACGGTTCTAGTTAATTACTGATCTCGGGAAAAATGACTGGTTGCAAATAAACACTTGTTGTATTTTCTCCCGTTCGGAAGAACGGAGAGGTAAAAGGCTTATAACGAAATAAAACTAAAAAAGAAAAAGAAGACGAAAGCTGAAAAAGGGAAAAGAAAACAAAAAGCTAAAAGAAGACAAAAAGCACAAAGAAGACTAAAACTAAAAAAAAGACTAAGGAAGTCAGGCTGCCAGGCTCATTTAAACAGACCCGCCTTTCGAACTTCCAGCCAATCATGAGTTGCTTCTGTCAGAGGCTGACTCACCTTATCCAATCAGGTCAGCTCTAGTTCCTTCCCTCTGCATCTCATTAATGTGAACAGGATACTTTCAACTCCTTGCTTTGTCTGCCGCAATACACATCAAATCACATTCTTAAGAGTTATGCAGACTCCTCGTTTGCTGGGAAGAAAAGCATTAACTTATAGTATTACTTTCACACCTGAAAAGATTGGCTACATGTATTTTTATTAAAGGTGGATTAATTAATTGTCATGACTCGTCTTCATCGGGCAATAAATCCTAAAAAGGAAAACTCACGATTGATTCATTCACATTAGTAGCTTAAGAGAGATCTGAAGCTTGGAAAACATAATCAAGATTATTTAATGTAGTGTTTATGATTAATATGCATGTGTGATCAGTTCAAAGAATTAAATCACCTATCAAGATAAAATAATGAAAAAGAAGAAATCCAATCAAAACAATTAACCAAAGTCATTTAGACTAAGTTAAATCAGTTAGACAACTTGGGTTGTCTAACTGATTTAATGAGGTTAAGCATCTAAAGTTTCCTTCAGTTGGGGAAAGAAGTTTGAATTTCTTTCCAGTCTCCTTCTCAGTCAGGGGAGGGGTTGTTCTGGCACCATGAAGTCTGGTACTTTGATGAAAGGTGTCATTTTTGACAAGAACCAGGGTTTGGTCAGATGCGACTCTCAGCACCCCCCCGACCTGCAACTATAAATTGCGTTCCACTCCTTTGTTGATGCAGCTGCATTCTGTAGAGAGAAAAGGTGTAAATCTCTGAGTGTCGTCCTCCCTTGGGTCAAATGGTCACCCATCTCATCCTGTGTGGACCAGTCTTACTGCACAGAAAGAAATGACAACTATTGTTTAATCCAGTTCGAATGTCTTTTAATCCTGGAAGGCCAAGATCACTACAGATCTATAATTCCCAAAAATGTATGGTCAGCCTGTCTGTCAACAACAAGTATGCCATGTTCAGTAGGATTTAAATCCCCTTTCTCTATGCTGATGCTCAGTTTGAACTTCAGGAATTCATCTTAATCTTATTTATATGCCACAACAGTTACTTGTTCTTTATATTCTGTAATTATTTGATAAACCGGTCTAAAGCAGCCAAAAACATACTGGTCAAATAGAAAATCCCAACAGTTTCAGACCTACTTACAGTTTACAAAATAAAATACATTGTCTAAAACTACATCAGCTATTTTTTTTTTTTTTTTTCTTGATGAAGAACTGAGAATGTTTTATTTAATTTTTTCTTATTGCCACAGTTATGACCTGATGATTGTTTTAAGCTCAGGTTTATAAGAAAATCACTTTTATGCACTGTATTGATCCGATGGCACAGCTTAGTGGCATTACTGTGTCTGCAGTGAAGCTGACAACACAAATGGAGCTACAGACAAACTGGTAAGCGTCCTGTTTGAAACACAGGGTTTTAAATAAAAATGTTGTATTGTCAACCAAACATTGAGTCAGAAAGATAGAAAACCCAGCAGCAACATAAAGAGCTAAAAGATCTACACATTGATCCAATAACTTCAGACAGTCTCCATATGGGAGTTTGAAGCTGGTAAAATTGAAAATGAAAGCACAGATGCTGTCGCAATACATTGGGGGATCACAATTCAATGAAGAGTTTTAGAAGTGTCAGGATGTGGCAACAGGACTGTGACTAAAGTTGCTGAGGAGAGGCACCTTCTGACAGCTTCACTTTTTACATCATTTCCAATTTTAAGCTGCCTGAATTCATCATGTATCATCAAATATGAAAAGATAGCTGATCCAGGAGGTTACAGCACTGGTGTGAAGTGCTTTTCTACTTTAAGACTGATAATCTGTTTTTATGAAGTTCTTCATAATTAAAGACTTTAATAAGTTTCAATCAATTTACTCATCTTAAAAGTAATCAAACTCAGGCAAATGCTTCAGAATCACTTATCTTTTAATGGGTTTTTCTAATAGATAGTGCTAATCCAAATATCTAAATTATTATCAAGATGCATCATATTGATGTTCAAATCTGATATCTCCTCCTCATCTATCTGTGCAGCCACGTTGAACCTTTAATTGGCCTTAGAGACCTCCTCTTCACTTCACAGGAATTGGTTCTGAGGCATTTCCTGTTTTTTGAGACAAAATCTGTTGTTTTATGCGTAGCTTTTAGAGCCTGCTTTACACTAGGTGTCACATTCATTGCATATTTCTCTCTTCAACATGACGAAAATCACTAAATCAGTATGACAATATGGAGGACTTTCAGTCTGTCAAGGACAAGAGAGCGGGTCTAAGTGGACATTGTGACTTTATTATACAAACGTTACTATGGAAAACTCTAAAACAGAGTGAGATTCTAAGATGTCTATTCTATTCTATTCTATTCTATTCTATTCTATTCTATTCTGTTCTATTTGTTCTATTCTATTCTATTCTATTCTGTTCTATTCTATTCTATTCTATTCTGTTCTATTTGTTCTATTCTATTCTATTCTATTCTGTTCTATTCTATTCTATTCTATTCTATTCTATTCTATTCTATGAAATCAATAAATAGGCGACATGTTTACTTTATTCGGAGCTACAGAGTAGCCATGAAATTGCATCTTAAATGAAATATCCCTGTGAAAATGTGAACCAATAAGCATTCCACATCATTGTTGGGAGATGTGGAGCAAAAAGCAGAAGGAATCCTGAATGTTGGAAGTAACAAGACAAAATGTCTGGTTCATTTTTATGAATAAGGATGGTATCTTTGTAAATAAACCACTTCATTGGATGTAATGAGTCATCCAATATGTTTCCACTTACTGGAGAATAATTATATTATTATTATTATTATTATTATTATTATTATTATTATTATTATTATTATTATTATATAATATAATTATTATAATTATTATTATTTATTAAATAGTTTTTTAATTTAATTTATTGTTCCATAAAAAGTCAAGTATACTTGACTTTTCTTTTAGCAGTGTTGGTGTGTTCCATTATGGACTCTGTTGTGGTTCCTGGAGTCTCAAAGAGCCGAGCCTGTAGTTATCAGGCCCCTCTCTTATGGAATAAGCTCCCAGTCAGTGTTAGGGAAGCAGGCACCCTCCCCACCTTTAAGACTAGGCTGAAGACTTATCTTTTTGATAAGTCCTATAGCTAGGGATGGTTAGCATCCCTTAATTATGCTGCTATAGGTTTAAGCTTGTTACATACTCCACGAGAAGCAAGAACTGAGTTCTTGTTCTCAAGGCTGCAAGAACAAGAAAAAACGTCTTGTTCGGCAGGTCCATACATACTACACGAGAAGTACGTCTGCAGCGGGGAGGGATCACTGCTGGGGGCAGATGTCTGCTGTATGTGCAATGAACCCGGTTGTTACCTCCGCCGAGGAGGTTGTTTTCCCCGGCGTCTTTTTGCTTAAGATAACTTAAAAGGTTACGGAGGGATTTTATAAATATAAAAGGATTCTTAAACATTGTGATTGGTGGAGGTTTCCGCTCTCTGAGTTTCTAGTTTCATATTTAACGAGCAGCTTCGTCCGCAGCAGGGCGGGTTGTGCATGCGGCTGGGTCCGAGTGTTTTATTGGCACATGTAAAAATGTTGGTACTTTCTCACCACCTCGATCAACTGTTTTATCAAAACAATCCGTTTTGCCGGCAACAGCAAACACACGGAAGCAGCAACTCCGCTTCATGCTTTCTCTGTGTTACCGACGCCCACCTCCAGTGTCCGACCAATCACACGATACTTCTCGCAGCCCCGCAAGAAAAAGGTTCTGCCAGCCCGGTGTGTCAAGAACTGTCCTCAAACACGTCCGCAAGAACAAAATGACGTCATTTTCTTCTCGGAGCCTCGAGAACAAGAAAAAAGTGCTCGCTTCTCATGGAGTATGTAACGGGCTTTAGACTGCTGAGGGACATTTCCTTGATACACTGAGCTTTTTTCTCTTTCTCTTTATCTCTCTCTTTTACCCTCCCCCTCCCAATAACAGTGTTACATCATTAACATGCACGTCTCCTGTTTCAGCAGGTCTCCCTGGCTGGGAGTAGCAGTTCCTGTTGTCTTTCTGTCCTCTTCCCCCCACACAGCAGAGCCAGATGGCTGCCTGTCCTTGAGCCGGGTTCTGCCGGAGGTTTCCTTCCTGTTAAAAGGGAGTTTTTTCCTTCCCACTGTTGCCAGTGTGCTTGCTCAGGATGGGAGATTGAGTTGGATTCAACTCAATCTGTTGGTTTCCTTATATAGGCTATTATGAATTGGCTTTAATTATGTTTTCTTCTCTGTCTGTAAAGCATCTTGAGATGGCATTGCCGTGATTTGACACTATTTAAATAAAGTTGAATTGAAATTGAATTGTGTCAGCCTGAACAATGCATCGTCCTGTCACCACAGATTTGTTTTTACCTCTGCCAAGGAGCTTATGCTTTTGCTCATGTTTATCTGCCTAAAGTTTTGACTCTTTATTAACAATTTATACAAAAACTACTTGCGTGGATTTTTGTAATTATTTTATCTATTTATTGTCTGAGAATGGGTCTTGGTCTAATTTTAATAACTGCTTGGCTGAGGTCTGCTCTCCAAGTTTTATATCTCTGTTGGTGTGTTCCATTATGGACTCTGTTGCAAACTTAGCATTGCTGGTAGTTTTGGAAGCTAAATCAACATTGTTTATTACCACTGTCTGATCTGTTTATGATATGTTTTTACATCAGTGAAACCTCTTCACATGGGAGCAACCTATTTTCAGATATACACACACACACACACACACACACACAATTTGTCGAATGAAGTTAACCTCAAGCAGTCAATTCTAAAACTTCTTGGTAAACACATCTGACCTCATATTCTTCTTTTCAAATGCTTTCAAGTCTTCTTAGAGCCGTGTCCAACTTTGTCTTAAGCAAATATTCAGATGTTCAGATTGTTAAGTGGAGATCAAGGCTTTGGATTGTTCAGAGGTTCCAAGAATATTTATAAAGCTTCAAAATTTGCATCAGCTGACCTTTTCCAATAATAAGTGAGCAAACAATTCCTTTAACAAGCTAGACCTTGGTAGGAGTCAACAAAAGTCCTTGATCAAAGTTTTGAGAGTTTAAATCCTTCATGGAGCAAAAAGAAAAAAAACAACTTTGTTGCCTCTTCACTTTTACTTTTTTGTGAATGAATGAATGTATCTTGCAACCCCAATGAGTCTAATGCTTTTCAACTTTATCAGCGGTGGACGTTTTGAAATGACATTGATGGTTCACAAATTGCAGTTTCCATTCCTAAGCCAGTTTTAGGTTAAGATTTGAATGGAGATCTTCAAACTGAGATTTGAACTATTGTGATATAATGAATTGGATGATAAACTAGTTTATAATTACATTTACACTGACTTTATTTAACCTAATCACACTGGAAATAATTGTTGTGAACTGGATTTCAACTAGATGGAACTGTCCTGTATTTACTGTAGCTGAATGTGAATGAACTGAATTATAAATGGACGAAACTGAACCCATCCATCATTTGTCATACCTCCAGGGTTTCCACTTTGTGTAAATAATCATGATAAAAGCTACCATGACTTCAGAACTGATTTTTTTTTTCAGAAAGAATTGTATAAATGGATTTATAGATGTCTGATTATAATAAAGGCATCCTACTTTCATAAGGGCTACAAAACTTTAATACAAGTAAAAAAAACAGGCAACAGCACGAAATAGGTTGGTAAAAGTGAATGTAATTTTTTGTAAAAAAAAAAAAAAAAAATCTCTTAAAAAAAATAAAATAATTTAACTATGACATTATTTATGCATGCACCGAAATAAATCTTATTAATCGAGTCATTTAACCAACAATTATATATCAGAAGTTGCTTCTCTTTTACTTTAAATAGCTAATTTTACTAGCATTAGCTAGCTTCTCTACCTTTACCATTTGGTAAAGAATGTTTTTAAACATTATTTGACCTTTACTGGATATATTTGTGTAGCATTAAATTAAATAATTCTGCTTACTGACACCTCTAAAGAAATATCATGCCAAAGAAAAATTCTTACCTCCGAGATTTCCTAGTTTGTTTTGGTTTGCTTAACGTGTTCACCTGCACTTTCATGACTTTCATAACATCTCAAACTAATTAGGGTAAAATCTGGTTTTCATCATCAGATTTAAGTTGTTGCAGATGAAAACCCATGAAAGCATCTGACTGTCGAGACAATGCAGTTTAACATGATTGGTGGAAATATCCATTTCTTTTGGTTCAGTCAAAGAGAAACATGCAGACTTATCCTTGAACTTCAAATCAGACAAAAGTGAGAATCACAACCAGAAAACTTTAAGGCAATTTAGCTCAATAAAAGCCTTTATAAATAGCTTTGAATTAATGACAAATCGTCCTGAATAATGGATCAATAAAAGCCTCTCCAAAAGTTCTCTGTGGCCAGCAGTGATTTTCCACAGTACCACTGACAAAAATACCAACATCTAACAAACATAAGAAAACTTCCAGGAGTCGATGAGGGGAAATTAGCCAAACAGCACAACTAGATGAGGAGCACAGAAAAAAAAACTAACACGGTTGCCCAGCATCCTGTTCGCAAATGTGCAGTGATGGACAACAAGATGGGGGATATTAGTGCCAGTAGTACATTCCAGTGGCACATTGGTAGCTACAACAGCATGTACTTCATCAAAACTTGGCTGATGCTCTTTATTCTGGACAACCGAGTTACACCTGCTGAGTTCCTCCCTATGAGGAGTCTGTCTGATGACAAACGGCCAGTTGTGTGATTCCTGGTATGTTACTTTGTTACATTGACCCACAGTGTTCAATCCTTTCTACTTTTTACATGAGTTAATCATGAGTTCTTTATGTTTCCATAAGATTGCATTGATACCACAGAGACATTGCTCTGCAACTCCTCCTGTAAGTGGGAACTGCATGCATTGTGGAAGGAGATTCTAACTTCAATCAGGCCTCACACATGACTATTTTCCATCAACATGTGTTTCTGCTGCATCTCTGCTGATGTCAGAGATTCATTTATTCATTATCTGCTTAGTCCAAGTAAGGGTCTTGGGGAAGCTGCAGCGTATCCCAGCAGTCTTTGGGCAAGAGGCAGGGTACAGCGGGGACATGTCGCCAGTCCATCACAGTGACGTCAGAGATAAAACTCACAATCATAGTTTCCACTTTAGTACAAAATCCCAATAAGATTCACCTGTTTAACATAAGTTTTACCGCATTATAGAGCTAAATTGCCCTCATCCTAAACTGTATTTTCCATATAGTTCCAGCTTGTGTGTTTTGCAGCAAACCACCAAATGTCATCTCATTAAACTTATTGCAAATGTCATAATATTATGCACGATGATTGTAGCTAATGAAACATTGCTCCATCTAGACGGTGCAATTATGCTGCAATCAATTACAGAGTTCAGCTTTGATTAAACTGAAAAATAACAATTAGCTTCCAGCAAAATATATTTTAGTTGTCTTTACAGAAAGTTTGCAAAAAATAGATGAAACAGGTGCCACTGCAGGGATTGGACTGTAAAGCAAAGCCAGCGTGGAACACACACGCCTGGTCAGAAGAGATGCATCACTTTCTTTTTTATAGATTATTGGATTTAAACTTGTGTTTTTGTGTATAATAGTAACCCTTTTCTTTATTTAAATCAATAAATTTGTAAGCCCTCCTTGTGGAGAGAAAGTTCTCTGTATCAGCATAAACACCAATAACTATTTTACCAGTTATTTTTGTGGAGATAATGTATGAGGGATATACCAAGACTAGGGTTGCGTACCGGTCCAGTAGTACGTGCGTGCACATGTACTGGGTATTTATAAAAGTTTTCTGATACTACACAAACCGGTACCAACGTTTAAAAAGTAAGTCATGATAACAAAGTTACTGCAAAGAAATGAACCACTTTTATCCTCAAATGTCCAAAAACAAAGTTATTACTGGTGCTGTTTTCAAAATCTAAATTTGGCATTATCTCAGTGAGAGAAAGTCCCTTATAGGTTTGTTGTCACACCTGTGATGTCTATCCATCAAAAACAATTTGATGTGCTTATCTATGATGTTTCTGGCAGTTTTGAAGCCTCACATTGAGAGGATGGTCGCTGGATGACCCATTTGATATATCACGCTTAGCCACTCAGTTGTTGCATCTGTCCTCCTGGTCCACACTTCTTACCAGTTTCTGTTATGGAATTTATCAGTGCCGATATCAGAACCCAGTACTGGCAAGTAGTAAAATATAATAATTTTCATGGTAGGTTTATAAACTGTGGTATCGGTGAATCCCTAACTTTAATACCTCAATATTTTATGAGATGTTTGTTTTAAAACTTCAAAAAGAAATAAATAAACATGTAAAACTGAATTTAAATAAGAAGACATGAATAAAAAAAACACATCCAACATGTTCCTTAAAAATTCTATAGATAAATACAAACAGCAAAGGTCATTCCTCGGTGGTGAACACAGACTAACTTCACTCTTACCTCAGTTCTAAAAAAATATGTTAATGAACTTATTTTTATGAAGAAACACAATATAATAAGAACGACAAAATGGTTTCAGACAAAAACACTTTACTGTCATTGAAAGACCATTGATGTAACAAAAGCTTAATCTACCTGCATGAGGTCGGTGAAGGTGTCTGTGGAGGCTTGATGCCTGACGAGCACCTTGCACGCCTACGTGGAAGTACTGCCTTGTGATTGGTCAGTTTTTTTTTTTTTTTATCTATACTTCTGGATCGGGTTGATTGTAAATTAATTCAAATCATGAAAAGCACTTCAAAAATGACTGTGGATCTGTTTTGGGTGGCAGATTTGGAAATGAGTGCCTGATGATGATTAATGTGTAAAATGTGTAAAGAATTTGTAGTGATGGTAAGATTTTCCATTAGAAGTTAATTAAGCTGTAGATGCAGTGAATCAAAATCAAACTGACATCAAATCTTTGATGAGTTATTTTTTGAAATAATAAGTTAATTTTATTTTTCCTCTGTGCGTGTGTACGGAAGCGAAGAGCTGTCATCCTCATAAAAAAAAAAAGTTTGGGCCTTATCACGTTATAATGTGATAATTTTATTGTAAAAACATGAAACATATCAAGTTATAACGTGATAAGTTTATTGTAAAAACATGAAACGTATCATGTTATAACGTGATAAGTTTATTGTAAAAACATGAAACGTATCATGTTATAACGTGATAAGTTTATTGTAAAAACGTGAAACATATGCATCTGACAACGTGAACTTGGTCATTTTTTACTTTAGACGAGGAAATTGTGTGCGGGGTGGATAGGAGATCACAAATGGCTCATTTACAGGACTTGATAGAGTTTTTCTTCATACTTGGGTTGAGCCATTGTGAAATTATGGTGCTTTGGAACACTTTCGATCCATTATAATAAATATGCGTAGTTTAAGGACAGTTTTAAAAGGCATGGGTCTGTACAGAAGGAAAAATGAGTCAAATCCCCATGACGTGGCATCATTTCTCATTGAAACTTGAAGCGGCACGAGAATCGCTATGAATGCAAACATCATCGGTGCATCCAAGTGCCATCTATCCATCCCTCCTCTACCGCTTATCGGGGGTCTGATCACGGGGGCAGCACCATAACCAGGGAAGCCCCCCTCCCCAGCCACATTCGCCAACTCTGCGGGGGGTCCCAAGGCGCTCCCGGGCCAGCTGAGAGATGTAATCCCTCCAGCGTTCAAGTGGTTATACGTTTTTACAATAAACTTATCATGTTATAACGTGATATGTTTCACGTTTTTCCAATAAGCTATCACGTTATAACGTAATAAGGCCCAAACTTTTTTTTATGAGGATGACAGCTCTACGCTTCCGTACGTGTGTCTTTTTTTTTTTTTTTTTTCATTTTTCTTTCCACGTGTGAAGAAGGGTAGTTTCCCACAGCATTTGTCTCTGCCTACACCCTTGTGGTTAATCATGTTTAACAAACCTCCAATATTTAGGCTCAAGATGCATTTACAGTCACTGGACAAGAAGCTGTGAGAAAAAAATGACATATCCTCCTGACTACCAGGAAAAAAAATGTGTAACTACAAATGTCCACTACGGAGGACATTCCTTAAACTTTTAAATATTGTGGTAAAACATAGTTATATTTATCTAAGAAACTATTTAATGTGTGTTTAAGATATTCAATGAAAATATGACTGCAAAATTTTTCATCCTCTGTATGGTGCACAGATGGAACCCGGATGGGTTGATGTAGCAAAGCTTAATGAAGCAGCAGCAGCTCAGTGCTCTTCATCAAAGGTGGGAAAATGTAGTTTTTGTTTGTTTTTGTTTTTTTATTTAACTGAAAGCTTTCATGTTAAAAACATAAATAAACCAACCAAAATAAAAGTCCTCTGAGGGGAATTTTACTTTGTAAAATTGGACAGTTTTTGCTCTTTTCTGTGCTACAATGAACTGTAGTATTTAAAACTTTAATCAAAAAGACACAAACTAAAAAGAAAAACATTTGGCTCCTCTCTCGATGCTATGTAAAATCATTAAAGGTTGTTAATAATTCACTTTGTACCTTCATTTCCTTGCCAATTTATGAATCTCAACCCCTTAAAATACACTAACTTAAACACTCATTTCTGTATCTGACAGTTTGCACCAGTTTGCTTATGCTGTGGGCCCCCCCCCCCCCTAATGTACTTATTAGAGCAGGTTCCCAATATGTCTTTGCACCGGACTCAAATTAATGAGTTATTCTGCCGAGATTCAGTAACTACTTGATCCATTTAATTTGAGTTGGTATATTGAAATATTGTTGAAAATATTGAAAACCATCAGGACAGGGGCCCTTGAGGACTTTAGACTCCTCCTGCAATGGAACCCCATCACACAGCTGCAGCAAACGCGGCACCTTCTCACTTCCAACATGTCCGTAATGTTTCAAGATGGACTGAAAAAGGACCAGCGACAACAGAAGTAGAAGGTTGCATGAGTTGGCCAGGTGAACAGGAAGGCGGTGCTTGGTATATCTGAGAGACAGAGAAGCAGGTTAGAGGAGTTTTCCAAAATATGAAGCATTTCTTCAGTGAGTACGAGTGGAAGCATGAAACAGGCAGAGGTTAGATGTCAAAAACTCATGTATCCAGAAGGACCGGAGGCAGAAAAAAGGTTGAGATCAGGCAAACAGACAGATGCACGTGGGAGAGTGCTGGAAAGTTGCTAGCTGGCAAGTTGCAGACAATCTTACTAGAGCAAGGGTGGGCAACTCCAGTCCTCGAGGACCACAGGACTGCAAGTGTTGAGAGTTTTTCATGCTGCAACACACCTGACTCAAACCAGTGGCAAATTAGCAGACTTGTGCAAAGATTGATGCCAAGCTCTGCACAATTCTGCTAATCAAGTCTAATATGTGTTCTACTTGTAAGGAGAGAAGCAACAGGCTGACCAGATCAGGATAGTCAATTCCTTTCCCCGTAGGCAATGTTCCGACTGCTGGCTAGAGTGACCCAAATTGATTTTTTGCCCCTATGCGACATGTATCCTGTCTTTTCATAACAGTCTGAAGGACAGGTCAGACTGTTGGATCAGATTTTTTAAAATGCAACCTGGGCCACTTAGGGCTACGTTCAGACTACAGGTCTTCATGCTCATTCTGATTTTTTTTTTCTTTTTCTGTTCATATTACATTTAAATGTGACCTGCCTGCAGACCGTTGTGTGAACAGCTTGTCCTCCTGAAGAGACACACAAGACACACATGCCCAGTGTAACATTAAGGACGCCATGCACAGAACTGTATTATACATACTATCACATTGCTTTTAGGTGAAGCAGCTGCAGGGAGAGCGGATCAAGGATCAAATGCTATTTTTGCACTTTCTACAAAAGGGTTAGAGGGACATGTCGTCAGGTTTCAGACTGCTTAAACTTCTATCTGTAACAGGAAACACTCTGAGCTCACATCTGTATTGTTTATATTTCTGGACTTGTAATAAATATGTAAAACAAATGCATGCGTGTGTAATTACTGACAAAGGATTTTGCAGAGAATTGGCCAAGGAGAAAGCAATTTCTCAGCACTAGTTGGTAAAAATTAAATTGATAATGAAGAAACAATGGGAAACACAATAACAAAGTTTCCAATGGGGGATGGTTTGGCTTACTGTTTTTTTTTTTGTTTGTTTGTTTTTTTTTCTCGTTTTTAGGCATTTTTAAAGCAGAAAAGTCTCGGTTATTTTCCCTCAATAAAAACTTGAAAATGAAATTTTCAATTCAACAAGTATTCCTGCTTTAACTTGTGTAAAAGAAGCTCTTGGAGCAGTGGTCTCCAGTTCTTGAGGGCCGGTATCTGGCAGTTTTTTTTTGTTATTTCCCTGAACCAACAGATCTGATTCAAAACAAATAGATCCAACAGCCTCTTGTCAATATAGTTATTCATTTTGATCAGGTTTGTTGGAGCATGAAGACAAGACAAACCTGCAGGATACTGGCCCTTGAGGACTGGTGTTTAACACCTGTGTCTTAGAGTGTGAATTTGTCCTTTAAGTAGTTTAAGACATTACCCACTAAATCAATAATTTTCAAAGGGCTTAATTACCTGTAAGTTGATCAAGAAAAAGGAGCATTACCACTGGCAGGGGATGTGTTATATAGCAGGCACACAACCAGCAAAATGAATAAACCAGAGAAGAAGAGAACAGGAGGGTTATATATATATATATATATATATATATATATATATATATATATATATATATATATATATATATATATATATATATATATATTTATATATATATGTAATGCAGAAACTGCCAAATGAGCTGCACAAAAAGTTTAGAAGAACAACATCAGGAACTATATGGTTGGCGGTAGCATTTAAAGAAAGGCTGTGAGAGTGTGTTTATAGTGTGTTTAGTTAGTATATACCTCTGTAAAACCAGCTCCAAGTTTGGGTTCTCGAAGCAAAATAATTTTCTACTTAAAAAGCTGTTTGCATCATTTAAAAAAAATCATTTTAAAAAGCAGTTTGGTCATGCTGGAACACAACATCTCCTTATTTATAAGACTTGGACTGACTCATAGCAGCCATATGCCTTCCTGACCCACTGGTTACCATGCTGGACTGGACTCCATCTGTTCGATGATTACAATGGTTTATCTACAGCTAAATCAGTTTGCAACTTTGGCTCGAAATGCCCTCTGCATAGTTTTATACTGCTACAAAATGCATGACCTTAACTGTAAAAACCATTTAATAGCTTCTACAGATAAGCATGTGTTTGGTTTCAATGGCCTTCACTGCGAGTTACAGGTTCAACGCACGTTTCTCAATATTACCCTACTAATAAAAAGCTGACGAGTTCCGATTAGTTGTGCTTTAAAACGTTTTTTACCTTTTCTACACCCAACTTTAGTTGCACCATACTTCATCTCACAACATTTTAGCAACTGCTTCCCCATTTACAACAATTTTATTGTTTTTATTTATGCCTCAATGGCCTAGTGTTGAAAGAAGTGGACTGCGGTTCCATAACACCTTGATAATACAGGTGTAGTTCCAGCAATGTGATTTTTAAACTGGTAGCCTGCTAATCACTCCAGTTTTTTTCTTCTATTATTCTTCAAATCTTTGTAATTACTTGTCCTTTATTTACGACTTACAATACCATTCCAGATACTTCAGGTTAAATTCCCCTACTAGTCCTTATAGTCATTTTTTCCTCGACATCAGAAATCCATTATTTAGTTACTTTAAGCTGAATTTACCTGCACAATACAGTAATTTGACAAATTTCACTGATTTTACAGATAAGCATTCACTGTGCCTCAATGCCCTGCATTGAGGAAGGGCAGGTTCAGTTACAGCAATGCATTTGCGCCACTGTTGTTCCATACATTTTCCAAAAATTCTCTGCAAGAAAATAACAGGCAGACAAACCTTGTGAAACTTCCTCTTCCTTTGCTATTCTGTTACTATAACTCCATGTACATACATCTGAAAAGTAATAACCTGATACAATTATTACTTTAAATGATATCCTTTCAGGATTGGTCCTGCGATAGACTGGCGACCTATCCAGAGTGGATCCTACTTCTTGTCTGTTAAGGGGATGGGATAGGCTCCAGCCTCTTGATAAGGTTTTGACCCCCAAATGGTCAAGGCAGATGGCGGTCCTTCCTGTTGGAGGTTTCTCCTTCCTGTCAAACAGTTTTTTTTTTGTTTGTTTGTTAGTTTTTGGGGTTTTTTTTGTAACACTTCTACTCTTTCCTACCACTCCATGCAAGCTCACGATGGAGGACTGAATCAAAGACAGGATTCAACAGACTCCATTGGTTTCTTTAGACAGACAATTGTTTTTTATGAATTGTTTTTAGCTCAGCGGTGTACTTTTAAATTCTCACTGATACTATTGCCAAAACCTTTATGTTTCCCTCACTTTATGCATTTCATAATAGCAAAGTCAAAAAGATTTTGATATTTTCCTGTAGGCTAGCTGTAGGCCTGCAGAGTAAGCAGGAACCTGAATACAACCAGTTTTCGGATAAAGTATTTCTTTTAAATGAAACATCCAGAATACAAGTTGAAAAGAAAAGATCACGAGCAAAACATCAAGGTGGTACTGTATGTGGACTAAGTGTACTGATCTCCATAGCAACCTTTATGTTTAGAAGAAGATGTACATATACAGCAATGAGATTTCTGTTTTCCTATAAGCATTTTTCCAAATTATTCTGTCATTAAAATTATTAAAAAAAATAACTAACACAAAACACCGCTACTTACTCTCCAACTGATTTCCATTTGGGCATTTTGACACGTATGGAACACGTTTTGAAGGCTGGGTGCAAAGAAGAGCACCAGATTCTTTTTAAAGCAGGGCAGGGGGTAACAGGGCAAGAGTCTTGAGGAAAAGAGGGAGCTCTCTGCCAGAGCTCTGTCCAGTATGGACTACAAACAGCACTGATCATGCAGAAAGAATTCGGAATGAGTTCAAATGTATTTTTAACAAGGTAGTTTGCCGCAAATCTGTTTTGTGATCCAGATGTGACAGGTTCTGAATCAGCCGCTCTCCCGGCTTCCTGGTGCTGCGTACCACCACTGAGTCTTTAGTGGTAAGCAGTACCGGACTGCACCAGCTCACTTCCACCCCTGCTTTTAATCCTGAATATGTGGAACAGAAAACGGGTTGATAAGTGATTTTAGTTTTAGACTGCAGTTAATTGGTTTGACTTTTACTGTGTCTGTTAATTTGAATTAAGATGACTGTTTTCTCTAACACTTAAGCACAAACAATTTGCTTTTACACATTTTATTTATGTGTAGAGTATTTTTTCACCACTCCTTGACTGTGTGAAGAAAGCAGATAGTTCAGGTTTTTGTCAGGTTCTCTATGTTGTCACATGGTTTGTCTCAGGTGAAACCTGCCATTTGGAAACAAAGCGTGACATAGCTCGAGGCTTCAGTTGGGCCTCTGCTGCATCTGCCTGTGTTGAGCCCTGAAGAAGCTTCGTTTGTGAGTAAAATCTGTTATTTTCAAGTTTGCAAACTGACATTGATTGATGTTTAGGCTTTATTTAATATGTAGGAAGGTTTAGAGTAGCTTTCTTTCTGCCTTCTCATAAAACATCTACTAGTGAGCAAAAACATATCTGTACATTGAAATAATGTTCTTGTGTTTGTGAAGAAGACAAACAGCTAAAAGCTTTAAACCCATCTTCCACGTCCCAGTCATCTTTTAGTTCTTGAGTGTCCCCTAAGAGACATTTTTTTTTACTCTGGGTGAGGTGCTTCCTGATAGTCGTCTATACATTTTGTAATCATGAACAATGAAAAATATAGTTAGACTCCTCAGTTTACTGTAAATCTGTAAAAACTCTGATTATTCCAAATGTTTGGATCCAGGAATCTTTTAAAGGATTCTTGAACATTGTGAGATGGAGCCCTTTTCAACATTTGTGCACGTGACTCCAACGAAAATGGCCGGAGAACTTGGTAGAAAAAAATTACAGGACAAGAGTCCAACAGGTTGTAAAACATATCAAAGACTGATCCAGGTAAACACATCAGTCCGGATACTATATTCCAGAATATGAAATATGAAGAGGAATTTTTATCATAGGAGGAGAACTAATATTTACAATATGGGGAAAACTGTGGCCCTTGGTGGAGGTTTGCACTCTTCGACTGGTTTTCTAGTTTCATGCATTTGACCTGCTTTTTCTTTTTTTTTAACCTTCCATTTATATTCAATGCACTTTGCAAATAAACTAGCCTTACTGAGCTGGCAGTTTACACTTCAAACTGTTTTCATGCATGCATCGTCCTCACACCAGCTGGATGAGTGGAGTGTGTGTTGCAACTCTGGAAAGCATAAAAGTGTTATTGGGAGATAAATAAATAAATTATTAATTAATTAAATACTAATTCCACAATACCTAACGTAAACATATCAGAAAAAATCAACTTTATCAAGTGAAGAGCTTAATCAAAATTAGTTGTCAAACTTGCAATAATATCTATCTTTATTTGTCAGCATAGGATAAGTAACACAATAATCAGCATAAAGATTCACTGACAAAAATTCCACAAATAACTGGGATTCCTTTCTAAAGCTGGAAAGCAGATTTCACAGCGGATCCTTGTGGAAGACCCGTTTAAAAAAGATCATAGAACCCAACAAAATAACACAATTTCATGTGGATATAATCATTTTGTTTTAAACCAACTGGGCCAAGCATTAGTAAATTGTACAAATCCAGACTGTGATGGAGATGTGAATAAATTCTTGTCATTAGAGTATTTATTTATAGTTACAACTTTGCAGTGGTACATAGTATAAACAACCATTCACAGCTGCTTAATCGCACCCTCAAAAGAGGTAGAATTTTTAGTATATAGGACAGGAATACATTGGTAGTTTGGGCCAGCACAGGAACTCTCGGGTAACTCCTAAATAACATCATTAGTGGGTGATTTTTTTCCTCCATATTCATTTGCACTACAGTATGTACTGCTATCAGCATGGCAGGTGTTCCATCTGTTTACGCAGAAGCATAGACATATCTGCTCATTCCATCACTGATACAACATTATTGGTGGTTATTTAGAAATGCAACAGGAATCCAAATGCTCCATTTTATCTACCAAGACTATATGCAGCCCTCATTTTGTTGTCAGAACATTTCTACTGTCTGGAAACAAAACAGGTGCTGCAGGAGTGTTGAGTAAACATTTAGAATTCATCTGCTTGACCCCAATTCTCAGTTTTGCAGGAATGTCAAGTCCTTTTTTTAGGGAAAGATAAGAAAATAATGATCACTTAGCCCTTAACTGGCCTGTAGCTGACCAACGTCAGCTGGTCTACATCGGTTTTTATTCTAACTCGCTGAAGCCTGGTGTTAATCAACAGTGTGTTACATAAATGCATAAACCAAAACCCAGCAGTGAAATGCGAGCCACATTGTTTTACTGCAGCGTATAACAAACACTGTAAAATTGGTCTGCATGACATAAAATCCAGAACGCCATATCTCAGAGTCATGAAAGCACAACTTTGATGTGGCATTCATCTCCCCTGTCATGCCCACGCTTAACCGCAAACAACACAGAACACAACTGAGCTATAAATGTGCAGGGTAATTGGTGCACCATTTTGTCATCGTATGAATTATTCATTTCTGGATGTTGCCTCTCCATGTTGTAGTTACCTCGTCTAAAATGGTCCAAGGGGAGATTTATCACTTTGCCTGCTGTCAAATGAGAATATATTAAAGTAAGGTTTGTGGATCACTTCTGAGATAAATGCCACATTTATAATGCCCCAGGAGAGATGATGGTGGCTGATAATTTGCTTTCTTGATGTCTGCCCCTGTGCTGACTTTGACTCTGGTTAGCTCGGAAAAAAAAAAAAAAAAAAAAAAAGTGTGAAAAAGTCAACTAGAAGAGATTGGTGATTGTACGTGAATAATGAAGGTGAAATTCCTCGGAGACAGGAGGATGAATTGTTAAGGATCAGAACAGAAGAAAAACACCACTCTTAGCAACTCAGAAACAGCAACAAGAAAAAAAAGAGCAAATAATCCAAAACCAGAATCCAGACATTTATTAAGTCATTTAGTTAAGTCCTTTTGTTACGGCCGTCTTACTGATGCTTTCCGTTCACCTTCAGGAGGTTGAAAGTTAAATTTGTGACAAATAAATGATGATAATAAAGAGGAAGGTTTGTGAAAAGTTCCATCTTATAATAGCTTAGTTAACGAAGAGGAACATTTCATCAATTTAATTGAAATCAATCAGATCAGAGATTCCAGCTAACATGTTTTTAAACCGTAGATAAAACAATCTGATCAGTTGTGTTTACAGGATGGACAGATTTGGTAGTCGCCGACTTGTCCAGAAAAAAAAGAACTTGATCTTGTTGCCTGTCAAAATATTAAATAATCCCTCATGTTTTGGAGGATCCACCACAGACATGTTCGGCTTTGCTGCTGCCAGATTTAAAATCTGCCCTAAAACGTATCACGCCACTGTTGGAGGTTATCAATAGAAAACTCATATCTGAATCTATGATGCTGCACCAGGCTCACAAATAATAACATTTATTTAAAAATCCTGATGGTTCAAAAACTATCAGCAGAAAATTCAATGTGGAATCAAAAACTTTGTTTTTAGACACTGGGGTGCAAACTGGGAGCAGTTATTAAGCTGGACTGCTGTTTTAATGCTTGTCTTACTTCCTCCCCTCTTAATTATATGCATATGTCCAGGATTACATTATACTCTTACTATCAATTTAATTTAATTAAAATCCTAACTCAGCTTTTTGTAAGAAGGTGACATTCCTTTGGGTGGTGTCCAGGCAAGAATAGCCCTTATTCACCTCCCACTAGGCAGCCCACATCACGTTTTCTTGTTTCTTTCCTCAAGGTCACGTGTTATTACTGTACACTCATACCTGGCCACCTTCTGGCACCTTCACGCAGAGCTCTTCCATCCAAAGTCTCTGGTCAGCTAGTCCAGACCAGAGTCCAGACTAAACATAGAGAAGCAGCATTTAGCTGTTACGCTGCAAACATGTGGAATAATCTCCCAGTGGAGATTAAACTTTCACCAAATGTTAATTCAAATGTTAATTATCCAGGTTAAAAACATTTCATTTCACATGTGACTATGCATGACAAGCACAGTAACTTTTACTTCATTCTGCTTTTCATTATTTTAATACAATTTATGATTTTATTATGATTTTGTTAGTTGTATTTTCTTTTATGCTTTTTTTCTGTAATGCTTTTAATGTTTCATGTAAAGCACTTGTCTTATACATGAAAAGTGCTTTACAAATAAACTTGCATAATATACTTAGCAGGCAAGGCAAGTTTATTTGTAAAGCACTTTTCATGTATAAGACAAGTGCTTTACATGAAACATTAAAAGCATTACAGAAAAAAAGCATAAAAGAAAATACAACTAACAAACGCTGTCAGCTTATTAAAAAAAAAAGAATAATAATAAGTAAATAATAATAAGTATATAACATGTATATATATATATATATATATATATATATATATATATATATATATATATATATATATATATATACACACACATATTTATATACCTAAATAAATAAATATGTGTGTGTATATATATATATATATATATATATATATATATATATATATATATATATATATATATGTATACATGTTATATACTTATTATTATTTACTTATTATTATTCTTTTTTTTTTTTTTTTTTTAATAAGCTAATAGCGTTACCCAAAGCTGTGGTGATTGTTATCATCTCAGCCATTAGGGTTTTCCGAGCCAAACTTCAACTATTGGTTAAGCCAAAAACATAGTTTAGCAAAACACACACACACACACACAGATGTGGACGAATGAATGAGTGCCATCCCTGGAATAGAAATATTTTCAGCTTGAAAGAAAGAGAGATCTTCATGCGGAGGACTTTCACTTATTCTGATTCAGAATCAGAGTTAGAATCAGAAATTGCCAGGTAAGTTTGCACATTCAAGGCGTTTGTCCGGAGCAGTTGCACAAAAACCAGAAAAACACAACAAAAAGAACATGTAAATGAAAAGCAGAACATAAACAGTATTGACAGAGGATTCTATCTAAATGAGTGTATGTAAATGCAAAAATTTGATGAGCGCTTATGTATCTGTTTTAGGGGGTAAAAAGTTAGTATTTCAGGAGCTGTGTTGCAGTGTGAGTTTCATAGGTTTTTGGTGAAACACCCAGCAGCTCGTTCTTTCAGCCCTGCCAAGGTGAACATCACTCATTTCTTAGTTTTTGACAGAGCTCTGACCAAATGCCCTTTTGCATCCTATCATGGGTAATGTCAACGTTCTGACTTTAAAACCCCTTTATTTTCCTCTTAGTGTTTGACATTTAACACATCACCGAGATCCTTTCTGACCTCTCTGCAGCTGAAAACATTCACTTTGTAAAAGATGAAAAGTTATTTCAGACTGAAACCTGTTGTCAGAGGGGTTGTTTCTTTTTCGCTACACTTTATAAGGGAAACTAAATGCATGTATCGTAGGCTACCACCCAAAACTCTATAATTCTCTTTTCTACAGCAAAAGCCAATGCTCATCAACACTTTAAAAAAAAAAAAAAGAAAAAAAAAAAAAGTTTAATATCTTTGAATTAGATAGAAAAAAAACGTAAAAATGACTGTAGCTACATGATATTTTACTTATTTTGTCTTCTCAGATATGATATGATATACGATACAATACAATACAATACGATACGATATGACGCGATGCGAGGCGATGTGATGAGATACGATTCAATATGCTAGGATTTGATATTTTCTCAGAGGTGAAAGTACTTTCCTTTTGTGGGTGTCCCCCACAGATTTTATTATTCCATTTCCTCCTCTGACAACTATGTCTTGCAAATGTATGTTAAAATAAATGAATACGCTACAAATCAAGAGTTTGGTAAAACACATTCCAGTTGGATTTTATGGGAAAACGTCTCCAAACTTTTGACTACTACTGTATGACATATGACAAGTTATATAACTGTTTATATCTTATAAAACTGATTACATACGATGATGTATCACTTGTTTCTTGGGACCCCGGGCAAAATTTTACAAGGGGGTTTTACAACCAGCATTTGTCACCCATTTACAATGATACTGTATAATTATAACAATAATATGTAAATACTATAATCTTAAAAGGTCTTTAAATTTTATCCGTTAAACTCCCCAAATGCAACTTTCATTATTCTTGGATTTGTTGAATAATATTTACAGTTTGCATTTAACTAAACAGGGACAAGGTGATTTAACATGGTTCCACTTCAGAAGACGGTGCAGAATGCTGCACAAGATTACATACATTACATACATAACTTAATAAATACAGGCTTCAGAGTCATAGATGCTACTTAAAACCATATGGAAAACATAATATACTGCCCCCTGGCATACAATGCACAATAACTTCCTTAAACTCGCTTTTGGTTTGTTTTTTTGTTTTTTTTGTTTTTTTTTATTCATGCCTGTAAATTCTATATCTTAAAATTCTTAGCTTGGTAATTGTTATCTAAGTGGATTCAGCTTAATTTAATTACTAAAGACAGAGTTATGTGTTTAATTTCAGCCTTTCAACATCTGTGGGCTCAACAGGAACTTAGCTTCTGATGCTCTTCTTTCTTCCGTTGCAAGCAGTGCCTCAGCTGTTGCCATATTTGTAGTCCAGGCCATTGCTGGCTGCCTATTCTGAGTCTCGTTTGGTGATAAATTTCAGCACTTTTGTATTCCAACATGCGTAGTCAGAATACCTGCCATAACTGTAAAGCATCACTAGAGAACAGCAGCGATCTCTGCTAAATTAACTTAAAAAAGAAAGAAAAATAAGCTTTTAACATCAGTTTCTTCATGTTTTGTTAAGACATTTTAATATTTTGCTGTTCAATACTTTTCATCCACAAGTTAGGATAACATTAAAGGCATATGACTTGTGATGTAAACATGGCCTAAAATGCCAAAATTTGATGGATAAATGTAATGGGTTTCTCGCTTCTAACCAGACAACAAAAACTCTACAGTGGTAGTTAAAACATTTATTTTAAATCTCATTGTCAAACCAAATAAGAAGAAATAGACACAAAAGAAAGAAACATGTAAAATACCTGCTTATATTAATTATATAGTATGATTATGAAGTCCAGCTTCATCTCATGCCAGTACATGTATGGGTGAAGACGTAAGCAGAAGTGACATGTAGCAGTCACCGTGTGTGTGTCTCAGCATCCCAGGTTTCCTGATCTGAATGATTTTTGCTGCAATGAGCTTCATGTTTAATCTGCGGTCCTTCCAAGAGGTTGCAGAGAAGAGTAGCTTTACTTTTTGCTGATGTGGAATGAGAGTCGTTGGCTCGCCTCCTACAACATTAATTAACACTGTGGCTCATGATGGATGACCTCAGCTAAAGCTACCTAGCTCCCATTCATCACAACATGTAGGAGGATGGGACTCCAAATCTTTTATTTTACCTTCTCTTTGTTCACACTAAACAAGCAGACACATGGTGTGTGTGTGTGTGTGTGTGTGTGTGTGGCTGTGAGTGTGTGTGTGTGTTTCTAATCACAATGTAAAGAGGCGACACTGTCACAACACAAAAGCTCACTGATCTTCCTCTATGAAAGACATTTGATCTATTTCGGTTTTAAATCTTTTTTTTTTTTTTTTTTCTTCAAAGCTGATATCTAGCTAGGATCTCTTTTCCCTGCTGTAAAATAATTGTCAAGTTTGACACAAACAAAATATTGTGTATCAATATTTTCTCTTCACACTTTTCACAATAAAAGCTTTTGCAACTTTGGCATCCTAACAGATCACTGCTGATTCTCCTCCTGTGATGTATTTCTTCTGCTTTGACTGAAGAAATTCATACAGAATGAAGTTCTGCACAATGACTGATTCTTTTGAGTCAGGTGTATTGGAGCAGGGATGCATGGAAAACCTCCAGGATTGTGGCCCTCGAGGACTGAAGCTGGGAACTCCTGCATCCCAACTCCAAAACATCTGACTCAAAAGAATCAGTCATTGTGCAGAACTTCATTGACTGTTGGATCCATTTAATGGATGCCAGGTTTGTTGAAACAGGGATACACGAAGAACCTGCAGGACAGCAGCCCTCGAGGACTGACTTTGAACACACCTGGTTTATAGGTTGGGCCATTGTTGTGTATGAACGCATGAACTGGATATGTTTTTTTTTTTTTTTTTTTCCTGTTGATCCAGAAATTAACACAACAAATTTGTAAAAAAAAAAAAAAAAACAAAAAAAAAAAAAAACCTGAATTGTTAACTTGTCCGGATTAAATGAGGTTCTGTAACAGTCATCATCAGGGGTGTCCAAAGTCATTCATCGAGGCCCCCTGTCCTGCAGCCTTTCAGTGTTTCATCACACCTGACTGAAACTAAATGGATCCAACAGCCTATAAAATTCTGCACAATGACTCAATAATTGGAGCCAAGCGTGTTGGAGCCAGGATGCATCAAAAACTTGAAGGGCTGTGACCCTCCAGGACTGGAGCTGGATACCCCCGTCTTGCTTTTCCACCAGACACTACAACAACAACAACAACACTCTGTTTCACAATGTTTCATGATAAACATAAATATTGTTAATAAATAACAAATGTTTAATGAATAAGTCATGTTTCATGAAGTTTCACAACTTCACAGTGCTTTGTACACTGTAGCATACCAAACCAGCAATGCTTCTTCTTCACTCACAACAGGCAGGTTTCACATGACTACATATTGTGTGCTAGTACAGCTCAGAAATGGGTGGTGATGACTTGGTAAATAGGGTTATGAGCTACTTCTGAAGGTCTAAACTAAGAAATGGACAATTCAAATGATTATGCATTTTTAATCTTGTTTACCCAATAGCTGGTTATTGTATCACCAAAACACAATTAATTGTTGAACACCATGATGTTGAAGTGATGAAGTGATGGTCTGTCAGGTCATTTTTGAGATCATGTTGCCAAAAAAAGCGCAAATAACTATTTAAAAAAGTTATTAAAAAATGTTCTCATGTCTGAATGTGCAAAATATTTGTAAAGCTTCTTCCTGGGATTGTAAACAGAAAAATAGGCGAAAAATCCAAGAATGATACAAAAATGAAAAAAAAAAAAAAAGTTATGAACAAAACTAAAGAACAAACTGTACTAACCCCCCGTTCTCTTTTTTTATTTGTAACATGGAAATGTTCACTTATATCAGAGAGTAATGTGCTGCAGTGTGTAGGATTGTGCAGAACATCCGCGTGTGCAGTGTGTAATATGATGTTTTCTGAATATGCAATCAATTTTCTCTTTTTTTTTTTTGGTGAAATAAACTTTGATGCATGCTGGTGACTTATTCATTTTATTAATTAACATAAACTTATTGTCCTCATGTGACAATATTGTTTTTCTCAGCAAAGTCATTCTGTATCAAGACAAAAGTTATTCATATATTTATGATAGTTATCTTGCTTTTATACTATGCATATTCATTAAAAATGCTCAAAAGAATAAAGCAGAGGTCTCAGGAAGTTAAATACACTCACAGAAAACTAAAAACATGATTTCCTCACATTATATCCAAGTTAATTTCTGTGCTAGCATTAGCTTATATTGGCACTGCCACAAAGTTCCATGCTAACACCAGCTTACCGCCTTACATTAGCAATTGTACTTGAATACTGACAAATAGGGTGGTAATGAGTTTTCTGTGAATCCCCTGTGTAACCTGAAGGGACACAACAGTTTTCTGGGACCAACTACCAAGCTAAATAAATGAATCAGGAAGAGCGTAAACATGTAGACATACAACAGTGAGCTTGATCATTTTTCCTTTTTTTTTTACCTTTTCACATCATCATACACCGTTGTGAACTACTGCAAGTCTATTCAGATGTTTTAACTGGTTCAAAGATTTGCAGATGTTTTTAAAATAGTTGTCTATCAACTGAATAAACCCCAAAAATATTTCTACAGGTCATTTTCCAACCCACACTGTTCTCACTTCAGCAAGGACAGACTGCACTCAAGTAACCAACCAACTGTGTATCATTTTTAACCTGTAAAGTTTCAAACACCATCTGCAATATTGTCTGAAAATAAACCCTGTGTGGGGAAATCATGTGCCTTGGAATTGGCAGCGCAGACAACATGCTGAGCAAAATGCCTGTTATTCCCATCCCAGACTGACATGCTGGCACTTAAATTCAGTGAAGCTCTGCAGGAAGTCCATTTTTATACATTTCTCTTGATGAGAACCACTTACAAATAGCTTCCATCTAATACGCGGTACAGTATCAGAATCTTACTTCCCAGAGAGGTTTCCATCTTCATGCGTGTTATCGTTTCAGCTGTGATGAGAAAGAGATTGGCTTTGAGTTATTAATTAATCACAACCCGATCTGGTTCATGCTGCAGTTCAGCTCCTTTCACACATCGTGCGTCTGCACCTGCATGACTCAGAACAGCAGGTGTCAGAAATGTCTGCACAAATGATTTACCTTTCCCCTCTTCACTCTGTTTGTTCACCAAAACTTTTATCAGCATTTTTTTTTTCTTTTTGAGCTCGTATGGGACACAACTGAGGCTGCCAGTGATCAGAGAGCATGTCAACAAGCTTTACACTGGGCGTACTGGTTTGCAGGGTGCTGCATGTTTTGCTTTCACATTGCAATCATTTGTGCTGTAGCTCAGCAACTGGTTGTACATGTGGTCATCATCATGAGCATTTTGGGTGGCAAAGTTCTGAGGAATATATTTGGAGAAAGTATTTTACTGCGTCCCCCGGGGACTCCTGTAGGGGATACTCCAGGAGGATGGGGTACCGTACTGCTGGCAGTAAGTCAGATTTGTTTTCAGTGAGGGTTGAACTCCATTCATCACCAATTCTGGTCATAACTTTTATGGAGAGAATTTCTAGGTGCAGCGAGGTGTTGAGGGGATCCGGTTTGGTGACCTCTGGATTGGGTCTCTGGTTTTTGTGCATAATGTGGTCCTGTTGGCTTCATCTGGTCGTGATTTCCAGCTCATGCTTGAGCAATTTGCAGCCGAGTGTAAACAGGTTGGGATGAACATAAACCCCTCCAAACTGAGACCATGATCCTCAGCCGGAATAGTGTGGATTGTCCTCTCCGGGTCGGGAGTCAAGTCCTGCTTTAAGTGGAGGAGTTTAAATATCTCAGGGTCTTGTACACAAGTGAGAGAAGGATGGAGCGTAATATCGACAGGCGGATCCGTGCGGCATCTGCATTGAAGCGGACTCTGGACTCTGGTGGACAAGGAGCTGAACTAGAAGGCAAAGCTCTAGATTTCCGACCCTCACCTACGGTCATCAGCTGTTGGTCGTGACCAAAGGAACAAGATCTCGCTTACGGGCGGCTGAATTGAGTTTTTTTTTCCGCAGTGTAGCCAGGCTCTTCCTTACAGATAGGGTGAGAAGCCTGGTCATCCAGGAGGGGCTCAGAGTAGAGCTGCTGCTCCGCCACAGAGAGGAGCCAGTTGAGGTGGCTCGGGCATTGGTGAGAGGTAAGGAGAGACGGTCCTTCGCAGCTCCTGCTAATGGAGAGGAGAAAACCACACGTTTTTTGTTTTTTTTTTGTTACTCACCAAGAGTCCCTGGTACAACCAGAAAAAGATGCAAGACTTGTTAATGCTCCTTTGTCTTTAAATGAACTCACTTAAAGGTCTGAAACATCGCTAAATATAGCTAAGTACCTTTACTCCAATGCAGCTAAGTTAGCAGCAGAAACAGTGTGTGCATCAGTGAAACCGGTATATCAGAAAATTGTGTTCTGACAAAAGGTTCCATGACTAAATGCTTTATTTTTTTAATATTGTAATATTTCTGTAATTAAATAATCGTAATTAACGAATTAAGTCCCACTCCGAGTAATTTGCAATCTGTTAAAATTTTTGGTTAATAGAAGATTTTTCAGGGACAAAAAACACGATGCTTATCTTTTAGTTATTTATTGGACAATCTTTTAAATGAAATGTCCTTTTTTTCCCTTTTATTTTCTTACTTTTTGTTTTATTTATTCATTTAAGAGTCTCCTTTTTAGAAACTCATTTAGGCATTTGTTTAATTTGAATTTGTTACAATGATATTGCTAATGGTGTTAAAATGAAAGCTGCTGAAGGGGACTGAAGCGCGGCTTCTGTTTGAACTGCTGGGCTGCTGCCATGGCTCAATGACAGCTGACCCTCAGGAAAATGAAGTCAGGTCTTTTAATCATTGCGCTTGGATGACACTTCAAATGATTATCTGTTACTTCTGCCAGTAGGAGATAGATTGAGTTGGCCCAAGAGATGCTGGAGGTGTGTCATTGTCGTATTTGAGTTTCAAGTCACAGAGGCCTATTTGACTCTATACGAGTCCAGGGGGACTCGTATAAACCCACTAAACTGTTTTGGAGATTGGTCACAGTTAGTTGGCTCAGAGTTGCCTTGCTGAATGATTTGAAGAAATCATAGGGAGATGTGATTTATTTTTTTCTTTTTCTTTTTTTTTCTTTTAGCAAGGTCTTTCTGACCTTCATTTTCTGATGAAGCTTCACTGACAACTTCATTCTTGTGTCAGACTCAAGCAGCTTTGAGGGAACTAGCTTTAGCTGTGCAACTCCCACCACATGCTGGGAAGATGAGGACAAGTATCCATAACTGAAGGTGGTGACATGTTTGGTCTAAAGTTTGTTTGTTTTTAAAGCATTTCTCAGTTGAAAGCTGGAGACAAGTTTCATTGTACTCACAATAAACCTCACTGTTTCCCTCCTGGGACTAAAAGTATATTTTTTCTGATTCTGTGACTTCTACAGTAAATTCTGCAGTTCTAGGCTGGTACAAACAGAACTTTATGTAGACACGTTTGTTCCAGAACATTTGCATCAAGATGCTGGTAGTTCAAGTAACGGCTGGATTTAATGTCTGTTCAGAGAAAACAAACAACTCTAATTTATTCACCAACTTATGACATGAACTCATTATAAAAAACACATGGGGACGTCATCTATGTCATCTACTTAGTTGACATAAATATTTCTTCCATCCAATTTACACTGAGACAACCAAAGATTTTAGCTGACGTGATCCAATCAGCTGTTTGTTTACATAATGGCAGATTTTAATACATTGTAATGCTTTTGTCCTGCACAATGTGGGTATCATTTTAGTTCTGTGTAGGAATAAATTCAAATAACATTAGTATTGATACCAAACCTGGAATCTGCATTGTTTGATACCTGTGAGATGAGATTGATATTTTCCCTACAGGCAGCTTTGGGGGCAAAAATCCAAGGAGTGTGTTGCTTTTTATTTAGCTAAATTGCACTGTTGACTTCATTTCACTCAAAGAACTGTTTGCAATGCATAGGATAACTGTTATCTTTTTTTTTTTTTACAATATTAATGTTATTCTATGTTGATTACAGGAAATACACCTTAAATTTAAATTTTCAGTTCTGCCATTCAGTTTGACAAAAAAAAAAAAACAAAAAAAAAAACAGCATATGTTCTGTTAAAATGATAATCCTGATCAACAATTAGTGTCATGATGTGAAGTTTGGGTTGTCTTTTTAGTTCTGGTTTCCTGTTTTGTTTTGTAGTTTTCTTTGTAAAGTTCCCTCTTGTTTTGTTTCCTGTTTTGCCTACTGTTTGTTAGTTCCCCTGGTTTCTATTAGTCTATTCCACTGTTTCTCAAATGGGGGTACACGTACCCCTGGGGGTACTTCAAGGCATTCCAGGGGGTACGTGAAGTTTTTCTAAAACATATCTTTTTATGTTTTTTTTTTTAAAACTTCTTTAAATAAAATAATATAAATATATGTCAATAAATATTAGCGTACATTAATAAACTGAATTTACATTTAGATTTACACCATTTCATTCCTCCCAAATTCCCACATTCCGACGTGAATTGAACCCCACCCAATACAAGCCAAACCATATCTGTTAGTCACTGTTGCCTTGACAACGCAAACAATAGAGTCCTGGTTGAATCATAGTAGATATGTGCAAAAGAATTGCCATTAAATTGCATGGTTAAAGTTTAATAAACCCTACTTGGCTGAAAAGATATTTTACAAAGAGTAATGTGCTGCAAAAAGGTTGAGAACTGCTGGTCTGTTCAATACACCTGTGTCTTGTTCTGTTTCTTTTAGTATATATACTACTTGGCTTCATTTCCCATTTGCCAGTTCATCTTTCAATACTTGTGATTTTCTTTTTCTTTTATAAACTGAAGGGACACCGACATAACTGTTTGAAAAGACAGCTGTTAGCTGAGATCCAGTGGCTTAATGCACTTGAAGAGGACCAATGTGCAAAGAAGAAATTGGTGGACTTCTTGGAAACATCAGAAAAACAAGCAACTGACAATTTTGCTAAAATTACAAATGCACCAAGCATGCTCATAGCATCTATTGCTGAAGGTATTTCTCTACTGCGACAAGTCGTGCACCCGACTCATGCACGACCTTCACATTATAGGCCATATGAAGCTAGGTGGAACTTTTATTCACACACACACTTCACCTCTGCAATCAATCCACTCAAACCAAACATTTAATTCATTCCATAATAACTCTCCTTTTGTAAGAGGAACACAGTGGAGTACAGTCAGCACACAAGATGCAACCCATCCCACCACAACTGCTGAGAGCACAGGGCTCACAGGGTTATTTAATACCCAAGCCCTTTGATAAATAAATAAACGCTATAGTCTTTACTAATGTTCAGGCATTAAGTTGGAAATGTAAAACATCTAGTGTTAAAAAAAGAACTGTTTACAAATAGCTTTGCTCCATTAATTCTCAATAGGTCATCCAGTTAAATGTGGATTGTTCTAATGGTGTGAATGATAAACAACAATTTCTTTGCACTAAAGACCTCTTTATGATTTAAGTTTGGCTGTTTTATGTTTATTTATATAGATGTCAAGAGTGTTTTTGCACGTTTGCCTTCAGTGACAAGCACAATGTATATTTTTTCAAAATAATAATTAAAGTTGTATGCAAATAAATATATGCACTGTAATCATGTGACCATTAACTAATGCAGTTTATTTAATGATGCCACTATACAATTCTGTGTGTAGCTTTGGTATAGGATTGTCCCACATAAATCTCTACCCTCTCCCAAAAACATTGTCACTTATATGGACCCAGGTACTGGGTAAGGACTCTCCTGACCCCCTTCCCTTCAACAGACGTGTGGTCCTGAGTCTGGATGGTTGCCTTTGTCTGCTGAATGGCTTCATTTCCATGGTTTTCATCTCTTGTGAATCTACATGCCTCACAGTAGTTATACAGTACAAAACATGCATAAATGACAAGTGGCAGTTCTGATGTCCATGGCTTTCCTTAAAACTCCTGAACGGGCCTTTAGGCTTCCAAATGCACACTCAAATACTACATGCGCTCTGCAAAGACAATCCAAAATACTGCTCTTGAGTAGTGCTTCCTCCGTTGGCATATTCTTGTGTTAGATACAGTGGCAAGTAGCCAGGGTCACCTAAAATAAAACTGGGATGTGTGCTTCGTTGAACAGAAGTTTTGATAACCTGGTGGACGAAAACACTGGCATCATGTATGCTTCCTGGTCATTTTACCACCATGTCCATGAAACATTATCTGTAGTCACAAGTGGCTTGAATATTTAGGGTAAATTTTCCCTGATTTGCCTCATTCCCACATGTGTGCCATCTACAGGACCTAGATACTGGGGGAAGCCATGTATCTGTTCAAATCTGTCCACAACTGAAAGCATTGCACCTTCAGTTGTTGGCAGCTTTATGTACTGGGGACCTAAGAGCACTGCTATAGCGTTACACACCTGCTGAATAATTTTTACTGATACAACCTGTCTTGACAATCCAAATAGATTAACAGTTTTTGTTATATCTACCCTCGTCAGCTAAATGGTATAATGTGCAGCCAACTTTCTTGTCATCACTGACCGGTGATCGCATGACAGTAGGCAGCCCTTCTATGTAAGCTCATAATAACTCTGCTAACAGCAAGCACAAGGACCATGACATGCAAAGATCAACACGCCATTCCTCCGGGAGGACGACTTCTATCTGTTTTCCCACCAGGTAGCCGTGCACTCTTGTTTGACACAAAACCCGCAGTGGCGCCTTTGACGGAGAACATGCCTCGAACATGATACGCATACGTGGTGGAAAATAATTGTACTTAATGTCGACCTTCACCGTTGGTCGTTTATGTGGAGGAGTGTTTGAGCTTGTAAAAACAAACACAAAACATCTGGACAACAGATAACGTCAACACAGCTTTGAGGATGTCCATGCGCACGTCACGTCATTGTATTTTTCGTCGCAGATGGTGACGTTTCACAACCTAAAACTGGTTAAATATGTCCACATGCGGATGTTAAAACAGAGTATATTTTTAAATCTTCACTTTGCTCTGAGGTTTTTAAAACAATAGTTTTTAGATTAGATATATCTGCGTTTTTTTTGTAGATGACAGGCCAAATATCCTCATTTTGTGACATACCCTGCTACATGTGGACAAGGTCTTGGTTCCTTTTCCCTGCCTCCGATCATTAATTGTCACACCTGCTTCCTGATTTGTAACCAGCACCTCTTTACATATGCTCCAGCACATCCTTTATTCATTGCTCACTGTGTGGGTTAGCTGTGTCAGTGATTCCAGTATCAGTTTTGCAGTTGCCTAGGGATGGTGAAACCAAAGCCTTATGAAACACTGAGTCACTTTGACGTGGCTGTTTGATAAAGGATTTGCTTTCACCTCATTGTTACTGTTTTTAGCAGTGTTGAAGTGTTAAACCCAGAGTTGTAAAAATGGAGAAAAATGGTGCTTATGCAACTGGGAAAGTGATTGCGTTGTTTTAATTTTTTATTAAAATAAAATCTCAGACACATGCTTGTGTAGCTTTGCAAAGTTTTATCAATTCTTATTTTTAAAAAGTGCCTCTTTCATGATGTTTAACTTCATGCCACTCCTCTTCTGGAATACTCCGTCTCACAAGATGCCAATGAACTAACTTTAAAATCATTAAGTGTTCATACTGATGGTTATAAGAGGCTGATGCAAAACAACTGTCCCACAGGAAGTCATGCTATTCTGCATCAGACCCAGATGGTTCCTCTAAAGTCTCCTGAACAACTTAAAATAATAAAAAAACAACAATTTGTTTGCAAAAATAAAATGGTGAATGATCGCTTGCAGAATATCCTCTGTAAAACTGTTGGTGAATAATATGATTGACAAGCTCAGCCTCTTCAAAATCCCTGGAGCAGCTTCACATGCTCAGACAATATAACAAAGCCTCGGCTGGTGTGGTCACGTGACTTTGGCATGCTGAAGCAACATATTGAAACAATGGTCGCAACACTTCCAGCTCAGAGGATCAAAGTGAAGGCAGGCAGACGGGTTCAAGCATAACCCCAGTAAGTTTGCCTAATCTGGTCTTTCGCTGGTTTTGTTTCTTGGATTTTCCACATCCGCTGAGTTTTCTGTTTCATTAAATCTTTCTTAATCACTCCAAGATCCACCTCTGTCTCAGCATCCCGCATTTGGGTCTTGCTGTCTTGTCTCCAGTTTCCATGTGATAGTGGACTAATTTGAAAGAAAAAGAGGATAAAAATGGTTTCATCAAATTTTTTTATTAAATATCTCCATGAACGATGGATTTTTTCAGACCTTTCAACCATCAAGAGATCTGAGAATCATCAACGTTAAAAACATAAATGAATAATTTCAACTAAAGTTCTCTTCACCTCTTTCAGAGTTTCCAACTGAAATGCACCCACCTCAGTCCATTCTTTTTTTTTTTTTTTTTTTTGCATTTTTATGTCTTTCCAGTAACCCACACATGAGCAGAAACAACATACACACCACAGGAACTAATAAATGCAAGGTAATTTTGTTTCCAAATTGATTGGATTGTGGAAAGGTTCTGACCATCACTCTGAATCAGACTGAAAATTCTTTCTGATCGATACTTGCATGATGTAAATTTATTCTGAATGCACGTTTGGGCAGATTACAACTGCTCCCTGTGAACGCAGGTTGTGTTGTTAGCTAGTCGGCTCCTGCAAAAGTGTCAAAACATCATCAAGTAATACAGCACAAGTCCAACCACACAAAACATGACGCTGATGGATCAGGGAACACACACACACACACACACAGACACATATTATATATGCATATATATATATATATATATATATATATATATATATATATATATATGTGTGTATATATATATATATATATATATATATATATATATATATATATATATATATATATATATATATATATATATATATATATATATATATATATAATGTGTGTATATATATATATATATGTATGTATATATATATGTATATATATGCATGTATATATATATGTATATATATACATATATATGTATATATATATATATATATATATATATATATATATATATATATATATATATATATATATATATATATATATAATGTGTATATATATATATATATATATATATATATATATATATATATATATATATATATATATATATATATATATAATGTGTATATATATATATATATATATATATATATATATATATAATGTGTGTGTATATATATATATATATATATATATATATATATATATATATATATATAATGTGTATATATATGTATATATATATATATATATATATATATATATATATATATATATACATATATATATATATATATATATGTATGCATATATATATATATATATATATATATATATATATATATATATATATATATATATATATAAAATGTATATATATATATATACTTAGTGTGTGTGTTTTTACATGCATCATTTGTCAGATTTAAATGTCTTATATGTAGTTTAATTGGCGTCGTAGCAACAGAACTGAAATAAAAGTAATGCCTAAAAAGCAATCCAAAATAACAAATTTAGCAAAAGCTCCAGAGTTATTGAAGTTATTAATCAGTGAAAGTTAAAGTATTATTTACAGGGACAAGTGCCACATGCAGATTTAAGATGTCCCTTTACCCAAGCACAACAACATGAGCATAAATCATTCCTGCGTATATAGGTGTGTGTGTGTGTGTGTGTGTGTGTGTGTGTGTGTGTGTGTAGATGAGTGAGAAAGAGAGAGAGAGAGAGAGAGAGAGAGAGAAAGCTGTCTCATCAGGGATAATATCCAATCAGTAAAGTTCATCTGAATGAATTTTTTAAAGCTCCATGAAAAATCCTTTGAGGTCTCCTGTGTTACATTTTATTATTTTTTAAACTGTCGCTTCCTTCCTGATTCTGTGTGTGTGTGTGTGTGTTTTGAGATGCTTCTGTTGTGCTAAAATTCACCATGATGCAGAAAATGAAGTGTGTGACATTCAGACATCCTGCAGAGGAAAGCTAATGCGTCCCACTACCACATGCTGATGATTAGTTTCTTTCATATCATACCGTTTATGTTGCTGTTTTCCAACTCGGAATAACATTTCTCATTATGGCTTTATGGGGCTTGACGTGAATGAGAAATGATAGTGAAATTGTCAGCGTTGCTCCGACAGGTTTCGCCTGCTGGTAGAAGAAACGTGGATGAGCAGCATGCTTGGTTACGGTAAGGCTGAAAATAATTCATACCTACTGGTGTGTGTCATATATTAATTTTCAGTAATTACAAAAATAACACACTGTAGAGTCTAGTTTCAGGTAATTCAATGTACGGCAGAGATAATTGGAGTCTCCCCTGAGTGGGATGTAAAAGTCACTGTTTATTAATTTACTCAGGAACAGTTGTTCTGTAGCCTAGCTAAAACTGACAAAGTTTTAGGGAGTTTATTTCTTTTTAAAATACAACTTTTCCTACTGTTTTTACACATATTGCATCATAGATTCAACAAGATGTTGGAATCATTCCCGAGAATTCGCCCCATTTGAACAGATTGAAATCTGACGGTGGAGGCCATTGGGGAGCAGGGAACTTGCTGTCCATATACAAGAGAGGAGTTGAAGATGATTTGAGCTTTGCAACATGGTTGGAAGTTGCCATCAGAAGATGCTACCCTGTGGTCATAACGGGATGGACATGGTCAACAGGGGTGACCGCTGACCATGTCGGTATAACAGGTTCATCCATTGCATGATGGCACCAGCCACTTGGAGTGTTGATCAAACGCCGGATGGATCAATGCTTTCATGATGTTTCCACCAAATTCTGAGCCCACCATCTGAATGTGAAGCTGAAATGGAGACTCATCAAACCAGGCAAAATGTATCCTTTCGTCTATTGGCCAGTTTTGGTGAGTCTGTGTGAAGTGCATGAGCAGTTTCCACACTGACAAGGATATTTCATACAACTTATCTGACTTGATATTTTCTCTTTTTCAGACTATTCTCTGTCAACCCAAGAGATGGATGGGAGTGAAAATCCCAGTAGATCAGCGGTTTCTGAAATGCTCACATCAACAACAATGCCACAGCCAGTCATATATCTCTTGTCTTCCTCATGCTTAGGCTTAATTTGAACTTCAGTCATCTTAAACATGTGTACATGGCTAAATGTATTGAATTGTAGCCGTGTGATTATCTAATTTACTTTAACCAAATCAGACAATACTAATAAATGTAATGAATATTATGTTGATGTAGGAAAAACGACTGCCAACTCCCCTGTATCGGCTGCTGATCATGATACTTAATATTTACAAAATAAATACGTCGTCTGCATCAAGTGGTGAAAATGAAATTATTGACACTGAGATATAAATCAAAAAACAAATCGCCTTACTGGAACACTGTTTTGGAAAATAACAGGAAAATGATATATTAAACTGCGTAATTTTGTTGATTAGCACAATATTCTTTGGAAGCAATGATTTCCATGCATGCGGCTCGTGAGTGGGCAATGAGGAACACTGCCCTAGGGAGTTGGGTTGTAACACACATTAACCCATCAAATGGATCTATCAACAGTTTTATATCACATAACAATTTACACAGCATACCTCTCTCTGCTTCTCAAAGGTGCAAATTGTGACTTGGAAACTTTGGCTTTAGGCTCCTTTCCCAGAAAGCACCACTAGCTTGTTGGGCACATGTTGGCTACAGTAACAACAGCATGAAACTAACAGTAACAGAATGAACTAAATTAATCTTATAGTCTTAACATCTGTCTTCCATCATATTGAAATGATTTCTGATAACTCATTTGTAAAGGAAAAAAGAAAAAAAAACCATCTTTCAGCCGCCGAATCTAGCAGGTTGAGAAGTTATGCGTCTATGCCAGTTCTGGAGCATATACAGCACTGATGACATTAGTGTTGCATAAATAAATCAGCGAGCTAGCTGTCATATACAGAAATATCTTGGAGGGTATTGTGGTTTAGTCTGGAAAGAGCTTGTGAACCAATCAAATGACATTATTACATAGCCATAGCAGCATGGTTAAACAGAGGCACCACATGCAAAGGGTGTGTTATTAATAACACAGACAGCACATTTGAAAATTCCAACTTAGTCAACATCGCAGCTGGAAATCTACAGCATGACAAGTAAAAATTTGTATGACATGAGGCATGTGGTATCATTTATGTTGCTCCCGTATTCAACCCTGTAACGTTGTCTGTTATACATTTCAGTAAATTATGCATATCTAGTTAACCTAGTTGGTCAGCCTGATGAGACACATTAAACAGGAGTTGCAGTCGTGCTGATATGTGAGCAGTACAGGCCACATTTTCCATTTCCTGGGAGGTATGAGAAAGCAGCCACAGGTGACAGAAAGAGGGAATGGAGATGTGTAAATGAGTTCAGAGGGCAACACGTTGAGTCTTCAACCACATGGAAATGCTAAAAGTCTCTTCTCAGCTTCCTTTAGGGTTAAACCTTTCATTAAAACAATGCCCAGTGCATTGCATTGATCAAATGGCCAAAATGAAACCCTATGCAACGTCCGATCACATCTGCAGGTGGATTTGTTATGGAAAGCAAAAGCAGATTTTTACACTGAATGTTATGTGTATAATTCTGAGGACGATGATCTGCAATGCCTCACGATGTCTCTGAGAGGAAGATGTAGTTATATCAATTAACTACAACTGTACACTTCCACATCTTTCATTTCCTTAGAAAGATACAAATATACATGAATTCCGGTGACCGACTGCACATCTGAATATGAAAAAAAAAAAATTGTACATTTCCAAAAAGGCCAATTTGTGAACATCTAAAACTGCTGCACAAAAGAGGAAAATCACAAACACCTTGTAAAAATGTGCACCATGCCAACACATGCTATGTTAGGTAACAATGCGTTGTATTCATTTTACATTTTTTTCCCAAAACTCAACACAGTTGAACATAGGTGGTTTGAGCAATGAATGTATCAATGAATGTATATATATATATATATATATATATATATATATATATATATATATATATATATTACAGTAATTAAATAATAATGGCCTCAGTATCGAACCCTGTTGCACCACTCTGCTACCCTCAACAACTGATATTCTGCATTAGCAAAGTTTGCAAATTGACATCTGTTACATAAATAGCTTCAACCAACCGTGAACAAGCCCCTGATTACATTATTATAAAACTTATTTAGTACTAATTCTCGCCATGTGAGTGCTTTGTCACAGCTATGGCTTTAATCCATCAACAAATATATTATATTTCCTTTTATGAAGATTCTGACCGTGATTTAGATGACAGGCAGGGGATGACCCACTTGATATGTCACCTGATTGACAACTTCAGTTATCATGCATGGGGCAGGTTGTGAGGACCAGTGGATGATCTTGGCGGTCCTGACTGAAAAAGTTTGGTAACCATTTCTACAGAGGAATTATTTATCAGTAGAAAACCTGATGTGCTGCAGGTGCCCCATGTTGATGACTTCCTCCTTACAAAAATGGAAAGAAGACAGAAGAGATACATGGTTAGAAAATAACACAGTGTTTCTGTTGATGATAATATTGCCGATGCCGATATTTCTGTCTGATTTGCAAATACATTATGTCTTTGTTGACTTTTGTCATTGCGTGTCTCTTTTCCACTACATCCAAGTGTGAGAATAAAACTTTCTGCAACATTTTCACAAAAACATTCAGATGTTAACCATCCCTCTGCCTTTGGCTACGCATACACACCACGTCTTCCAACATGTAATAAAACTGCTGAAACTCAAAGAGAAGAAGCTGCAGGAACGACCAAGAAAGTCAAATTTGTACTGCGGTGGCAATTTCAGTACTGAACTTTTAATTAGGAGCAAACTTGGCCTTTGAAACTGAAAACCAATCCACAATAAACAGCTGTTCTTCCAGAAAACCTGTCATTTACATCGCGTATGAAACATGCTGTGTCTTGCTAGTCTGTCATTGGGACAATACGTCACCTAGAAACTTCAGAAAAAATACAAAGATATCGATCATCATCATCCCCCAATGATATTCTTATACATTGACATTTGATTGAGCAACGAGTGGAAGGGTCTTCAAGTGTCTTTATGTGAGAAGTGTCCATCTATGGCAATGTTTTGCTTATTTTACTGTTGCCCCATGTGTACATATGTGCTGGCTTTAGCAGTAATTGTGTGAAAAAGGGTAAAAGACAAATAGGAAGCTACATTCCATGATTCACATCCAACGTATTTCTGAGGAAAAGATCACTGTGAAGTCACCAACGGGTCAAATAATTATTCTTCTGTCTTTGTGATGGTTCTCTGTCATATGTTAGTGAGACACCATGGGGTGCTCAGGAGCATATAGTGGAGTTGACAGCATTTAACAGCTTTTCTTTCCTTTTTATTGGGGCACTTCAGAGGAAAAGCTCAGGTTTTGATGTCTTCATTTCACTGTTGTGCTCTGTTGGTTGTGTACATTTTTTTTACTAAATGAGCCACCCTGATTGTATCAGGCATTTCATCATCTGTGTGTAAAAATATAAGAAGCTTTGGCTGAATTATTAATGGAAGTAAACACGTTTTATGCTTTTGCCTGGGCACACACACACGCACACTTTATTCTGGTTCTTTTTCTCAGGTGAAATCACTCAAAAACAAGTAATAAAGAGTCAATCATGGCTGCCGACAGTTTGACTGGTTCACAAATTTGTTTGCTTAGGTTTTTGTTCGAGCTGCACTCCGGTGGTGCTGATGTTGTATGTGAACAGATGGAGCCAGCGATGTGGCTGATCTCTCAGTTCGAGCATGTGAAGTCTGGGCCAGCCATGTGCACGTATTGAACTGGAAACCACAAGTTTATTATTCTCAAGACAAGTATTCAATGACATTGCTGAACTCACACCACCTGTTTTCGCTCATTTTGAAATTCCTTCTTTCTTGCTGATGCCAGAAAGGATTTAATCAATTTCCTATCTTTATTCATGAGGGGGGCACAACCCAACCAGCCCCTTTATCAGCTACGCATTGCCTTCAGAACTGCTTTCAGTCTTGGTTTTGGGTTCAATGAGGTTTTGGAAACAATCATTGAAGATTGAACTCCATATTGACTTGATAGCATCAAACAGTCCCGTTCCATCACATCCCAAAGGTGCTTTAATGGACTGAGATCCGGTGACTCTGGAGTACACGGAAGTCTTTACCCTACTCAGGAAAGCAGTTGGAGGTGATTTGGACTTTGTCAAATGATGCATTATCATAAGGATAATGCATCATCAGACCAGGCAACACTTCCAATCTTGTTTTGTTTTGGTGAGTCCGTGTACATTTTAGCTTCAATTTTATAGGCTCAGTATTAAGTCATAACAATTTTGGAATTGAATGTTTGCAAATAATTTCAGAGTTTGTGTTTGTAAATCAAAGGAGAAGATGGAAAGGCTCTGTTGTCTTTCCATCTTCTCCATCCAGTCTGCTTATTCGTCTCACATCAACAAGACATTTTGGTCCCAAAAACTGCTACTGACAAGATATTTTCTTCTGTTCACACTATTTTCTGCAAACCTCTGAGATTGTTGTGTGTGAAAATCCCAACAGTTTCTGAAATACTAAGACCAACAACCATGCCACATTCACTCACTTAAATCTCCTCATTCTGATAATCAGTTTGAAATTCAGCAAGTGATCTTGACCGTGTCTACACGACTAAATGCATTGAACTGCTGCCACGTGGTTTGCTGATTGGCCACATCTAACTAATAATATGTAGCTCGATTCTGATATCAATACCTCCAGCTGTTATGTTCTAGAGTCGATTTTCAAGTTAAAACCTCTTTATTTTAGTAATCTGGGGTAAACTTGTTTACACGTCTATTTTTTAAATATTTTTTAAAATTTTTTAAATGTGTCAAAGGAAAAATGTTCCTCGTGAAAAAAATCCAAATTAGATATTTTCTTGGGAAGAGAAGTGATTTTCAGCACCTGATGCTTTGTTTATGATGTTTCTGACAGTTTTCAAGCCTTTCTTTTAGAGTTGGCCAGATAAGTCAAATAATAAACTACTAAGTCAGCCATGTGAGTGCTTTGTCACAGCTATGGCTTTAATCCCAACAATAGAGCTGGGATGCTACTTTTATCACCAATTACGACATCACCTTTTTCCATTTAACCTGTTCACCAGTGGAGTATTCCAAACAGGTGTTGTTTGAGCTTTGCCATTCTTTGGTACCCCTGTCCCATAATCTTTGGAACATGTTCCAAGTATCAAATCCAAAGTGAGTGAATATTGTCAAAAAAAACAATGAAGTTTATCATTTCAAACATTAAATATCTTCTCTTTATGGCGTCTTCCATTAAATATACTGTAGGTTCATCAGGATATGAAAATCCTTGTATTCTGTTTTATTTAAATTGTACACAACATTCCAGCTTCATTGGCATTGGGGTACAGAACCCCTTAAAAACACAACCAGCTTTGTTTTGAAACCAACCAGTGTGAACACTGCACTTGGTCGATGGAACCACGTTTTGCTGCAGCTCTACCACACTGTGCAACAGGTCAGAAGTCTCGCTGCTGATGATTGATAGAAGCTGGTCAGCAGGTGATGGGGGAGATGTGCGTTCTTTAATTTTCTGAGGAAGTAAAACCTCTGTTGTGCTTTTTCCCACCTGGTGGGAGATGGGCCGAGGTGAGGTCAGTTGCAATGTTTACATTGACAAACTCCTCTGCTTTCCAACTGCAGAAGGAAGACGTCTCAGCGTGCTTTAATTCCCTAAAATCAACTATCAACTTCCTGTTTTTTCAATTGTCTAAGTCCATTTTTGGTCAGACACTTATCACCCCACTGTAGCCTCACAAACATTTATTTTCTCAATATGGCAAACAATACTGGTGACTGAAAAAGTGATTTCTCGTGTGTCTTTCAGTTTTTTTCTGCTTACGAGAGAAATTCATGAAATAATTCAGGATTCAGTTGTGTAATCAGGACATTTATCATATGGGGGATTTTTTTCCATGCAGGGATCTTGTACATGGAAATATGAGGAAATATGTGAGTTTATTACCAATTAAAGCCTGAATTTATCCCATTGACTGCATGAATATTCAGACCCTTTTCTCAGTTCATAGTTAAAGCACGTTTGGCAACAGTGTTAGGCTGAAGTCTTCCTCCAAATGATCCTACAAACTAGGCACTCCTTTGTTTTGGAAGTGGAACTGCTAAAATTAACACCTATGTGTATGTGAAGTTAAAATTTCATTACAGCCAGAGACTGAGCACAAAGGTTTTCTGCTGAGGATTGTTCCACTGTTTTGTGCCCATCTTTTCTTCTATCCTGACCTGTCCTGCAGTTGTCGTTATGGGAAAACATCCACACATAATGGCACAGCCATCACTGTGTGATTGTACAGACAGGACTAATGGTCATCGTTTTAATCAGTTTAATCTTCCTCTTTTCAGATCAGAACAGAGAAGAGCAAGATTCACTTGCATAGCACATTTCATGTACAAGGGCTGGACATAAATAATGAAATTAAGATGCAAAAGAAATTAAAACATGTTATAAAAGAATTGAAACGAACTTAAAAGCAAAGAAATTAAATAGAAACTAAAACAGACAGATTAATACAATAAGTCACTATACAGAAATATGAATAGGAAATACATCAGTTTCACTGTGTATATGGTAGAAAATACCTGTACATATAGCAGCAGTGCAGAGTTCATATTAAAAGTGCAATGAAATAGTCACTTCAAAAATGAAAGAAGTAAATAATAAATTAATTGTCTATAACAAAAGTTTTTTTTTTTTAAAATAAACTTGTAAAAGAGGAAGTTGGAATGAATGAGCTGAGTATTAGCTTCTGGTTTAACTGGTTCCAGTCAATCAAAGTTGCAAATTGCACCGCAGAAAGCCAGCTTCAAAAACAAACAAACAAGCAAACAAACAAAAAATGTGAGTATATGTTGCTTAAAATAAAAATCATATGCCAGCAGAACAGGAAAGTTTGGCTTGTTAAGACTTTGGAAAGCAAATGAAAATATCTAATCTCATTAAACCCTTGAAAATGAAAGTTTGTCACTCATAAGAATGGAATTTTTATTGATACACATACGATATGCACAATTAATTTTCCTGTGTAATAAGAAAGAATTGCCCTGCGGTAGCCTGGTGACCTGTCCAGGGTGTACCCAGCCTCTCACCCAGTGACTGCTGGGATAGGCTCCAGCTTCCCCGCGACCCTTCATCGGACTAAGCCGTCAAGAAAATGGATAGTTGGATGAATGGATGATTAGGAAAGAATTACTTTGGAATGCAATTTTACACTGGCATGTTGGTTTGTAAAGGATCTTCGAGTTTCCAGCAGACTCAATATAAAGTCTTAGTATGAAGCAGGATGAATATCTTATTGAGCTAATTAAGAACTGCAACACTTATAATAAGGGAAAATACTAATTAAAACTCCTTACTGAGAAGAAATAGATTACCAGATATAACCTTGATCAACACTTAGATTTCAGTTTTTGCAGTGTGGAATAAAAACACAACCAAAGAAACAAGATTTGCATCAGCTTTTTCTGCTGGTTTCTTCCAGATATTAGCAGAATAAAACCTAAACGCTAATTCTTCTTGTCTAAGTTTAACTCCATCTTTGATCAGTTTGAGGATCAAAAGCAAACTTGACCCATCTTACCAATATATCTTAGACGTCTTGGTGGCTCACATGGCTTCAGCAGATGTTTCGGACCAGAACCATTCAGAGCCTTTTACAACAGCAACAGGGCGAGACATTGTCCGAGAAATTTACCAGTATAACCTGAGGGGAGTTCTATGCAGTTGGTGGTTGATCGGTGGAATCCTTCTGTCCCCATAAAAGAATTAGTGGTTGCAGTCATTGAGCTTGATGGTTACCAGTTGGAGCAAAGATCTTCATTTCCACTTAACAAGTTTAGGAGTCAGATCTAAAACATCTAGTATCAGAGGCTGTTTTGCTTTGTGACATATATCCATCCTTTTAAGTTTAAGAAACTGAAGTGACTCCGACTTGTCCTCGTTCCTGAACAAATATTTTGGTAGATTGAGACAGAAATATATTTAAAGATTCTCTGGAAATAGAAAAATTCTGAATCCATGAAAGGATTTGAAGCTCAATTTAAACTAAAATACACATATTTAGAAAGCTGCTGATTGACACTGTTTCCATTTTCCGACTTAGCTTTATACCACCAGAGGTCGCCGGGGAAATTATACTTTTGTGTCTGCTATAACTGGGGTGAAGAGATCCTGAGAAGCCATGAAATACGCCATGAGTTAGTCTGAATGGACCTGTGAGCCAGTGGCCTGGCTGCAGTTGTGCCTAACAAGTGTGCTGAGCCAGGCTGACATTTAATTCAGTGGCTGGATTACCTGGATGGCCCAGTGTTGAAGTAAGACTTGGCTTTTACAGGACATCAGTTTCCAAGACTTGACTTTTATTACCTGGCTGTAAGCCAACAAGGGCTAACAGCTCAGCACCTTGCCCTTGCAGAGACCTCTGCAAATTCACTCTCAGAGACGAGTGTCATCTCCACTGACCTTTGCTGACTCAACTCAGCCACTGTATGCATTAAGGCAGCTCACATTTGAGTCCTTAGATAGGGAGTAAATTACACTGTGTGTATATGTGCAGTGCATTTTGAACCTGTTCCCACAGCAACACGGACTGTCTGATGGGCTGAAGTGTAAATACAAAACTGTGTGCCGATCGAAGTGATCATAAAAGATGTTTGCGTGCTTTGATCTGGTCATTGTGTTGACTGTGTGGCTCACAGCCATGTGCGCAGTGCCATCTAGTGGACGAATCTGCAACTAGCAGAGAAATTAAACCCCACTTATAATTGAACACAAAACATCAAATATAATAACAAAAACAAACCATTTTCATAATTCTCAAGTGACATTTCTGTGTCTCTTCAAGGTGCCATGACCTCTGCCAAATGTAATTTTTATCATAACCAAAACCTGCAGAGCTGCATCAAAACAGGTTAAAAATATATGCCTTCCTCATCCTGCTTGATTACAGGACCAGAAACAATTAGTCTGACCCACAAGCTCCATCAGCCGCTTTTTGTTCCACATCAGTGAGAAGCTGAATATAATCTCCAGTCTGTCGCCTTGCAGGTGTAAAATTAGCATGGATCCAAAGAGATGAGAAGCTGGTTTAAGAATAAAACATGGGGGTGAATGTTCCCCATCTGACCTGGTGCTCAGTCCATCTGGTTTCTGTTTTCTCACAACAGATGAAAGCTATAAAGAGATTCATGCTTTTACTTCTGCGTGAGAAACTTTTAAGCTGAACTCAATGAGTGGAGTGAAGCATCTTTTATCTGAGTGTACACAAGAGAAAATGTGTTGTCTCATTCAATCATGCACTTGCTGGGGTTTTTGTGATTTCTAATGTGGTTTTCATGGTCCAGATGAGGCTAACTATGTTGATCCAGAGACGGGCATATGAATTATTGAGTGGGCTTTCTTTCTTTGATTTGAATGCTCATGGAAAGTTGGTGATCACATAATGTTGCAAACAAACAAAGACTTCAGTATATTTCTACAGAATTCTTTTGAAATGTTCACTTTGGAGTAAACTTTGTCCAAAATAATGTTAAAGGTCTTACCCGAGGAATACAGTGACATCTAGTGGACACTGGTTTAATTGCAAAAACCAGCTTTCTTTACGTTTAACCAAATCATTGCTGATCATTGCTGATAATCACGTGGAACTTTTTTAAAGGCATCATCGATAAAAACTCTTGTAACTTGAACTTTGTACTTCAGCTTGATCAACTCATTCCACACACACACACACACACCTTCTACCAGGCCTGTACATGCTAAAAATTTTATGAACATGAGCCTAAAGCTAAAACGTTTAATAGCTTTACATTCTTCCTTCAATGCAGTTTTATCATTATGTTTGAGTCCTTCTCATTACAATATGAAACTCCAATACAAAATATGTATTAATACTTAAATTAGTTGAGAAAAGCAAAGGCACACACACCATTGCCTGCCAACATTTTTGGACACCTGCATAAACACGATCGAGCATCCCTTCAAAAAATGTGGTCACAAGGAATAGTGGGAGAGAATAATCTGCCTTCCTTTCATGAAGGATGATCCAGTGCTACAGGAGATAATAAATGAAGGTGTTAGAGCTTCTTTCTCAGAATTTAGAAAACACAAACAGCTCCTATCGTGGCGGCTGCGCAGAAACTTCCAGGTCATTTCTTTCAGTGAAGACGGCTTCTGAGAAAAATAGACTGTGAGACTGAACCCACAGTCTCCACAAGCTGCAGCTCTAAATTTCAATGACAAAACAAACTAACAAAAAAGAGTGAGTGAGAGAGAGAGAGAGAGAAACATAGATTGCTGACAGATAGAGTGACCTTTGTTTCTGCTGAAATTGCTTTTGATTGAGCGGTTCTGAAGGAAATGAATATTGATAAAGTTCACACATATATTTCAAGCTGTGTGTTTTGGATGCTAAAACAGGTTTCAGATATATTTATGCAGCAGTTGGGTCTGTGTGTGGACATGGCTTGAGCCAAATGAGACAAGAATGAATGAGGCAAGAAAAGACTAATAGTGTTGACATCCAGCAAAGCAAATGTGACCTCAGTTCCTGCAGCTCATGAATACAACTTGAGAAGTGAAGGCTGTAGAAGACTAATAACCTCTATGGGGCTTTCGGAGGAGAAATGTGAGTAAACAAAGAAGTAAATTACTGGCAAAATCAGAAAAAAGTTGGAAGGGTATTTAAAAAAGCAATTATTGCTACTTTGCTGAATATAGTGTGAACCAAATGTTTTTTTCTCCATATATTTTGGGGAACAAGCATGGATTTGGACGCTTTGAGCTGAAACATACAAATGTCATTTCAAACTTTATTGAGCAAAGTCACACGTCACTCTTCCAAAGGTGGTGTCAACTTCTCTGGGGCTTGGAAGTAACTAGGATGGATCGTCACACAGCAAAAGCCTGGACCGCCTTTATTCACTATTTCACATCTTTTGTTGGACAGAGAGGAAAAAAGTGCAAAGGGAACATCCAAAAGCCCAGTTCTGTGATGTTATGAAGTCGGATCATGTTTTTTTTTTTGTTTTTTTATGGTACCAGATTGGATCGGGGTTGTTAGCAAAGCTCAATTCCACTTCTGTGATGGCAGCATTAATGCTGAAAATTTCACTAGATTTGCCAGCAACATCTGTTGAGGAAGTCACCTGAGGAAGATGAGGGTGCAGTTACCGGACTGGCCTACCTGCAGTCCTGACCTAGAATGTTGGTGGGTGGAGAAACATGTTTGGGTGTGTGTGTGGGATGGTTATAGATACTGGTTAAATTTTTTTTACAAAATAGGATAAATGAAAGCTAAAAATGTTCAAGTCGAACGCTAAGGCTTAAAAATTACCATGACAACCTGGATTCATTGCATCCTGAACAAATTGGCTTGTGAATAGTTATTATTTCTCAGATGTCAACAGTAAAATTCAGTGCTTGCTTCATGCTGTGTCACTGCAGCATAAGCTTTGAGAAGGCACAGAGTCAGTTTGTTGCTGTTTAGACAACCATGATGAACTCCCCTGCAGCTCCCAGAGTGATCTCAGTCAGCGAAGTGACAGACGGCGGGGAATGACACATTGCTCGGAAAATCCTATTAAATAACATAAAAACAGCAGGTTCAAACCAGATCAGCAGCCTGCGGGTTGTGTGGCAGGACGGCTGCACTCATCACCACCAGCTGGGCTGGCACACGACCGACAGAGTCACATCTCCCCCTGTTGAGGAAAAATTGTATTACCCGGCAAATCTCAGCCCGATGCAGGTGAGTCTGTGCTGCAAACACAAAGATAAAAACCAGACGTGTCGACAATGCAAAGGAATTTTAGGAAAGAAATGAAAGAAATGTTTGGGGTGAGTCACTGCAAACTGGATGGTTATTAAAGGCAGAAGCATCCAGATTGAAAAAGTGCTGATAGAAACGAACTGAAGTGGCATAATTTCGTAAATTCAGGGAAAAGCTGATACTGAGATCAAAGTAAAGGTGAAGTTCATTCATCTAGACCAGAGGTGTGCAGTTTGTGGCTCTTGAGCTGCATGCAGCTCTTTACCTCTTCTTTGGCTTGAAAATAAAATGGAGTGTAATTTTCTATGGACAGATTCATTTCCATTATTTGCCTACTGAAAATCCTGTATGTTACAAAAAACATAAAACTGAAAAACTTCCTCATAGCAAAGACGAAGCAGTTGCTGAAAAGTATCTAGATGGAAATGAGAACAAAATAAAGTGATTTCAGAACTTCTTGGGAAATCTGTGCAGCAACTCAGGAAATTAAAAGGCTTGGAAAGCCGTTTGTAGAGAATGCACAAATAAAACATTCACTAAAATTCAGAGCATCTATTCTTGGACTTAGAAAAAAAGATGTAAAATAGAGATTTTGTGTAGATGATCTCTGATGATGTGCAGATTACGCATTTTCTTCTGGCATAATCATGAAGACATTAGATCCAGATATGTTTTTTGGTTGCATGTTCTGCCCATGTATGCGTGGGTTCTCTCCAGGTACTCCGGCTTCCTCCCACCATTCAGAGACATATATGTTAGGTTGATTGGTTACTCCAAATTTCCAAGAGTGAATGTGAGCTTGAGTGGTTGTATGTCTCTGTGTGGCCCTGCGATGGACTGGCAAGCTGTCCAGGGTGTACCCTGCCTTTTGCCCAAAAACTGCCGGGAAAGGCTCCAGCTTCTCCACAACCCTTGAATGGACTACGTGGTTTGGATAATGAATGAAATTATGATTGTTTGGTCGGGTGTTATGGCATCAGGCCTCAGCCTCTTATGTTATTTAAATAATCAAGGACTGACTCCTTCAGACTTCTACAGGCTGTGCCATCACACCTCCGCGACTGGCTGGCTTCGCAGAACACACCCATCCGTGCAATCACCCACCTGTGATTGGCCCACTCCTTGGCTGGCCTGATGGAGCTTCACTATTTAAGTCAGCTTCTAATAAACATTCAGGGCAGCTGCGGTTCTGGTGTAGAACAGCTTGGCATTCAGGATTCTTATGACTGGTTGGTTATTGTGACTGCCTTTGTTGGTACTTGTAGTTGGCCTTTGGTTGTTTTTCTTTGGTTATTGTAAGGATTTGTCATGGTTTGTGTTGTGAACCAACTGGGCTTGTTTCAAAATCAGGACAAATCACAAGAAAATGACTGTTTTGTGAGCAATCCTCTGATATAACCCATTTATAACATCTTAGACTGAACAACGTGTCATGAAACAACATTTTGAAAAGTAAATGTAATTATTATTTCCTCGTTAAAAAACAAAATAAAAAGGCTCCAATGGCTATTCAACCATGAAGAGTCTGACTGTTCCTCTGAACAGATTTGAGCCTAAATATAGACAAACAGACAAAAAAGAAAAACCAAAAAACAATATAATAAAGCACTGCTCTAACTGGAAAGAGTTATCTGAACAGATTATTGGTTAGTAGATGTATGTATGTATATAAAAGATGTAATTACTTTCATGTCCTGTGGGTATGAACCAGATACATAGTAGAAAAACCCTTAATGAAAAAGATCAATTCTGCATGTAGGTGGTGAGAAGAGTTCTTAATTTTCCTGCCAAGTCTGACAGAACACAGCTCTCCACTTAGGTTAACATGAAAGTGACATCATTGTTCACCGATGAGGTCTGTGTTACTGGAAGATCTAAATCCAGGCTCATAGGCAGTAGAGTAAGACATGAATGAACCATTTAACTAAATGGAAAATATCTGAACTCTAAAGGTTTGTATAGTCAATGGATTCAAGGTTTGGTGTTTGGTTCTGTGTTCACTTGTATTTGTCTTGTGTAGCCAAATTCAAAACTCACATACCATGATGAGGTTTTGTTGTTTCATATGCTTTTTTTTTTTTTTTTTTTTTGTTCTTAGGTTTAGACCAAGCAGCATCCTCTGGCAGTTAAATGTGAAGCCCTTTGTGCCAAATATTGCAGTTCCTGCCTCGTCCAATAGGGGCTCCAAAGCACAGCAAATCCCCATAAAGTCCGATGTTGAAAAAGTCCATCTTCACAGCAGAAATGATCATGTTTACAACCTTGTTCAAATAACCGCTTTAGGGTGATATATATATATATATATATATATATATATATATATATATATATATATATATATATATATATATATATATATATATATATATATATATATATATATATATATATATATATATATCAGTTGTCATGAGGGTCAACCTCACCTTATCACCCTAAAAACTTATCCATTTAGAAGTAACCTTATCTTGAATTTCTACATGATTGGGGCTGTGTTCTTTGATTGATGGGGGGGACATTGATCAGCTAGGAAGAAGCATCACAAACCACATTAACCTCTGCGTGGAGAGCACTGTACTTAGCAGGACTGTACAATGTTTCTCAAAAAAAACAAACTGTGGATTATTCCTGACATTAACTGGGTATTAAAACTGAAGAGAAGGCCCTTTAAGTCAGAAGACGAAGAGGAACCGAGGATAGTGTAGAAGAAACTGAAGACTTAGATTAGAGAGGGTTCAGTACAGAAAGAAGGTGGAGGACCAGCTGCAGAGCAGCAACATCAGCAGTTTCTGAAATCCATCTCTGGATATAAAGAGACCAGCTCACAGCTTGTGGGAAACAAAAAGTGGGCAAATTTTTAGTTCATTCATCTAGTAGTGCACTCACTCAGTACACCTAACATCGCCATCTACAGCCTTTCCAATATGGTCCTTTAACTACTTCCCAATGCACTCCCCACTCCTTTGACCATCAAACTCCAGCTCCAGCCTGTCCTTCACAACCCAGCAGATGAGAAGGGACCCAAGCCAGCTGAAGATGAGGAAGGCAGCATGTCCTGATGGCATTAACTCAAGATTGCTGAGATTCTGCGCAAACCACCTCAGTGGGATTGTTCAACTTCTCTTCTCCTGAACCTGAAACTGGAGAAAGTACCTGCGGTAGCACAACACCATCCAGCCTTAACTACTTTTGCAGAAGATGGAAAACTGTTGAGTGAACCATCACCTGACATCACGGAATGCACACTACTTCACTAAACGTTCACTTTTTGAGGCTGTGGACCTCAGTCTGGATCACCTGCAGCGCAGGGGGACATCAAAGAACTGTTTTGGTCCCATTCCATTTCACACTTTATGTCTCTGACTTCACACATGGCAGTCAAAGCTGCCATCTCTTAATGTTCTCAGATGACTCTGCTATTGTTGACCTTGTCATAAATGAGGATAATTGTGAGAACAGAATCAAAACAAGGACTTAGCAGAACTGCCTTCAGTTCAAAACAGGGAAAACAAAGAGCTGGTGGTGGATTTCTACAGGCAGAACCATCATTTCCCGAGTCCAGTGAACCTCCAGGTAACAAACAATAACTGAACTCTTATAAATACCTCGGTGTTCATCTGAATAACAAACCGGATTGGACTGAAAACATGAAGGGTCAGTGTCACCTGTATCTGCTGAGGAAGCTGAGGTACATTAGGGCGCAAAAGACCCTAAGAACATTTTATGATTCAGTGGTTGCACGAGTCATTTTCTGTGGAGTGGCCTGCTGGGGCAGCACATTTCAGCTGCAGACAGGGAATAACTGAACAAACTAGTGAAGAATGCCAGCCCTGTTCTGGGCTGCTCCTTCAATGCAGTGGAGGTAGTGAGCAAGAGGAGAGTGATGTCCAAGCTATCATCTACGATGGACAATGTCTCCACTCTGCGCATGCCACCGTGGTGTTATTCACAGTTTCTTCAACAACAGACTCCTCCATCCACAGTGTGTGTAGAAGAGACAGCACAGGTCATCAGCTGTCAGACTGTAAAATCAGGTCTGTTCCCAGTAGTTCACACAGTAGCATCACTTTCCATCTGTTTGTATTTAGTCTGTGTGCACCAATAGGTCTGTGTATCCAATGCAGCATGTTCCCCCTTTTTTTCTTATTATTGCTGTTATTATCTTCATATTATATGTACATATATGCAGTTCAGCATTTATATGATTACTTTTTCTTTATTCTATTACAGCATACTTGCACACACTGTCAGTTCTTTTTATAACATGTACGCATTTGAATTCACGATTTTCTTCAATAAAAATCATCTGAATTTTAGGCAATTTTTAAATGCAATAATTTTTTAATTGCAATAGGCAATTTTTAAATCTCTACCTTTAGTTACTGCTGTAACAACTGAAATTTCAGCTGATTGGGACTAATATAGGATTATCGATATTGCTTTACGTTACAGCAGATATGGCAGATTTTTGGTTCACAACATGAAATCTGTTTTTTTATTTTTTTATTTTAGTAGTATCAATTTTTTCTTTGTATTATTCTTCATTTTTGTCATTTCCATCATCCATATATTTACTGTATGCTGGTACAGTGAATTTCCAATAAAAAAAGAAAAATATGAACACACCATGGCAATACAGTTTCGTTCTGTTTCTAAGATGTATTTATAAATATAAAACTTTAATCCCTCTATAACCTTACCTTTGTGAGACTGGACTGATTGGAAAAGAAGCAGTGAAAACACAGGTTTCCTACAAAGTAACACAGTTACGTTCACACTGTTAAAATGACCAGAGTGGTGCATGATAAGGCCATCTGAGGCAGGCATTTAATGACACAAATAATTAAATTGTGCAGGTGCTGTGGAATACCATCTGTGATTTCTTTAAGTTTTAAATGTCAGCTGGAGGTGAGAACCTCCCCATCCACCCCCACAGCAGCAGATACGACCTCTAAGGAAATGTCTGGGTTTTGCTTTGTTTACATCACTGCTCGCGTACGTCCATGTGGAAAACAAATGCATACTTAGGAAAGTGTTTCCAATGAAAGACACACAGTTTTCAGAGTTTTTTGTGTGTGTGTGTGTGTGTGTGTGTGTGTGTGTGTGTGTGTGTGTGTGTGTGTGTTCGGGCGTAATGACAGGGATTAATGGTGGTAGTCTCCGAGGAATTCTAAGTTCATCAGCTGCAGTTCTGTGCAGTCCAATAATCTCCCCAGTAAGAGCGGTAAGCTCCTGATTTGACTCAGAGTTTCATTTGAAGGAGGCCATTAAGATAAGCCAGCTCAACGTCTGCGCACTGGATGTTAATGTTCTGAGGTTGAGGTCAAAACCTCCATATCTGCATTCTTACATCCCTCATTCATCTAAACCAAACTGGTATTCCACATGCAGATCCACACCAATCCCCTTATGCCAGCTATTTTTAATTCTTCTGTGCACTGAATTTAATTGTATGCTCTTATTTATGCTCAGGCAGGTGAGCGGGGAGCTTTGTATGACCTCTGTCGTGAAAAAAACAAAAGATCCTATCGAAAAAAATGGAAAACTGAGAAAACCTCAAGAATGAACAAGTTCTCAGCAGAATGAAGATGCTCAACTCGCTTAACCTGCATTTCCATAGCAAACGATGAGGAATAAAAAATACCAATAAAGAGGAATAGATGTAGATTTGTGCATTAGTGTTTTTAAGTCTGCACGACAAATAAAGTCATTGGTGAGAGAGCATCTTAAAAAAAAAAAAAAAGAAAAAAAGAAAAGAAGAGCCACCAGAGCAGAGTGCCTGCTGCCTACAACCATGACAAGGTGAGAAGGGAAGATGGCATTCCCTCCTCCCCTGCAGCAAAGAGTCATAGTCTCCCTGTTGGGAACTCCCTCTTTTATCAAACCAAACATTTCTAGTATGCATATAAGAGCATGCAAAAGACCCAGGAGAGCCTGATGGACACCAGCCCAGCTTCCTTCCCTCAGAGTGGTGATCTGCATGTCATTAGAACGCTACTTTACAATTTCATTCAGCTCAGTCTCAGTGAATCTCTAGTTTGATATCAATGTGTGTTCTACATGTGTAAACTAGCTAAATTGTGTGTGCATGTACATAGTTTAAACACTCACTGGCTGTGTTATTAGGTGCAGATGTTCAACAGCAACTCAATGCTAAGTGTCAATCATATAATCATGTATAAGCCAAATGACTGGCTTTCGCAACCATTCTGAGGGTTTACAGAGAATGGTCTGAAAAAGACAAAATATCCAATGTCTTGTTGATGTCAAGAGAATGGTCAGACTGGTTGGAGATGGTGGGAAGGAAACAGGAAGTAATTATAAGCACTGGTTCCTACCAAGGAATGCAGAGTGGCATCTTTGAACACACAACACACTCAACCTTGAAGCAGATGAGCTACAGTGGCAGGAGACCACACCGGGTGCCATTCATGTTAGCTAAGAACAGGAAACTGTGGCTACAAACAGAATCACCAAAACTGGAAAAAAAAGTTTTCTGGTATGAATCTCCATTTTCTCATTCAGATGGCTGGGTCAGAATTAGGTAAAAACATGAACGCATGAATCCTTCCTGTCTTGGATTAATACTTCAGGCTGTTGGTGGTGTAATGGTGTGGTGTAATACCGGAGTATTGTTGCTGACCATGTCCATCCCTTTATGACTACAGGGTAGCATCTCCTGATAGCTGCTACCAGCAGGATGATGCGTCATGTCGCAAAGCTTAAATCAACTCGAACTGCTGTCTGACAATGAGTCATCATTAACACAGAAGGCATAGCTGGCAACGGAGCAAGGTGAAACCAATCAATAGAAACTCTTCTCTCATTCACCAACGCAGGCCCCGCCCATCAAATGCAGTGAAATTTGCAACCAAAACTTTAGAAGTTGCAAGCAAAGAGGACTGATTTGCAAACAAAACTTTACAACTTGTAACCAAATGTTTTTCACTGTAAAGAGAAGAGGACTCATTTTTACACACAATGGTTGTTATTTTTCACTTGCAAACATTAGCTTTGATTGAAGAAAACTGTAGTTTTGATTGAAAACATTAGTTTTGATTGAAGTTGGAGGAGTATGCTTTCTCAAATATATATATATTTTTTTAATTTAAACCTAATTTGTTTCTATCTCTACAAAAAAAATGGATCCCTCCCTCTTGTTTTTGTTCTCAAAAATAATTTTTGGTTTCAAATCTAACTTTTTTGATTGGATAATAAAGACACAAATTTCTCTCCAGAGATGTGCAGCCAATGGTGTCGCCAGCTAAACCCCCGGTTGTTTTGAGTTTAGCCCCGGCAGCTAAAACCAGTGTAAGTCACTGTGCATGGATGCTCTTAAACTAAGCTGTCACCCGCTTTAGCAATGAACACCACAAAGCGGTGTCTGCTTCACCGCTGCTGGGTGAAGTGAAGGAAGTTTACCCCGAAGCTAGATTCAGCTTCTCCTCCTCTCATCCTAACGAGGCGGAAAGTTTAACAGCTGTTCCTGCTGGCGTTTTCAGACAGTGGAGGCAACATTTAGCAGGGTTACTGAACCATGGAAGAAATGTTACACTTCAGGACCAGAAAAACCAGACCTTTTAAACTCAATGCTAAATGGTGTTTAGTTCACCTGGTAAAGCAGCTGCTTATTTCACACAGCTGTAAGGTTCAGTTCCTACATCTTCATGACCCGCTTTCTCATCTTTTCTGGACAATAAATGACAGAAGAGCTCACACCCTGTTAAAAATACATAGCAATATATAAAATATAAAGAAATGTATAAGAACAAAGAAAACAGAAATTTTTAGATATAAAGAGATCATTTTGACCCCAGGCAAAATTTAGTCTCTGCCCCCAGATCTATGCTTTTATTGACATAGTACTGTATTGTAAAAGATTAATTAGTAGTGATTTGCAAATCAAAACTGAATATTCCTCCTATTCCCAACATTTACATAACATACAAATGAACTTTCAGAATAGGTAGAAACTCACTGCTCTGTGATCAGTCTGACACGCAGTGATGATGGACATATTTCAGCTCTGTAAACAGCAAACATGTGCAATTGTAAATAAGAAACTCTTAAGTCCACCACGTAACTTGATCCTGTATACATACATTCCACTTTCCTACTGTATACATACATTTAAAACAGAAGATAAAATAAAAAAAAATAAAAGACTGTTTTTGATCGAGTTAAAGTAATTGGTTCTCCTATTTCCTGAATAAATAACGTTTTACTTTTTGTAAAATGTTCTAAGCTTTGATTTATATTGTTAGACTAGTTCACAGCCAAGACGTTTTTCTTTTGAGTGTCAAAGTTTGTGCAAACAAAAATCACACAAGGAAAAAAAAAAAAAAAAACATCCCACAATAAGCAAACACACCAACCTGGGAGAAGTTTTGTATCTATGCATCGATTTTAGTTACTTTCGCACTTCCTCTGTAAACCAGCTAACTGGTGGAGGAAGCAACGCTAATGCTAAGCTAGTCAACAGCTTTGCAAGGAACATTTTCATTACTTACCAGGAAATCCTGCAGCTTTGCTCTTTTTGTTGTCCCTTTTTAGCTTTTCATTCAAACCAAAGAAAGTTTCTTTTAAAAGAAAATACTGGTTTTAACCTTAACCATGACTTTAATTCTTTGTATTAAACCTGGATACATTAATATGTCCTGCCCTCACCCGCTGTTACATCTCTGGAACTGCCTTAGAGAAATGTTGCCTGGATGGGAAATGGGTGGATGTTTCTCTAAAACCTTCATGTACTGTTTAGCATCGATAAGGCCTTTATATATATGGAAGTTGCCCCCAATAGACCCTCAGGCAACCTCATACCAGGGGGATTTACAGCCCCTTCTGTCTGAGGACTCCAAGATCCCCTTCATCCAATTTTACCTTCAGCCATGTTCCCTGCACACAGAGATTCCTCTTGATTCTCTAAATCTTTCAGTGATATACACTGTGGGATTGATGAACATTTTTCAAACCTTTTAGACACAGTTTGTCCCAGATTGGTGAATCTCTGGGTCTTTCCAGTCTTTCCATCGAAGAGAGTCTGCTTCACCGAAATACTCCTTTTATACCCAGTTTCTTTACAGCCTTGTTGCCAGTTAACCTGAGTTATTAAATGTTACTGTAACTGTTTCTTTTGTTCCAGTTACTTTTCCAACCTTGTGTTGCTCCTGTTCTAACTTTGCACAGATGTGTTGCCGACATCAAACTCAAAAGGACCTTTTATTTCCCATGAAACATTAAATTATCTCAGTTTCAGCATCTGATATTATGTTTGTGGTCCATTTGGAACTAAACTGAATTGTCTTTTTATTGACATTTTACACAGTTTCCCAGCTTTTTAAAATAAGGGTTGCACAACAATTTTTTCATCAATCTAATCTCTTTCATACTTCATAGCTCAAAAAACAGCATCTCCTTACAGACACAAGCTTGAAAATTCAAGAAAACATTAAAACAAACAACAAAATCAATTTCAGATGTTTTAACCTACAGAAAGGGTTCCACCATTGGGCAATGTTTTAACACTTCATGTAATCCTCCAGCTATTCATTTCCACCAGAATCCTCTTCTTCGAAGTCTCGTTCAACATAAATCCGCTGTAATAGCAGCCTGTATTGACAGCCACGTCCCTCGTGTGCACTGCAGCGCGCTACCTTGAGGTGTCAGCAGAGCCAGCCCTGTACTAGAATTGATCTCTTGGTAATCTTCTTTCTCCCCTGGGTGCTGAAGCATCTTCTGGTTCAAAACGATTAAAGAGCCTGTCATCCCCAACCATCCTCAGCCACTCTGACTGGACCTCCCCCCTCGTCTCTCATCAGCAAGATGCTGCTCAGCGACCTGTCTCCCTTCTTTTTACTTAAGGACAACAAAAGCCTGTGGTTGTGACGTTCATGTGAACTACGATGATCCTCTCCAATGAGTCATACACCCTTCTCTTTCATTCAGATCATACATGTTCTGCTGAGAGATATAAGCCGCGCTGCACTGTTAGTTTTTGCCTTTGGAAGAAGCCACCATTATTACGCTGCAGCTATTCTAGGAACAGCATGCATAAGAGTGAAGGAACCAGCTATAATTACCCCATCCTTTATGCACTACCACTCATTTCAGCATTATTATCCCCTGCACTGGATCTTGTTTAGGTTATATCCCAACTGAAATGAACATCTTCATCTTTAATGACTCCATTCTGAGTTTGGCATTTTCTCTGCTTGACACGCTGGTCTAAATTAGTTTTCCCAGGCACTGTATGTCGTATATTTGCTAAAATGTGTAGAAGAAAAGTTGTCTTGGTAATTCTTACTGTTTTATTGCAGCATGACTTGCTGCATCTTACTTAAGCACCATAGTAAGTTGTTAATTCTGTCCACGCATCAGTACTTTTGATTCATGAAGCCTTGTTTTTTCTCTAAATTGCCGAGCTGATTGGGATAACGTTTGGTCCAGGATCATCCTGAGGACATTTTGACATTGACACTGGGGAAGTTGTGGCTGAAGGGAATATACCCTTCCTCCCTGAGCTATTCCTGCCTCATTAACCACACGAAGGAATCATTGCATAGTATTGCTTATGGTGGTGTTCAGTTTCTAGTTCACAGAAACATGTTGATACTTCAAACCATAACTCATCTAAAATTATCTGTTTTTTCTATCAAGGTTTTAGTCAAACATAAAAAAGGCCAAAATGCACCCTTTCTTTCACATTCCAGGCAAACCAGCTGGATTTCAGTGCTACATTTTTAATGATACTGTCTGTAGTTGGTAATTTCAGAAATTCCCTAAATTTCTGGCGTAAAGAATTCATGGAATTTGCCATAAATCGAAATGAAAAGGGATACACGCTGCATGCTTCAAGCAGCATCCACAACGGCTGATATTCATATGACGTCACATCAGCTTTATAAGTGTGGGCATAACACATGGTGGTGGTCAAAATCATTGTACAGCAGTGTGGACGTGGCAAATTACCTTTAAATCACCATAAAATGCCTGATGTTTGCATGGCTGTTCTAATTGTTCAATTTTACTTCAGGGTTGCCCATAAAGCCTGAAACAACAATATGAGCCAGTGGCTTTAAACTAAGACAATCTTGTCATGGTTTGGTTCGCATTGACTTCACATTGAGACAGAACTCTTGCAATCAGTTACTTTGGTGGGCCAAGATTTTCTGGCTGCAGGTTAATGTTGGTCTGTGGGTTGCCAGTTGCTGACATTACACCCACATGGTTGTTAAAGAAATGAAAAGCTACTTATTTCATCAGTCAGGGTTAAAAAAATTGTTACCAGCTAAAAGATAATTGTGTATTCAGCTGGAATAGGGTGGATTGTCCACTCAGGGTCAGGAGTGAGGTCCTGCCTCAAGTGGAGGAGTTTAAATATCTTGGGTCTTGTTCATGAGTGAGGGAAGGATGGAGCGTGAGATCGACAGGCGGATCGGTGCGGCGTCTGCAGTAATGCGGACTCTGCGCCGGTCTGTCACGGGGAAGAAGGAGCTGAGCCAGAAGGCGAAGCTCTCGAATTACCAGTTGATCTATGTTCCTACCCTCACCTGTGACTGAAAGAACGAGATCTTGTATACAGGTGGCTGAAATGAGTTTCCTCCGCAGGGTGGCTCTCCCTTAGGGATCAGTCACCTGGGAGGGGCTCAGATTAGAGCCTCTGCTCCTCCACTTGAGAGGATCCAGTTGAGGTGGCTTGGGCATCTGGTCAAGATGCCTTCTGGACGCCTGACCATGAGGTGTTCCGGGATGTCCTTGCAGGAGGAGACCCCAGGGAAGACCCAGATCATGCTTGAGGGATTATATCTCTCAGCTGGCCCGGGAACGCCTTGAGAGAGTTGGCAAACGTGGCTGGAGAGAAGGAAGTCTGGGCTTTCTTGTTTAGGTTGCTGCCCCCTCGACCGGACCCTGGCTAAGCGGCAGAAAATGGATGGATAGATACTTTTTAAATTTCAATGGGCAAGTCACATCTTTTATTTCTTTAACACATTAGGGCTCATGAGGTATAGATTAATTTGACATAGTTTTAGGATTTAGAAAAACCTTGTGTGCACTGGAGAATTTGATAGATAAGATCAAATATTTCTGATTCTGCACCATTCCTACATCAGGAAACAATCTGCACAAACTTTGTACAAAAGCAGGAAAGTTCTGCAAACTCCCCCTGCCACTGTTCACTTGTTTTAAATCTGTCTGCGCTTCAAGTTTGCAGGAGAACACTGCTGACTAAGAACTGCAACAGCAGGGAGCATAGGAGCTAAGTGGCAGAGTCAGATATCGGCTCGTTATTCTGAGCACAGAGGGGTCTCCCAGCATCTCATCTGGACAGGAGCTTGCTGCAGTTTGTGGAAGTGGATTTCAGTTTTATTGTTCATGAGCAACAAAGAGTCTTTGCAGAGCTTTGACCCTGATATTGTCATTTTTTCAGAGCTAACCTCTATCTTCCGGGGAGAATAAACTCCAATTGAAGGACAGTGGGATGTCTGGTAATGTAAACTCAGTTACATTAACTAGTAATCCCAACATTAAAAGAAGCTTGGCTTATCGTCGCATTATGCCGGGATACCAGGACTTTTCACAAACATATTTCTGTATGTGTGAAAGAGACAACACACATTTGTTTGGTTTCTTTATAGTTTGAGTTTCTCAGATACATATTATTTCTTTACAAAGGTAAGAAAACAAGAACAGTGTTAACAGACTTCTTTCCATTTAATAAATATGATTGTAAATGCATTAAACAATTACACACAGCACAGTTGAGGTCAAACATAAACACTGTAACACCTTACCGTCTGTTCTTATACAAAAGCTGTACAGTAATAAAATTCTTTTATTTATTTATATTTTTTTTTTGGTAATTATTATTATTATTTCTCTACAAAAATAACAATCTTGCTAATCCTGCAGGGAGGAGATGATGAGAAAGTTCATCTACAACATCGCAGCTCGTCCTGACCGGAGAAACCAGACAGGTCCAATCAGCCCGCTATCAAAGGCAGGAGGATCTTTTCTTGCTCTTTCCTTTTGTCTGAGGATAGCATTAGCATTAGCACTTTTCTAATCTGACCTCAGGTCTGCGCAGACAACCTGCTGTATTGTTTTTCTTCAAGCCATTAACACGACAGAGAGAGACAGAGAGAGAGAGGAGGGGATTCTTTTACAAATTACATAATGTCTCTACAACTTTTACTTTCTTGATTTTCAAAGCTGAAAATAAACTTACTCAAAAAATCCTACTCACACCTACAATATCATGCAGCACAGCAACAAAATGAGGTCTGGACTGAATGGAAATTTGGTCCTCGAACTTAAACTGGAAATTAAGTCAAATTTCAGTGCAACTTGATAAACATGTAAATCTGAAGCAGAGACTAGCCATGATCAACTATTACTAACTTTAACTAGTTACTAGTAGCTATAAACTGTAACAAAACCATGGTACAGTTTCATTTCCACCAACTGTGGCACGGTGGATGACAGTCTTCTCCAAACTCAGTCACATGAAAATATGCTGGATGTGGCACCCCATGCAATATTTAAATCAATTAGCTCCGCCCACCACATTAATGGATGTATTCCATCACATGGTTGGAATATGTAAGGACCTGCATGAAAGTCCCTATATCAGTACAATCTTACAGGATGCTGGCTCAGAGTTAAAACTTTCTCAAGAGAGGTTTCGTTCAATGGTTCCCTGTATAAGTGTGTAAGCGTTGTGTCCGTTAGGTCAAGTCAACAACACCCATTCTGCACCAAACGGCGCATGCTTCAATCCAATTTCACATTTATATGTTCAGATGTTGTCACTTGTCAACGCTGGTAAAGCATCGATAGCCTGCACGTTTACTCTGAAAAACTTTGCCAGACGAACTTATTTCAGTCACTCTGGATTTTAAAGAGGTGATCAGAATCTGCACACACATTGAAGTGATGTGATGAGAACATTATGCTGAACACTACTGCAACACCACAGGTGTGGCTTCAACTGAGGGTGAGAACGCCATGTCAGGGAAGTTACGCGGGATAAGCGGCACCAAAATGTGAGGGCCTTCGCTGCTTTCTGCCTTAATATTTCTCTGCAGCTGTGATTTTAAGATGACAATACAATTCTGTTGTGTTATGAATAACATAGTGTTATTCATCAAAATAGACTATACTGTATAGTTTACGTGTAACTGTGTGAAGGAGTGATGGTTCGCACTTTCTGCCTATTGTCAGAGTTTGTATGTTCTCTCCTGGCTTCCTCCCATGGTCCAAACACATGGATGTTAAGTTCTCCGTACTCGTCGGTGTGAGCCTGACTGAATGTTTGTTTCTCTACGTTGGTTCAGTGATTGATTAGAAGCAGATACATTATTATTTGAATAATCTGTAATCTCGGGAGAACAAGCTTTGTTTTCCCGAGATAACAACATGCATTATCCCGTTACAACAAGAAAACAATTTCTCTTGGTTTCATTTTAAGCCTAAAACTTAAACTATCATTTTGTTGTTTCTGCACATTTTAGTGGAACACTTTTGCTTTATGTGTATGTTGCTTGTACATTTGTCCAGATTAAAGCAGTTAAACAGAAATTCAACCAAGCCAATTTCCTCAGTACTCTACAATTATCCAAGAGAAAAGCGAGGATGAGGAGGGAAGGAGATGTTCACTGACACGACAGCAGCCTGCTTTCTTTTTCCGTTTCTTTTTGCTTCCCTAAACTGTGGTTGAGATCTGGACTTTGACTGGTCACCACCTTATTCTCTGAACCTTTTTATAAAATCAGAAAAGGTGGACTGGATCTGTTTAAAGGCTGGTTTATATTCATGCAGCGTCAGGTTGGTTGTGCTGTAAGCTTCTCAATGGTCTGCAAAAGCCTGATGGGCAACTCTTCAGACCTGATGTAAATCCCGCTTATCTGAGCACAGCTATGTGGAATCACTCCCTGGTGATTAGTTGGAGTGTGATTACGTGTTTGGGTCTTGTCGCTGAATGTTCATTCACGTATACATGTCTCAGGCTGAGTCTAAATGCCCACACTATTCCTTAATCCCTCTTTCACTACACAGTGACTGAGTTCACTATATATCACAGTATTTTGTGTAGTCCTTCTGTTGCCGTTTCAGACACAAACCTGGCCATTTTTTCCTTGTCGTACATCACGCAACTACCGACGGTCACCACAGCAACCACCACGTGTCGTTCCAAATCCAACCCAAACTTGTGTGATCACATTTTATTTTCTTAGATTGTATTTTATCATTTTTTGTTGCATATTTATTCAACAAATAAAGATATCAAATAAATTATCCTGCCCGTAATGCATTGTGGTGTATTTTTGACCTGTCTAGTGACCATCGATGCTCACTACTTTTTGAGATTGTTTTTCTTTTGATACATTGCATTTTGGCTGCGCTACTTTTTTCTCTCTGGACATTCAGACACAGCCCGAGTCAACGGCTGAATGGATACCAAGTCCTGCCATTGTTATAAAACAGGGAATACTTGCGGGGACTGAAATGAGAGGACCATAAAAACAACTCTGCTCTGTAGAGTTTTCCAGCCGCTAACAGTCTGACCACCATCTGCAGGCCCTAGACTTGTATATGAACCAGAGGTGACAATTCCTGGTCCAGAAAGTAAAAGTCCTGCCATGTTGTTGGATCCACCTGTACATTTAGAACAGGTGTTTTCACTGACAGGCTCATTTACCTGGCAAATAGACTTGTTTGGTGACTGGTCGGAACAGCTGCCGGACAGAACTTTTACTTTCTGGACCAGGAATTGCCACCTCTGGTATGAACACACACTCCATCTGCGTCAGCTCCGCGGCCCAACATGATGTAGGCACCGTGCGAGTGTAACTCTTTTGGTTATAATAAAGGAAAAATTTGTGAAATTTTGAAGATGTGTAACTGGTGAAGAACAAATGAAGATGTCATGAAGCACAAATGAAAAGAAGTTTTGGATTGCCAAAAACCAAACACTATGATGATGAATATTCCTTTGGAATGACACAGCTGTAGCTCTAAACTTTAATCAAATAATAATACAACATATGTTATCTCTGCAAAGGCAAACTCTCATAAACTAAGGTAGAAGAAAATCAAGGTTTTAGTACAGGCAGTTCACGCCATGTCTCCAAAATAGCTAATTTGGCCCAATTGGCACTCAAAGTCTCAGGATCGCTCAATTATGATCAGTATTAAACCTGTAATCGGATTCCCTCCATATGACTATAAATCAGCTGTTGATCTACACATCTGTCAGAAGGATAACCCAAAGCTGTCAGAAAATCTCCCACATTTTCACATGAATAAAATGTAAAATAACAACTCCAGAAAGACTTGGATGGCATCAATCAGCCGTTTCCATCCGTCAGATCTCCAAAGGGTTTGACAATCCCCTGAGCAAGCTAACCATCCATGTAGCCTGGTGGCATCTGCGCTCTACTTCTCCTGCTCCTACAGCTTGTTACAAAGAGCCGGGATGAAGACTGGCGCTACACTGCAGCGGGTTAGGACATTAGCCTAAATGTGTCACCAACCTTAGCAAGACTTAAGCCTGACGGGGTCCACATTAAGTATTCAACAAGTCAACCTCCTCTTGTTCTGTCCACTGAAACGATCCTAATGCGTGATGTCCTCAAAAAGCTCTCTTCCATCTGTTAGCCTCTCTCTCTCTCTCTCTCTCTCTCTGTCTGTTTGTCTGTCTGTCTGTCTGTCTTTCTCCATCTGGCTGCCACGCTCTGAATTTTCCTGCAAAGTAGCTGGATCTTCTTCCAGCTGCCACCTTAAATCTGAGCCTTGATAAGACTTTCTCCACCCTTCCTGCAGGGGTTCAAGAACCAGCTCGCGGATAACTGAAACGACTGTGTCGGTGTCTTGTTTCATTCCCAGAACTTCTGGACACACCTGGGGATAACTTGCTGTGGCAAAGTGTAGTGAGGCATTTTAGAAGCAGAAAACATTTTACAAACTGGTATGTATCATAAATAGTACCAGAAGCATCAGATTAACAGCAAAATTTGAAACGAATCTTGAAAACTTAACCTTGTAGTACTGGTGTTAAGGAATTGAAATAAAAACAAAGGAATATTTCTGTATAAAATATGTATTGTGCCATAAATCAGCTTTCTGAGGACAACAGACCAAAAGCTTTAAAGTACCCTATTCATATTTTATAACGGCATCGCTTTTTAGTATGACATTTGTTATTAAAATACACAAATTTCTAACATTGACATTCATGATTTACAAAAGAGATGTGTAATTCACTCCAATAACGTACTTCATAAAAGTATATCCAAATGAATAAATAATACACAAATGCTGTTAGCGTCAGAAAACAGCAAACCAATATGAGATATGCAAGAAAATCCAAAACACTGCTGCTTATTACAATGACACCCCCCCCCCCCCCCCCCCTCCCCACCCCCACCCCCTCTTCATCCATGCTGGCGATCCATCTCATGTATGCGACTGACTCGTATAAACAAAATGAATATTGAAAATCTTCCGTTTTGCCAGAAATATGTTAAAAGAAGACTGAGAGACCTGTACACAGTTTCTTCTGGTTTCGACAGAGCACAGTATGTGTCAGCAGGGTCCAACATGCACAGGTATAAAGCTCAAAACCATTGTGTCCCAAATGGTAAAAAAATATCCATGATGGAGGCTGGAGCAGAAAGCCAATCCAGCGTTTAGACGATGTACGTGGGGAGTTCTGTGGAGAATTTCACATGTACATGAGGTTTCATACATCCTGAGAAGAGACAAGACAGAAAGAAGCAACGATTAGAGGAGAACTCTGAATGGTTTACGGTATTTGGGATGTGATGGAACCGGAGATTCTCATCATGGATGCCAATAAGAAGCAAAATCTCTGAGAGATCTATCCACCATCCTGTTGAATCTATGACGACAAGAATTAAGGCAGTCCTGAAAGAAATGGGGGTCCGGCTTGGTAGTACAGGAATCCAGTGAGCATATGTCCTATGATACTACAGAAACTATTGGAATATAATCTGGATAAATTCTGATTTAAAAAGAGATACATGCATGTAAAACTGCATGAAAAGAGATCCTAGTTTAATCAGGTATGTTGTGGATAAGAAGGTGAAACAGCAGAGTTCCAGGGTGGAAAGAGTTAAACAGATAAACCTGATAAATCCTACATTTCTTGCCCTTTCAAAGCTGGATTACTCACCGGTCGGTGCAGACAACCACAGAGCTTATGCTAAGTCTGTTGGTTTAATTTATTTTAATTGAAATTTTATCAGCGTATTATGACATAATCTGTGCTTTTAGATGAACTGATCTTTCGTTTTCTTCTAAAATTGAGTTTTGTGACCTCTTTTTTTTTTTTAATGACTAGCTTGTGTGAGAAGGGTAGTTCAGGTCCTTCATTCATTTCTGCACCACATCTGGTTATTTGTCCTCCTTTTCTGTGACTTTTCAGGGAGCTTCACTTCACAATAAAACCCATTTAGAAGTTAATGAAAAAGAAACTATTCTTGTAGCTAGAGATGTAAATGCATCCAAGAATGATCCAGTGGTTCTTAACGGATAAATAAAACAGTATCATATGATTATTTATTGTGTAATATCAATAAATTGACTAAATATTTTAGAATTTATTTAGTCAATTACATTTCTGGCATATTATAATAATTAGTTGCATGGTTTTCCTTCTTGCTTGGAAAGTACACTAAAAAACTTTCATGCATTTTTAGCTGAATCTGTTCAGTTCTGAATCTGTTTAGTTTATTTCAGGAGAAACAAGTTCTACTGGAAGTCGTTGCCTTCGTATGAAACCCACACTAGAACAGACGTGTGCTATACAAAAGTAAAACATTCTAGCAGATGGGTGACCAATGAAAGCCTGGACATGAAATGATGCATGATATGAACTGCTGGTATTCAAGTGACATCACATCTGCTTCATTAGTTATGCGTGACACAAAGTGGTGGTCAGCCTACCTCACTGCAGAGTTTAAAGTTTGGAAATCACTTACTTCACTTTGTTATGATCTTTCCCCGGTAACTTCTGCTCTTCTGGGGCTTAAATAAATTAAATGAAAACTTCTGGTGTGATGAAAGCCGTAACTGCTTTCTCGTTTAACTCAACAAGATTGTGGTTGCCAAGCAGGACGTCAACATTTACTGGACTTCTATCTGGACAATCCAGATAAAATAAAGTGAAAATGCCAGCAGCAGTATGTGTACATCTAGCTATAAAAACAGCAAAGAAGCAGAAACAATGCAGGATTTGTCACTGAGGGTCTCACATCACACTTTTTGATTTGAATTCTCCGTTTGCTCGCATTTAGCTTGCAAGTGGAGGGAACAGTTTCCTTCTTCACGTGAGTCTTGTCTTCTCTTTCGCTAAATAATAGTGCAGCGCCACCTTTTGGTGAGAAAGGGGACATAATATTCTAATGATTTTTGCTCGTTTGACCAAAGTGCAGTCTGCATGGAAGCCATCCCCTACAACTGAGCTGAGTTCCCAATCGGACCGAGTTTAGCGGACTGTCCTGATGTGAATGGACCTTTAATGGTAACACAGTAAAACTTTGTATGTTGTAGGTTTCTAAACTTCTCATTTGCTTAGAAGTTGGTCTAAATCAGCAGATAGTTCAAGATGCCAGGGATGTCAGGGAACTAAACTGACTGGTATTTGTCAAAGCTTCGATATTACTTGAACACAACAATGGAGGTTTGATTAAAGAAGTGAACCATTGTGGGCATAATAGCAAGGCGCTGACATATGGCAACCCACTGCCTTTTAGTAAATCTACTAGTGACATGTAAACTGTACAGCCTAATCTCATAAATGTGACCAATGAAGTAAAAACTAATGAAGGAGAATCTATAATGGGGATCAGCAGCTTCAGTCCTTGAGGTTCGGTGTCCTGCAGGTATTGAACATTTCAGCCGTGACACACCTGATTCAAATCAGAGGATCATAAACAGACTTTTTAACTGAATTAACTTGAACAGACAGATCTTTACAACAAGCTGTTTGAGGTCGTTTTCATTTGAAACAGTTGTTTTGCTGAAAAGGAAAAACATCCAACACCTGCAGGACCCGGCCCCCAAAGGGCAGGAGGTTCTTTGATCTACAAAATCAAATAGCGTAACTTTATTAAGATAACTTAGTGTTCTTACTTTAAATGTGAGTGCAGAACCAAACTAAATCTTGTCTTCCTGTTGCAACATTAGCCAGCCATTAGCTTCGTTTGACCACCACCTCATTGGCTCATAACCTTTCACAAGCATTATGAAGATGATGCCATTCAGGTTTGAGCAAATCTGGGGCTTTTCCAGCCTCATGTTTGATGCTGTTTTTCTTTCATTCCTCACCCATCTGTTCTCTCAGATGACGTTACATAGGAGAACAACAGCATGTCAACCGTACCACTAAGAAGCCACAGCACTGTCATACTCAGTTTTGCTCACTTCGCCACCTGACTGGACCATTTCACTGAGAAACACAACAAAAAGAAGCACACGATGAGCGACATGAAACTACAAATGAACACATCAACAAGAAATGAGCAATGGAGAAAAGTAAAATGACAGAAAAGCTGCAGGAGAGGCATGCGCATTTACCGATGGGCCGTGAGTTAAACTCTGTGTCCAGAGTCTCCAACGAATGCACCAAGTCCTGCTGAGCGCTGGGCGGGGCCTCTGTTGGATTAGCTGGACTCTTCATTTCTTGTTCTTTTTCGTTCTGCATCTGCGCATAGACGTTGAGGCCTGGGATCTTCCTTGAGGAAAGATTTACAGTGAGGCAAATGGATAAAAAGCAGAGCCTAAACTAAAACGCAGAGCAAGGCCAAAGCCAGCAGATTGCCGCGATTGAAGCATGAATCCAAGGCCGGATTATCCAATGGGTATTATGGGCACAGGCCCAGAGGCCCACGCCTACTTGGTGGCCATGTGGGGCACACATAATGAAAACACCAGCAGTTTGGACATAAACCAAAATGTATATAAAAGCCAGATAGTTACACCACAGTGTCAAGTGTATTGCTACTGGTCTCACTGGCTGAGATGTTAAAATTATCTTTTCACAGTGTATCATTCACAGTTTTCACAATGCTGAGGTGGGGAAGGGGTCCCTGGAACACTCTGGGCCCTGGGGCCTCTACATTTTTATTCCGGCCCTGCATGAATCAGATTATTTCCATCTGCAACTGCTCAACATCACTTGTTTACTTGGTAAGAGCCGACATTTGCATGTAAATCAGCCGAAGCAAAAAGACTAAAGCCGATAAGGTCTGTAAATGTTTGAAATGTTATTCCCTTTGCTTGTCTGTAAATCCTCATGACCCTTCCTGTTGTTTTTTCTTTGCAACTTGACCTCGGCAAACGAGACACAATTCAACATTTGAAAAAAGGTCAGCTGCCTGTGTTCAAAGGCCTGAATACTGATAGCAGCTGAAGGCTGACTGGCATGCCTTTTGTAAGGAATGACCTGATAAGAGTTCCTACAGGACGTGTGGAGGAAAAGCCAATCTTCCAGCAAGGAGCATTCCAGCAAGGAGCACCGGTGAAAGGCGGCATAGGTGTTTGACTGGCAGCTATCACCCTTCTCCGCAGCCTTGCAGGCAGCTTTTGTTTGCCAAGCTGCCAGGAGGCTTCGACCCCTTTCACCCACGCTCCCCCTACTCCCTCCTTACTGACGTGATGGCTGTATGCAGCTGACATTTTGTAAAAACTTTACCTCTTGAATTTGTAGATGATAAATACAGCTAAACCCACAACCACTACTGATAGCAGCATAAGCATGGCAGAGCCACTGTGGTTCTCGCTGGTGTCCACCAGGGGCGCTGCAGAGACAGGGAGACAAGTGCCGCAGAGCATAAACAACACAATAACTTACATAACCTGTATTTCCAGCCTGCTGACTCATGCAACGAGCAGGGAACAGAAATAAAAGAAACAAAAAGAAACACCTCTATGAATCGTTTTAATAGTTGGACTTCTCTTACTCTTTATCTTATAAGCCCCTTTAGGACAGTAGCAGCATCCCCACTAGGAAGAGGCACACATACGTGTAACGTTGCTCACTCTCTGAATGTCTCTGTGTAGCTACATGGTGGGAGCCAGTCAGACACAGGAGGAGGGGGCGGTTATTAGTTGGGGTGTTGGGGAGGGGAGAAAATATTGAATATATATACCTGACTTATCTCTGCCTATGTCCACATGCTTTATGTCTGTGATTATAGAAGGTGCACAAATCCTCCAGGGCTGCTCTGAACAAACAGAGACAGATGTGTTTGTTTACCTGCTGAGAGGTGGGCTGCATACACAGTGACTTGGACCCCTGGCCTCAATGTAAACTGGACAAGGTTTTGGTTCAAGGCGCTCAGAAGAACCTCAGAGAGCTGTTGAGACAGAGATGCAGAACAGCTTTGCAGTAAAGTCGTTTTGACTTTCACAAAATGTTTCGACTTCGCTGCTTCAGCAGCAAAGATCATCACTCCTCAGTGCTGGTAAGATTTCAGAGTATTCTGCTTCGAATAACAGAAGGAGCATCATGAAAAGCAGAAGTAGGTTGAGTTTAAACAGGAACAGAAAACATAAATCTGTAACTTTAAACAAACAGTTTAAAAAAAAGAAGATTATCAGCATCTTCACTGACCAACTTTACCAGATTTGTGTAAAATGGAATCAAGTCTAGAATCTGCTGCAGCAACAATAAATAAAAGTGGATATATTCACATTTCCTTTGTATTCCATCAATTTTCTTTCATGTGGCTGGTGAATGAAGAGGATTTTGATTGTTTTAATTTTTCAGGTTTCATTGTTTCAGTCTGGTTGTTGTTTGATTCTCCTCTTCATGATGCTCCAAATATTTCCATTATGAGACGGATGTGGACTGAAAGCAGGTAATTCAAACACACACACCATGCTTGGAGTCATGGTGTTGGTAGTTGTGCAGATTGATGTCTGGATAAATAACTATGGACCCCCTGGGAAACAACTTTGCCTTTATGATATCACATATCTACCTATATATTCCAACATCCATCTTCTTTTACTGTAGGAGGACCAGATAGTTTTGGACATAGATTTGCATGCCTACTTCAAGACATCTTCATTATTTTTAATGAAATTATCAATACTTTACTGTCCACTTTTTAATCTTTATTCTTTATTTTTATTAATTTCAGTTGCTCAAAATTGTTGTATGTATGTGTTTTTATGCTTTTTATGTGTCTCACATGTACAGCACTGCTTTATAAGTAAATTGATGATTATCATGATGAAAGAAGTTTCATGTGTTTTGGTTAAGTGCTCTACAGTGCAGCAGGTGGCATTACGGCTTCATCACAGCTTGTTTTCCTTTTGTTGTTGTTTTTAAATATGCTGCTGTGTGTGAATATTGCTCTACAGAAACAGGAAATCAATGACAGAAAGCAACAACAAGCTGAAACACTGCAGAGTTTAATGAGTATTATTTGTGGGTTTTGAAGTAGAAGTTACAGAAGTCATCTTGAGCTGCTGATAATGTAAAAATATTCACTAAATGCAGCTTTAATTCTACAAACAGCTTCTGAAATTATTACCTTTTTTGCTTGAAAAAGACACATGGAGTTGGATGAAAGGGTGAAACTGTAACATCTGCTGCAGACGTTCATTTACTCAGACCTGGAGGAAGTTATTTTCTCAAAATAATTACCATAGAACTGGATGCAGATTAAATGCTGGACTTGATGAAAGCTAGATTGTTGCATAATTTGTATGGGCCCCTGACCCAAAGAAACCTCCCTGCCTCCACATGCGAGTATTTATGTAAGTCTTTGTGGGACCTTTCCACTGTGATGCATAATGCATAACACAGCCTCACTTGATCTCTGCCTTTTTATTCCAGACAGAGAATAAAAACCCGAGTCCGATCTGACTCTCTCCACACGCATAACTTCATTCACACAGTTTTCTGTATCTGTCCCACAGCTCTGATGCTCCTACACCGGCTAAATGCATCTATTTTTACATTGTTCCCCAGTATCATGAAACAAGTCTAAATGCAGCCGTGGAGCAAAACTAAACAAAATCCTCCGTTTTCTCTCTGTGGATGCCTTCCTTTCTGCTGCAGAAACTTCATTTATCTTATCTGCCTCATTTGCCAAATTAATTGTGATATGACTCATTTCTGTGGCCCTTCATCCTCCCCTTTGTACTTCTTAGCTGTTTAAATTTAGTCCGTGCCATGACTAATTACTTTTTTCCCATTGTATACCAGGGTCAGTAAATCTATTACACATTCTAATAAGCCGAGCCTGCTTTACACTGTAAGAAGCCAACCTTGAATGAAGATTTATGGCTTGTTTTTAGGGGAGGGGAACCTTCCAGAAACAGGTTTGAGTTGAGCAATCTCATACTGATTTCCTTCTTCTGTTTTTTTTTTTTTCTCCCCCATAGAGAACATGTTATTATTGTTATTATAACTGATGTGATTGACACGTGTGTGATTTAGTAAACTGATCAATAACAGGCTGTGTTTCTTTTTATTTGTGAGTTTGCTGCCCCAAACCCCAGAGGATGCAGTTGGAGGGAGTATAAAGTCCCCCCCATCCCAAAAATAGCCTGATAATACTTGTCAGGTTTATTGATGAGTCTATTGCAGAGGCTCTTTAGGCGGTTCCAGAATTAGACAAAAAACTGGATGTGTGTTTGTGGATTAATACTGACATCTGCTGGCAGAAGTAGGAACTTCAAGTTAAGATTTTTTTTTTTTTCTATAAAGCAATTACTGGATAAGCTGCTGCTGTAAAAAGATCCGCCATGAGTCACAAAGCAGAAAAAGAGGGAAATGATGTCCAGCATTGCAGTAAAATTAGAGTGAGGATAACAAGGTGACATTCGTCCACCTACAGGAACAACGGCGGGAGATGTGAGGAGGAGGAGGAATGATGCTGCAGCTGTTGCCTCACCTGATCTAAATGAGCAGCGCTCTTCTCTGGTTTCCCTTCAGTTAGCTGTTTGTCGGGAAGAAGGAAAAACTCTGCTGCTGTGGGTAAACCTGGGAGGACGGTGACAAGAAGCTGATCCTCTTTCACACCTGTAGCCTGGAGGGAAAAGGGATGGAGACAGTTAGAAGATTTTAGAGGAAAAAAAGAAAAGAAAAAACAAAGGCTGGTTTATGCTGGCCTGAGATCAGTGTGTCTACACCGCAGGAATAAATGAGTCCATGGTGTGAAAAATCACTAACGATGAATGTTAGAGACCAGTTTGGATCCGTTTTACTTAGCAAGCCCAGTTAGACCAGTTGCCTGGGCTATTGTTCTTGTCTACATGTAAATACAGCAATTTCCAGACTGAAATGTGTCCAACTCTGTTACAATACATGGAAATGCATCTTATTTCAGGTTAACATTAGGATTTTTTTTTTTCAGTAAACCATAAACTGAAGCAAATGAGAAACCATGAAGCTAGTAGAAAATTACTACCAGGTGAAGTGGTGAATAGACTTTTTGTAAAAATGAGATATACAATTTTTCTTTGTGGTTACTTTGCAGTTATCAGCTTTTTAGCAGCTTAAACCCCAATCAGAAACTGTTGAAGTCCAAATGTACATATGCATACAAGAGCTTCCTTTTCTCTGTGAATGCTCGGAATTGGAAGGAAGTAAAGATTCAGTCTGTTGGTTTTCCTTAACTTGGCAATTTATTATGAACTGGCTTGAATGAATGTGTCTGTAAAGTGCCCTGAGATGGCTGTGTTGTGAAGCGGCACTATACAAATACAGCTGAATTGAATTGAGGAGAAATTCATCTCTTAGCTGTACAATTAACGATAAACCTGTTTACATGTACTTCAAAAATCTGTTTATAGTCAAAAAAGAGATATTGGGTAGGCAAGTTGTAGAAAGTTGCAACACCGCAAGCATGCAGACGTTTTCCTGATTTTAATTTAGTCCCGGAGCAGAACTTGATAAGCTGCTGGATCCATTTAATTTTATTCAAGTGGTAAAGCAGGGCATCACCTAGAACCAGCAGGACTGCAGCTCTGTGTGTACGATTTTGCCTATTCCTGGTCTAAATCATGACAACAAAGTCAGTATACATATATATATATATATATATATATATATATATATATATATATATATATATATATATATATATATAAACATGTCATCCAAACACAAGATGGCAGTATGAACACAGAAGAGGCTAGCAGGCAGGTGTGGTAATATTGCAACAGATATTCATACGTTCAACACGGCACATGACATGATGCTACATCTTGTAATATTTGGGCTTAAAATAAAGACCTGATATCGCTAGAGAGTGCAAACTAGACAACTCGATTTAACACTGAAGCTAGCATCTGATGCTGGCTTGGTTCTTATATCTTCTCAAAAATGGGAACATTTCTCATCAAACAAAGGAGAAAATCTCATGTAAAGACACAAAAAGCTGCAACAACTGAGGAAAATAGGGGATAAGTTGAACATTTGATGAGATAGATGTTGCTTCAGTAAAACGACTCTTATTGGACAGTAGTTTATTTATCAGGTAATCGTTGGACTTCTCTTTGTGTCCAGGGTGGGAAGTCTCCAGAGGAGTTCTGTAACTTGTTTAGCTTTATGTTGTCCGATACTAATGTTCTGAGACAAACAATACATTGGTCTTTATTCATTTCACTGGTCAAGTCTGGGCAAGATATTGTCTTTTTTTTTGTTTCCGTCAAAATGGCTGTTGATTCATCTTGGTTCAGCTTATGTTGGCCTTTTGTCCACTTATGAACTTTTCCATCTTTTGCTCGCAATGCAATATGTTTTATGACAATCATGACTATGTTATAAATTAGGGATGCACCGATCCACTTTTTGGGAGTTCCGATCCTATATCGATACCTGAAATTTGGAAATTTGCCGGTACCAAATCTGTTTATGTGAACATTATTGTGACTATGGTTATTATTGCTGTTATAACTGTGTAAGATTTCATTAGGTTGTACTAAATTACCCATCCTTTCTGAAGTTACCTCACCAATATAAATATAATAACATTACAGATTTAACAATTTCAACAAGTTTTATTTTGATTTGGCACATTTTTCACAAATATAACTATACGTGTTCAATTTTGAAACAAAGATCTAGTTTTTGGTGTAACAAAAAATGTCACATTACAACATTCAAGGCATTTATTTAAAAAAAAAAAAAAACATGTCCAAAGCATGTCATCAAACACATCTGCATTGCTTTGACTAGTGTGGTATCGGTACACTTTGATTAATACCAAGTACGAGTACACACACATGGCATTGAGCTGCTACTGACACTGATATTGATATCGGTGCATCCCTAACATAAATAGTACAAAAATCGTTATGTACTGGGGTGGGATTTTGTCAATTTATGCATCGTCTTACATCTTTCAAAAAGAACATTTCATTGTGATGATTTCTGTTTTTGGTGGCTTTATTTACCTTTTTTTTTTTTTTTTTTTTTTTTTAATAGTTTTACCTTTATGTTAAAATAAACTTGCTCAGTCAATCGAAATGTATTTAGGCAAGCTGTGCCCCCCTCGTTCCCCTTTAACTAATGCACATGTAATGTCAAAATGCCACAAAAGTAAGTGAAAAGCCTGGAAAGGGAGAAACATCAACAAAAAGTGAAAAGTCCTATTTATTCACATATAATTCAGTTACTTTAGTTATTTCAGTTTGTCAGCATAAAATTTACATAATATTTAAATTTTGCAGGATTAAAACATTTAAAATTATGACCCAGACCCAGACTGTTTATTATATCAGCAATATATCCACAGTCTGAGGCCATGTCAGAAGTTAATGAGTCAATCTCTGTGACTGGTGTGTCATGTGTGGCTTTCAATCACTTCTTCCACTTGACAGCTTAGGAAGTGTTCATCTCCCAGCGTCCCCTCAGGTCAGAACACAAACACTGACATTTATTCTTCTGTAACACTTGAGTCTGTTTCCTGAGCGGCCCTGAACTCAGAATGTACTGAAAGCAGAGTAATCAGCGGCTCTTGAACTTTATTTTCCCCTCTTGCCTCATCATTTACCGTCATAAAAGTCAGATTCGTGTCTGGACGCTTTGGAGAGGTCAAGCTACACTCAGGCATCCAATTCAGCTCTGACAAGTGTTAACTGGAGTACCTGAACGGACCTCAGAGAGTTTTACCTGGATCAGAGAATTCTTGATGACCCGGCTCACATCCAGCCTCCACTCTGCCACGTCTGGGTTGTGCTCGTCCAGGTTTGATGAAAAGGTGAGCAGATGAGATCGGAAGTATTCTGCAGGGAGGAAAGATCATGTGTGTGAGATGTTTCGCTCTTTTGTCTGTTTATTAAACTCAGAGTTCAGCCTCATTCAGCGAGCAAAGCAAAACATTCTGGTTTGTTCCTCTTCAGTTTGTTCTTAAGGGAGGGAGGGGATGAAGGGATGGATGAATGAGGGGGAGAAGGTTGGGTTGGTGAGTGGGGCCAAGAATGGATAGACAAATAAGGACGGGAGTGGAAGGATAAGGGAATGATAGATTGGTGAAGGATGGAAAAACTAAAGAGGGAATGAAAGAAGGATGATTAGGGCCAGATAAGAGATGAAGGATAAAAGAGAAGATGAATGGAAAGTCAGATTAAAGAGAGAAAGATCGATAAATTGAAGCCTGAATAAAGAGATGGATGAAGGAGAGATGGATGGATGGATGATGCATGGATGGATGGATGGATGGATGGATGGATAAATGGATGGATGGTTGGATGGATGGATGGATCAGAATGAGAGTGAACATAGATGATGGAAGACAAGTGAGGACAGGGATGAGAGGTTGAACAGCTTAAATCCATGTGTTAATAAGCCCCAGAAAGTGATTCGTCTCAGAGGACGATCTAATCTAAGCTGATGGATGGATAGATGGATAGAAGGATGGATGGATAGATGGATGGATGGATGGATGGATAGATGGATGGATGGATGGATGGATGATGCATGGATGGATGGATGGATGATATTTTTAGGGATGGATGGATAGATAGATGGATGGATGGATGGATGGATGATGCATGGATAGATGGATAGATAGATGGATAGATGGATGGATGGATGATGCACGGATGGATGGATAGATGGATAGATGGATGGATGGATGGATGACGCATGGATGGATGGATAGATAGATGGATAGATGGATGGATGGATGATGCATGGATGGATGAATAGATAGATGGATAGATGGATGGATGGATGGATGATGCATGGATGGATGGATAGATAGATGGATACATGGATGGATGGATAGATGGATAGATGGATGGATGGATGATGCATGGATGGATGAATAGATAGATGGATAGATGGATGGATGGATAGATAGACGGATAGATGGATGGATGAATGGATGGATGATGCATGGATGGATGGATAGATGGATGAATGGATGGATGATGCATGAATGGATGGATGATGCATGGATGGATGGATAGATGGATGAATGGATGGATGATGCATGGATGGATGGATAGATGGATGGATGGATGGATAGATGGATGAATGGATGGATGATGCATGGATGAATAGATAGATGGATAGATGGATGGATGGATAGATAGACGGATAGATGTATGGATGAATGGATGGATGATGCATGGATGGATGAATAGATAGATGGATGGATGGATAGATGGATGAATGGATGGATGATGCATGGATGAATAGATAGATGGATAGATGGATGGATGGATAGATAGACGGATAGATGTATGGATGAATGGATGGATGATGCATGGATGGATGAATAGATAGATGGATAGATGGATGGATGGATGATGCATGAATGGATGGATGATGCATGGATGGATGGATAGATGGATGAATGGATGGATGATGCATGGATGGATGGATAAATGGATGGATGGTTGGATGGATGGATGGATCAGAATGAGAGTGAACATAGATGATGGAAGACAAGTGAGGACAGGGATGAGAGGTTGAACAGCTTAAATCCATGTGTTAATAAGCCCCAGAAAGTGATTCGTCTCAGAGGACGATCTAATCTAAGCTGATGGATGGATAGATGGATAGAAGGATGGATGGATAGATGGATGGATGGATGGATGGATGATGCATGGATGGATGGATGGATGGATGATGTTTTTAGGGATGGATGGATAGATAGATGGATGGATGGATGGATGGATGATGCATGGATAGATGGATAGATAGATGGATAGATGGATGGATGGATGATGCATGGATGGATGGATAGATAGATGGATAGATGGATGGATGGGTGGATGACGCATGGATGGATGGATAGATAGATGGATAGATGGATGGATGGATGATGCATGGATGGATGAATAGATAGATGGATAGATGGATGGATGGATGGATGATGCATGGATGGATGGATAGATAGATGGATAGATGGATGGATGGATAGATGGATAGATGGATGGATGGATGATGCATGGATGGATGAATAGATAGATGGATAGATGGATGGATGGATAGATAGACGGATAGATGGATGGATGAATGGATGGATGATGCATGGATGGATGGATAGATGGATGAATGGATGGATGATGCATGGATGGATGGATAGATGGATGGATGGATGGATAGATGGATGAATGGATGGATGATGCATGGATGAATAGATAGATGGATGGATGGATAGATAGATGGATAGATGGATGGATGATGCATGGATGGATGAATAGATAGATGGATAGATGGATGGATGGATGATGCATGAATGGATGGATGATGCATGGATGGAAGGATAGATGGATGAATGGATGGATGATGCATGGATGGATGGATGGATGGATGAGAATGAGAGAGAACACAGATGATGGAAGAAAAGTGAGGACAGTGATGAGAGGTTTTAACAGCTTAAAGTCATGTGTTAATAAGCCCCAGAAAGTGATTCGTATCAGAGGACGATCTAATCTCTAACTGAAGGCCGGAGGTTTATGGTGCAAATAAAATACAACTCTGTTCATATTTCATTGGACTTCTAAAACTTACTTTTGTTTTGGTTGTTTGGTTTATCGAATCATTTAAGCCACAAAACGTGGTTGTTTGTCAGAAAACCAAGCTGCTGTATGACAGGCGATGGAGACAGATGGTGCAGATATGTGTTATTATGTAGAGCTGGTTTTGAAAATGCAAGTCGGTGTCCTGAAACATGACTACTGTTGAGCATGTTTGTGGTTTCACATGTCATGTTTCTTAACCCACTAGACTTCTGGATATGCATGTCTGTGTTACTGAATCTTTTTGGGTACATTTGGTTTTGATGTAATTGTTTCTCAGTTGCTGCAGTGATGGTTGCAATGAGAACTAACAGCAGAGATCAGATTTGTCTTCTCCTCATTATTAGGTCTTCTTATTATTAGGTCTGGCTTGGTGACTCTTTGCCATCCCTTTAGTTCTGCTGGTATAGGCCAAGGCTGCTTGGGGATGTCCCATGATGCACTGGACTCCACTCGGCTACCTTTACATTCCATGAAGAAATATGTGACGTTGTTGTCATTAATTTTTGCTTCCATTCTTATTTCTCAGTGGGTATTTCTGGCTTACAGATAAATTGCTTATTGACCTCTTCTCCCTGCCCTCTTTCCCCCCTAACTGGTCCAGGCACATGGTTCTAATAGACATTATCTCCACTTTCCCTTAATGAAGCAGCATGGATGAATGTATCAATATCAAATGGTAAAAAAAAGGGGCTGTGGAATTCTTTTGGGTAATTCTGGTACAAAAATAAAATAAATAAAAATGTGTAATAGCACCAGTTGGCTTCACAGTGGTGTTGGTTGGCACCACTGTATCACAGCAAGCTGGGTGCTGGTTTGAGGATTGGCTGGGCAGGGGTTCGAGCAGTGGCCTTCCAGTGCAAGTGGCTTCCTCCCACCATTAGTTAATCACACAGAATTCAGCCTTGGGGTGGGAAAACACATTTCCTTGCTGGGATGGCCTCCAGCTTCGTCACAACCCTGAAATGGACTCAGTGATATAATGAATTCTACCAATCATTAAAGTGGTTCCATATCTGTATAAAATGTATTTTAAATGACATCAAACAAATGAATAAATGTGAATAAAAATCTATTAAATAATGAGCTGATATAAAATGGAACATGTTCTTTTATTTTGGATTACTTATGTTGATTTATCAACTATTTTGTATATTACTTCTTATAATTAAATGAAGGGGTTACCAGAGTCATTTATTTTATTTTTAAGATGGCTGTGCAAACAGCGTTTCCTCTGATGACAATGAGACTGTTACTATCGCATGTTTGTGTCAACAAATTGGGTTTCCAGAATCTCAGAGGAGATGGAGTCACAGAGTCAACTCACCGTGGACAGCGATGCTTTTCCTGTCCTGCAGGATGGTATTCCCTGCAGACACCTGCACAGTGACTGTATTGACGCCTTCCCTGGAGAACGTGCATGCCACGCTTCCCTCCAGGGTGATTACTGGCTGCTGCTGGAAGACACAGAGAGACCGAAAGAGCTGGAGTCTGGGCGTTCCCGTGAGAGACAGTTCTCGGCAGCCGGTTAACATCTCACATGGCTGTTGTTTACACTGCAGAGGTGTCAGCCTGCTGACACACTCGCAAATAAACACACACACACACACACACACACATACAAAAGTCGCATGGGTGAGCACAGGCATGCAGGGTTCTCTTTGCAGCACCAGCAGCATTTTTATGTCATTATTCACATCTCTGATTATTCCTTAGATATCTTTCACATGCGAAAACTGCCACGTCAACCGGCTGACATCACAGGCTATCGTTATGGAAACGCCATCAAACACACATACTCATACAGCCCTGACAATGAAGACAGCGAATAAAGCAGGATGATGTCGTTTAGAGCACAAACCATGTGGTGATTCAGCTAATATTGAGAGGAATGTCTTCGTGGCAAAGCCATGTGGTTTCTTGGATTCGTAATGACCTTTCATCATTTCATGGTTGTGGTTTGTTTCCTGCTTAACCAGAAGCAAAATGCTCCTAATAAAAACATTCCTGGCCACATCATTTCCTAGTTTCACACATTTCCAGATCCACCTGTACAAGTTTGGTCTTCCACTTGATGTGAATAGATCTTATTTTACATGTCAGGTTGCAGCACAATCAAACGAGGTTTGTGGTCGGAACAATTTAGGGATGTAGTACAAATGTATCAATGATGAACAATAATGATATTCCATCGGGACTTGGTCCAAAAGCATTGTTCAAGAAAGTCCAGAATAAAAACAAACAGAAAATTCCTTTTTTTTTTTTTTGGACAAACATGATCAAATATCAATAAAAACAGATTTTCTGAAGGAAATATGGCAAAAGATTTCCATATTTCTTCCTCTGATATGCAAAATGTCATTAAGGCAACCTGAAGGAATTTTAGTATGTTTAAGACAAAGGGGAAAAGCCTACAGGTCTGTTTTGTTTTCTTTTTTAAGCTTGTTGTGGCCATGACATCTCATACAAAACAATAAATCAAAATGCACATTAAATATTGTGGAAATTGGACAGAAAGAGAAAGAGCTGCACCTTCCATGGATCTGAAAAAGAAGAGTGAGACTAGACAGCTGAACATCTGTGATCCCTGATCCCTCAGTCAGACCTGCATCAAGGACATGTCATTCATCCACAGCACATATCAGGAGATTAATGTGGAAACCTTTCTCAACCTCTAACACACCAACTTGCATTCATTAAGGTATCTACTTCTCCAGCCTTTAAAAACAACATTTACTATGGCACAGATGAGGTTCAGAGCAAGATTAGAACCAATGTGATTCATTCAGGCAACATGGCGACATATTCAATAACATCATACCTCTGAAATGACACAAGCTTTGATGCACGTGGCACAGAAAAGCTTCCTGGATTACTCAACATTACTCAGGGTTCTGTAATGGTATGGGGCTGGATCAGAGTTATATGGTGGTATGGGGTTGGATCAGAGTTCCCCAGCATTAATGCAGACGACATAACATAGACTTTACAGCAAGTTCTGCTGCCTTTATCTTTTCCAGCAACATCCATTCGGATGGATACAACACATAGAACACAACAGCATGACTGAGGAGGATAAGGGTAAAAGTACGGAACTAGTGGGCCTGTTGTCCTGATCTGTCCCAAAAAGAGGAGGCTTTAGAAATAATTTGAGATATTTTTGCACCAAGAATGTGAATATAAAAACAAAGCCCCTAAATCAGGAACAGTAAGATACGAAAATCAAATCAACGATACTTTATTCATCATTGAATAAAACTGAACCAAGGTCACAATTCATTAAATGAATTTTGATGAGAAAGAAACCCTGTGAGAACCTCTGACTTATCTGTTTTAGTTGCATTTTCAGCACCACTGCAGCTTTTTTCTCTGATTTGTAATTTATTGCATTTCACGTTTATAACAAATAACCGTGTTCTAGAGTTGTTCTCAAAGCTGATTAAGAACGCCACGAGTTCTGCATCCTGGGCCCATAATTATAGTGCAACAGAATAACAGAGTCAGCAACCTACTTTTTAATTGCTAATGCACAAAAGGTGCAATGGAAGTTGGAGCACATGTAAAGTGGAGACAGGTTTTACTGTACCTCTGTGTTATTTCCGATCCACCAGATGTAGGTGACCGTTCCCACTTGGCTGGGCCACAAAACGGCAGTCAGGTTCACTTCCTTGTTCCTCACCGCCACAAAGGGAGCTGAGAGATGGATATACTCCAGCTGACCTACTCAGGCACACACATACATCACAGAGTGAACTCGATGCTCTCTGCCACATTATGCAAGAAGAAGAAGAAAAAAAAAAAGACGGATGCAACTTTATTGGTTCAAATGACGGGAAAAAGGAGGGAGGAAGAGTTTATAAGGGGAGGGTGAGCATTGCCCAGAATTTTCTTCTGCACTGGGACCAATAGCTGCCATCTGTGTGTTATTTTTCATCCGTGGCCCCCCTCCTGAGCCTGCAGTGGCTCCATTTGTATGGCTGGCAGACAGGATTGACAGATTGGGGAGGGCATCGGTGCTCCCTGATCAATAAGTCAGCTCTTTTACATCTGCCACCCCCTGAATACACTAGGGGTGGTCAGCCCTGACACATATGAGGCTGTGGGTAACTCTGTGTGCTGAGTGGCTGTGAAGCATAAGCTGACTTGAGAGGAAGTGTAATGAGATTTGTTCTATCTGACTTGTTTGTTTGGTTTTGTGCAGGAAGCGTGCCCTGCGAGGAGATAAAACACAGAACGAGGTGTGCAGCCTACAAGCTGACAGTAGCAATTCCACACATGGTGATAAAAAAAAACAAAAAAATAAAACAAAATTGGGAACAGCCAAAAGTGGCAAGAGCACGAACTTTTCAAATTAAAGGAACGCACATTATCGTTTATGTCAACAAATCCTTCAGTGTCTTACATGTTACGTGCAGATAGAGGACGGCTGTCTCCGCGCCGAGGCTGTTCTCGCCGGTGGCGGTCACTCGGTAGATTCCAACGGCTTTGTAGATGTGTTTGATTCCATCTTCGATGGAGCTTACGTTGGAATACGTTACAGCATGTCCGTCCCCAAAGTCCAGGGTGATGCTCGTCCTCGCCCCGTCACCCTGCAAAGCACACAGTCAGGAAATCAGCAGGTTTGGTTCTTAATCAGCTGACTCAGGGGTTTAGGTCATGTTTGACCCTTTCCCCATCCTGGATTCATGGTTACGGCTATTACAAAACTAAAAAATTGTCGATGTATCCATCAGCCTTTGCATACTAACTGTATCTGTCAATGTTCTTGGTTGGGAAAGTTATTGCCTAAAGAAAAGTTTAGATATCTCTGGATCCCTCTCATGAGTGAGATACAATGTGTGCAGCAGTGAGGAAACCAATGAGAGTAAAGACAAAAGTTCTCAACTTACTGGTCCATTTCTGTTCCAACCCTCCCCTGTGGTCAAAAGATTTGTGATTTGGAGATATAAACAGCTGAAATTAGCTTCTTTCAAAAGGTGGCCAAGCTAATCCTGAAACCCTAAATGAGGAGCTCAGTCATGCAGAGGGAGTTTGCTGTGGAACCGCTTCTCCTCTGTATCAGGAGTCAATTGAGGAGGTCCAGGCATCTGATTGGGGTGTTTCCTGGTTACCTCCTGTCAGATGTTTTCTAAAAATGTCCTTCTGGGAGGAGCTCTAGAGGCTGATCCAGGACTCTAGGGAGGGATTGTGTATCCCTTCTGGCCTGGAAAAGCTCCCAGAGGAGATGGAGAGTATCACAGAGGAGAGGAATTTTTGGTATATATAAAAAAATAAAATAAAAAAAAATCCAGACAAATTAAAACATTTCAATAAACTTTTACACACAAGTGTAAAGGTGGTAAATATTCTGACACGCATTCAAAGGGAATATTTTTCACTGTAATTTCTGGCAAACTTTATAAAGATAAAGTTTAGTTGTTATGTTGCTATGGTGATCAGTAAAATATTCCACCAATTTTTCTTTTTTTCCCATATTTCTATTCTTTTGGACACAAAATAATAATAATAAATGTTTCTGGAGCAGATTTTGTTGAAATCAACATGAATAATAAAGTAACAGTATTGAAATGGTCCAAATTTAACACAGCACTGAGATAAACACTTCAGGTATTACATACCCAAACCGAGTGTAAGAGATGACTCAGGAACGTTTATTTACACAACTTACAAATCAAATTTATCAAAGTTACGAAAGTTCAAAGTTCAGAAACAGTGACATGTAGGACTAATCTACATAATCTATCAGTGTATCTGCTCATCATCGTCACATCATTTCTGCTCTACGGTTTCAGGGAGGAAGAGTTATGGAATAACTAATGCCGGGCGGACACTGTGCGATTTTGAGGGGATTTCACCACGATTTTGCTGTCGCAGACCACGCTGCGTCATCGTGGAAACATCGTACCGTCGGGATGTCTGGTCGGGAGGTCGTGAGCCGTACAGTGTGAAACACTCACAAGGAAGGATTAATTGCTGCTACATTCTAACGATGATGCTGCGACATCCCGATCAAACTTCTGGCATGTCAGAAATTTTTGCCGTCGCTCGTACAGTGCGAGTGGTGTTACGTCATGATTCTACGTTCACACCTGCGCAGAAGACACCGGTGGAGCTTTAAACAATGGTGGGCAACCCCAACTTCAGACGTGTGCGGTGGACACAGCTGCTAGAAGAGAGATTAGTAGAGCTATGGAGAGAACACGAGGTTTTCTTTTTTCATTTTGTTTCAGCGCACACAACTGCAACAACTTGCTGCCTGCTCGCCATCTTGTTGTCAGGCACACTGTGGTTGTCATAGGAACTAGGAACCTTTGTTTTTCGTTGTTCACACTCGAGCACGTCGTGCCGTCACACGCTGACAACTAGTCGTGGTTGTCAATAATCGTGTCTGACAGCAGTCGTACAGTATGAGTACACATGTCGTAGGGTCAAATAGAGTACGAGGGACAAACCCGGTCGTGCAGTGGGAGCATTTCCCCGACAGTCAGATTTCTAAAATCGCACAGTGCCCGCCCAGCATAACGCAGCCGATGGCTAACTGCACCAGTGTGGCGTACTGGTAACCTTATCTTAGCTGCTGGGCGACATAGGTACATGTGTAGGGATGTTTGTAATTGTGAAAGCAGCCTCACAGGGGGGTTTAGAAGTGGGTATACTTGATTCTGACTGAAAAAGAAGTGGTATAATCCGTATACCCACATATACTCTGGAATACACCACAGGTGGGTTCCTGTTGCAAATAAAATATTCACATTAAACACTATTTTTTGTGTCAGAATGCAGATTTCATCACATGAAGTCTGCACCTCAGGTTAGTATCTTTATAAACAGTCCAGTTGGGTAACATTTCCTATCATCAGCATACAGTCATGATTGTGATTGGAAATGTCTCACCTCCTCCAGAAACAAAAGGAAGGTGACATTGGCACCCAGCATGGCACTCAGCGAACCCTCACTAGTGACCAGGTGGAGACCTTTGGGAGCCTGGACAGGACACTGCTGCCGCCTGGCCGTGTACTCAGTACTGACTCCAGCCGTGCAGTTGTTGGACACGACCTTCCTGTAGCTGCGGGTAGATGAGGGTTAAGCAGTGAGTTATATTTTTGCAGGTTTGTATGTGACAGATTAAACCACCATTTTACCCGATCTGTATGAATATGTAGTCTAAGTTTACTAGACGTCATCTTAGTATCTGTTAGTCTAAGCTAGCTAACTCTAGCTATGTTAATAAATGATAGAAAGCCACTTAAATGCACAAATGGTGCCATTCGTTCAATACTGTGACAACTATAATAGCGCTAGCTTAAATCTTCGATGATTATCTATTTTTCTTTTCCATTAGATTAATAAATTATGAACTGAGCTTTTTAGCTTTCTTGAATCACTTCCCATGTTTGAATAGCTAATAGCATGCTAGCAACATAGTAGGCTGCTCAGCTCAGCAGTTTGGTGTACCTTTGTTGTCATTTGAATAGCAAGAGACATGTTTGGAGACCTTTAAACACATAATTTGCAAGCAATTCTCCACTATGCATCCAAGTGAAGCCACAACATTCAATTAACATGTTTCCTTTGCCTTCAAAAATCACCACATTTATTAATTTGTTATCAAATTTTTCCAGGGTACGTATGGACTGGCTACATGTCCAAGTGTAACTAGCCTCTCGTCTGCCTGCTGGGATTGGGTCCAACTTCCAAAGTTTTAGCTGTTTAAAATAATAATGATAAAATAAAATTAAATAAATAAAAAAGCACATTATACTTTTAGGTCGCAAAGCAAGTAAATTTTTCTTGTTTATGAAGGATTTGTGTTTAAACGGTTAAGTGTTTGGTCATTTAGCTCATAATATCCTGTGCCTGTTCTGTCCCTGAGAAACTAATTAACATGCTGTGGTTCTATTTGACTGAAATGTGCAAACTTCCTGACAGTCACGATGCAGACTGTGTATCAGGTGTTGTCTTTACCCAGTGCTGTTGAGGAAAGTCATTCCTGTGGTGCAGCTTCTGGACATAGATGATGGATGGAACCAAAAGGCGGGGCTGCACTTGCCGTCACTCCGTCTCTCATAACCATAATCACTGCATTGATAGGAGGAAAAAACAACACACAATCACCCAAACAGGAGCTCTGGAGGAACAAGGGTTTGGACAATTTAATCCTTTAATCAATACTCTCACCAGCAATTCAGTCATACTAATCGACAAATTTCAGAATGTTCTGACTGGTAGAAGGCCATGTAGAAGCTGCAGCAGCTGTTCAGCGACTCTTCTTAAATGCAGCACACGAGTTGTTTGTACAACAAATTAAAAAGGCAGAGCGGTGCCGTGTCCCCAAAATGATGGGAACAAATTGCCCCAATTAGAGCGACATGCACACAGATGCAAAAGTGTTGTGATTGTTAATGAAAGCTATTAGGCTCTGTGATTTATGGTTTTGATGGAGCTTTATTCTAAGAACTGCCTCCCTTCAGACGCCTGCAGATTTGGAACCAAAGGTTGAAAATTTAAAGAAAAGTCATTTGTGTCTTGATGCAGGAAAAATGAAGAAGAAAATCCAAAACATCCTCCGTGACATTAAAAGTCGCAGCTAGAAAAGCAGCTGCGAATGATCTTTTTCTCTCTCAACACTTTGTCCGCCAAGCTGTGAACGATGGCGAACATTAAAGAAGGGATCAACAGAACGTTTGAGAATGAAAAACACATCTTCTCCCTCAAACACACTCAGAGTTCCACAATTACAGATTTAACTGGTTTTCTATGGAAACAACCGAAGCCACAATGAGACTCCATTCTGCATTTATAATCTGGAGGACGTTATCATTCATGGGGATCTCATAACTTTTAATCCTTGAACTAATCTTTACACCCTGAGAAGAAAAGAGCTCAAAGTCAAACAGAGAAATGTTTGTCTTGACTTTTATTTGTTGCCATGCTTTGGTATCCAGTGTTGCCGACCCGGATACTTTGTTGCAATATTTAGCCAGTTTTTATCGAGCAACAATGTTTTGTAAAGGTTATTAAAAACATAAATCGATAGATAGATAGATAGATAGATAGATAGATAGATAGATAGATAGATAGATAGATAGATAGATAGATAGATAGATAGATAGATAGATAGATAGATAGATAATTTTTTACATTTTTAATCCTCCATTTTTTGTCCCTCCTATGATGTTGTTCATCAAGGAAAGATGAAAGATGCTTATTATGCCACAACACTCTCAAGGTGCTTATATGTCTTAAGCAGCAGCAGCAATGTTTTTTTTTTTCTTTATTAAATACCTCTTCAAACTGCTTGAATGCGAACTTCTTGCTTCAATGGGCTGAAATAACAGGCAGCTTTTTGTTAGCAGTTGCCATGGGGACTGCAGATATCAGAGTTTCATTGCAGATGGAGTAAAGATTGTCAGAGTTGATTGGATCAAATGAAAGCATCTGATCTGGAACTGAAAACGCAGAGGTCCTCAGTTCAGACTAATTCAACTCGGACTTGAGGGTCTCATTTAGACTCCAAATTAGTTGAACCTCCTTTCTGTCACAGGCTCATGGTGGGATCATTCAGAAACGCTGAATCTTTCTGAGTGGTGAAACTAAATCTGACACCTGAACCATGAAACATCTACTGATTGATCTGATTAGTGTAGACATACTAGTTGTCTCTAGTTTCAGACATTCAGAACATTTATTGTTCAGTCACAGCAATCCAGCGTATTTGATCATTTTTATTTATTAAATTTATTTATTTATTACCGTATTTAATTCTTTTATGTCCTTCAGAATTTTTTATGACTAATGAACTTGTAAAATTTACCTCCATCTACATGTTACCTGACAAATCTCTGGGACTTTCTTTTTGTTTTTGTCTTTCGGTTGGTTATCCTTCTGCTCCTCTGAATGTTGCTTAATTCATTAAATGTATTTGTATGGGTGAAATCTGGTCAGAATTGTTCTTTTTAAAAACTAGTTTTATTTGCATTTAGTAAAGCATTTGTTGCCAAGCCTAGTTTTGCCTCTAAAGTCAGATAAACATTTTCAGGGTAAATGTGATCTAAAGTACTTTTTAAAAATATTTCCATGTGAGCAACAATGAGGAGTCCATCACATGGCTCCCAACGTTTGTCAAGTTTTCAAATGTTTATTTGATTTCTGTAAGTTAATGTTAACTGATGATACATGTCAGGAAGTACTCATGATTATGTTACAGTAATAGCTGATAGCTTTGCTTGTGTAGGAGAAAAACATGCACAAGAAAAATGACAAAATTAGATATATACATTTTTTACACCAGTGTTGGAGAGAAAATGTTGCTTTATTGATGTAAATTCTGAAAAGCATCAGCAGCCATTTGCCTCTACCCACCCTTTTGGGTATAGTAGTTTGTGGTGTGGTATTCAGTAATCAAGTGGTTTCGAAACAGCCCAGGTTTTATGTTCAGACTGAAACCTGTTCTAAGTTTGTTTACTCAAATCCCTTTGTTCCACATCTGGCAGCTTTTTTAGTGTGCTAAATTTGGTGGGATTTTCTTGCGATCAGCTAAAATGAGGGGACTAATCTAAAATAATTACAAAATGAAAAACAAAAAAAACAAAACTAAATCAGTACAAACCATTCAAAGTCGGCCTCTGTGCAGTCGCAGGGGCCCGAAGTCATCGTCACAGAGTATGTCTTCCCCATGACACACCTGGATGTGGGCTTCAGCTTCCGGTAGATTCTCTTCACTCCCATGAGGCACGGCTCGCCCTGCAGACCATAAACAGGCGAATGGAATATGATATAGAGGGAATTTACAAGATAAAAACCACCTGAGTACACACCACACTGTGCATGACACCCTCACAGCATCTCCTCCGGCATCAACTGTCAAAGTACACAATGTGCTGCTGGAGTTCTTATTTTAACTAATCTTTTTTTTTTTTCCTTTCTTTTTTAAATCAACAAACTCATGAGAAAGAAGTTCTGCAAATTCAGCCAGAACCAAATCCATTTTTGCCATTCATTTGCGCAATAAAAAACAAAACAAAACAAAATAAATAAATACACACACATATATATATATATATATATATATATATATATATATATATATATATTGGAATATATGAATATTGGTTTTCAGTGTTTTTTGTGCATTCATCTTCTTCCGCTGCTCTCTTTTATTACCAGAACATTCTTCCTCTGTGCATTAGGTGTCAGTAGTGAGATGTGTAAGAAACATGACTGTTTCCACAAATAGACTCCCAGCCCCTGAAAATGAAAACCTGAAACTTTTCCAAGTTATCTTCAAACCCTCAGTGTGGAGACGGTGTGTAGTCTGTGCTGCAGACTGCTCCATCGCTACGTTTAGCCCGTTTTTGCCAGGTAATTAGCTTGGACTCTTGTCATCTTTCATGCTATATGTTTTGATCATTAGTCTGCTCTGAGCATATGGGTGTCTCAACAAATTATAGACATGAGCCATGACTAAAGACGAGATTTAAGTTCTTGGCTCTGCTTCAGGGCTGGCCAGGTTGAGAGGCAGGGACTGAATGCATGAGGATGGAATTGTACAGATGCCGAAAGGTGTCCAGATTTGGTCCATTCATTACACAGCCAAGCTGAAAGCAATGGAAGATAATGGCAATTTAATTAAAAATCCAATCCTCTTCTGAAGCCTTTGCTGTACATAAGCGTGACGTGACAGTTTATTCAATGAAAAGAAGTATGACCACAGACATAAAAACACAATCTACAACATAAAGTTGTTTTAGTCATTGTGATGAAACCCGATCAGTTTTTCCATCAGGGAAAAGTGGAAATATTTCAGAGATTATTGCCTCCAGCAGCAGAGTTGTGCACAGTGATCAACACTGCATGGGTAACTTTTTCAGGATGCAATATGTTGTCTGTTGTGAAACAATTCAGGTTCATTTGACAAAGGCCACAGCTTGTAAAGCTGCCTTTTGGCTGCAACTACAGCTGTGCGTTTCTTAGGTTATTCCTCTCAAGGTTTAAAACATCTGAATTATTCAGATTATTGTGCTCAACTCTTAACCTATGTCAGCTTCTTCACTGGGGATGAGTTCTGATGTTGCAGCTGTGCTACATCTTCCTAGTTGGTCAGTGGTCGTTATATACCGTTGTTGTTCCAAGACAAATCAATGTTTGTCCAGAAGATTGCTTCCCGTCAATGTCATGCTGAAAGGCGAACTTCAAGTCAAGTCTAAAATCCTGTTTGCAGTGTTTAAAAACACACCAAAAGCTGCTGAGTTCTATCTTTTTAAGATTGGGGAGGAAATATATAAACATTTTCCAGGACTCACTATTATAAGTGCTCTGGCTTGGCGTGGTATCCATGGGAACGCAACATTTTTATGTATACTCTTGCTTCTACTTCTTTTGGGCTTTCAGAGTGGGTCCAATCCTTCGACAAGCTTTATTTGTTTGCAAATTATCAGAAACTTCTAGCCTGTAAACTAGTTTCATTTTATCCAGCATAGTGTTGTAAATTACAGACTTCTCTTCCTAAGAAGGGTGTTACCTTTCCACATACTCGGAATAACACATGTAAAATGTGATTGAATCAACTTGTTTAACAGTAACATCTTTCGAAACTATTTAAACATCTTATTTTTGCCATAAAGTTTGTTGTTGTGAGGACTGAAACAGATTCCTTCAAGAATTCACATGAATTATCATAAGTTTGCAATAATTAAGACAAATTTCAACAGTAACTGCATGATACTGCCACCACCGTGTTTTACTGTGTGGATGCTGTTCTCTGAATGATAAGAGGTGATGGATTTGTACACAAGGCATGTTTTTACATGATAAACATTCATTTGTCTATTTTACGCGACCTTGCCCCAATAAAACACACCTTTATGGTAGTAAAAAGCGTAAAGCGGTGGTATTTACAGAGACTGCAGTGGACATCTGCTGCTTTGCCAGGAGCTGTATGATTAACACCATCCTCACCTGTTCCGAAAACTTTCTTGGTCCGAAGTTTCCTGACAGGAGGTGTCATATTTTATTCCATTTCCTACTGCTAGAATTCAGAAAGTCCCTTAGGCTATTTTAAGATTTGTTCATAATAAAACTTTTCTAAAATTTTCTCCCCGATCTGTTTGGAGACCATTAAGCATCTCTTAGAGATGTTGCACATTTATTTGATGGACCAGATCTTGTATTTTAAAAAAGCCAAAGAAGGGAATGCGAAGTTTACTCATAAATTAAATACACTTCCAAAGACAGCTCCTTTGGAATAAACAAAAAACATCTACTGGGTATGTTTGGATCTAAAGGGCCATAAAGTTTGTTTTTTCTTGTTTTTGGATTTGCAATGATTCTCTTTCAATTTGGCATCAGAATTTTGGAACATCTAAACAAATCTCAAACATCAAATCGTTTGATACTTTCATTTCATGTCCAGTAACAAGACTTTACATTTAACCAGCAACAAGCTGCTTTGCTGTGTCTGCAACCACTAGAGAGGGGCGACAACAAAAGATTTAAAGTGCATTGAGTTGCAGGACTTTTTCGCTTCTCGTCTCAAGATACGTGGGAGGCATGAACATTTATTTTTGTACCTGGTTGTGTAAGTGCCATGTCTGATAATCCGCCTCTGTGCACCTCCTGTTGAAGATGGACCTGAAGTCTATTTTCACCAGCTGCCACTCAGAACGATGACTGACGTGCCCGAAGATCCTGGAAAAAAAACCCAAACACACAAAACACACCTGAAATGTGGGCCAACACGAAGCGATGATACATATGACAGTTTTCTTGTTGCATGCTTAGATGCCACAAAAAGATGCAAAGCAATGATGATCTGATGCACCGAGCCTCACCGTTGCACCGAGGAACACATTCAGTCTTTAACATTAACACCTGCACTGCAGCCTCTTCCAGTCAGACTCCCATTGTCGCTTCTAAAGTGATCACTGAAGCATCAAATATGGATTAATCAACAACCACGGGAGTCTAAACAAAAACTGATTTCCTCCTTTTAATTTAGTACGACCCCTTAAAATCCATCTGTTCCAGGAAATTAGATTCATTTTTAAAGAGACACTGTTGGTTTTCTGCAGCAAAAAGTGAGTTTCACACAAAGTTTAGAAAATTATTGTTACTCATGTAAAGCTAAAGAAAAAACAAATAAATAAATAAAAGCACTAGTTTCATGTACATAGAAAGAATTATTGCATCTGCCTAAATTAGATGAAGTAGTTGTATCAAGTAAAACTATCATCATCATCATCATCATCATCATCATAACTTTTCTTCCAAGAGAAATGCAGAAACTAAAGAATGATGGATTTTAAACTGTAATGACAGTGAGATTATGCAGTTTTAATGGTGGCTGCCATAAAGGTCACCAGAAGAAGTATCTGATATACTACATGTATGGATTAAACAACGAGGAGCCGTGCATTAGACGGTTATAATGCACAGCGCGGAGTCTCAGACACCACGATGTGCAGTGCAAAGTGCATTATAACTGTCTAATGCACGGATCTGATTTGTTAAATCCACTTCAATTTTTCCCCACAGTAAACATTTTATAACAAATTTATATTTCTTTTTACATAACTAGTTTAATATGCTAAAGTATAGGAGTTATTTTGTGTTGGCCTCAATGTACTTTTTATGCTAAACAACTGCTATCAAGCTACAGTGCGTTTCATTCATTCACCTGTTAAAGGACAGCTGATCTGAATCAGTTGATCCATGCGTTGCTATGGTGACACTCTGTAATGGAGTCATTAGTGATTTAACTCACCGAACTATGTGTGCATATAAATGAAAATTATAAACACCAGTATTATTAGAATTATCACCGACTATTGTATAAAAACCTACAAATAACATCAAATCAGTTTTGCTCCTGACATCCAAAACTCTGATCATCGTCTTCAAAGCCCCATCCCCTGTATTTTTATTTATTAAAAAATATTAAATGCTTTGTATGTTTTCAATAGCTGGTAATTAAAATAACTGAACAGGAATTCATCAAGATTAACGACCTTAAAATGACTGAATATCTAATAGTTTGATTATGTTTAAATGTTTGAGTTTACAAACAAAAAAAGCAGAAAAAAACAATGATATATGATGATTTTATAACAGTTTATTGCACATGTACATTTTAGTCATGAGGACACTGTAAGGGAGTTTCTGACACTATAAAAAATGAAAAAAGTAATCAAACCAATTTTATTGCAGATCTTTGACATATGTAAGTCTCTAATCACCACCAAAGACCCATCACTCTGATACAGAGGTGCTGAGCTCCGGTCCTCGATAACACGCCTGACTCAAACTAATCAGTCATAGCGCAGAACTTCATTGGCTGTTGGATCAATTCAGTGAAAGCCAGGTGTGTTGGAACAGGCATACATGGAAAACATGCAGGACAGTGGCTCTCGAGGACCAATTTTAAGCAACCCTGCTTTAATATTTATCGTTTGGAAAGTAATTAGGTATTTTTGTATGTTTTTCTTTCTTTTTTCCAATTAAGGCAGTAATTTAAATATTCAAACTGGAATACAGTTGCTTAAAATCCCAAAAGTGATTAAAAGTTTGGTAGTTTTGCGGTGGGGAGAAGTTTTTTTAATTATTTATGAAAGAAAATTCAGTAAAAATCAGTGACATGTGATGATTTCATAGTTTTTGACATGGGGTAAGAAACAGCTGCATCTGAAAAAAAACCAACAAATAACAACGGAAGTGTGAAGAGTGACATCATTTCAGTATCTCGCTTTAAAAGCCTTTAAAGTTTCCTACTGATTAGTTCTGTCAGGCTGACAAAAGTACTTGTGCACTGAATAAAGGAAGAAAGACAAAAAAACAGAGGACGGTTTAAACCAACCTCCATAACTGTGGCCAATATTAGTCTTTCAGTTTCAACCCACGTCTCAGACAGGAAGCATGAGCAGTCACAAAACCCAAGGTTTGCCCATACTGATATAAATCAGACATAAACCAGGGTAATCCACAAAAAAAACAAAAAAAAAAACCAAAAAAAAAAACACAGAAACTAAAATATACATATATTCCATTTTTCAGCTGAAGATGAAGATAAAACTGTTAAGTATATCAGTATTTTCACGAATCAAAATTACAACCCTGAATATAAAAAAAGCTAGGGAAGGGTCTTGTAATGAGGTTTAATAGATAAACTCAGAGATTGTGAAATTAATTTTGACTTTTTCTTTTTTTTTTTTTTTTTTTTTTGCAGTTTTTTGCAGTGTGGACAGTAAGGGTTCCCCACTTTTTGATGTTTTCATTCCTTCTTCCAACACTGGCAGGAAGTATACTGGGTGATTTTCTGGTTTCCACTGTGTCATGGTCCAGTCCAGATGCTTCCGAGTCCAGAAAGGTTGATGCTGGAATGCTCCAAGTTAACCAGGTTAACGTCCAGCATCTTTTCTGCTCAGTAAAGTTTGATGTGACATCTGTGAATGCTGCTCTATAGTAGAGCTTGATGATGGTAAAGCTTGTTTATGTGGTTCTATTGGCCGTTGATGAATAATGGTTCTTGAAGGATCTGAAGGATTGGAGACCACAAGTGTTCATTTTAGACTTGCTCTCTTACATTTTAGGCACTGAAATGCCTCCAGATTAATTGAATGGTTTCAACCTGCTCTGTTGAGGGAGAAATGTGCCAAGATGTTGCTTTGCTTTTGAGGATCACAGGTTATAAACTGTTAAATGTTTTCTTACTTATTTGGAGACATAACTGGAGCTCTGCAAAGACTCAGCTTGTCACTGACGCTGCTGATTATAGCAGATATTTGGAATATCATGAGTATTTTCAGCTGAATTGACTCTATCCCAACTTTGTCAGGAATATGTTACAGGCTTAAAAAAATAAATATATAAAATATGAATAATAAAACTGATGAATATAGTTTACGAGACACAATATAAAATATCTCAAGTTCAAACCTGCAGTGAAATAAGTCAAGTGAACTTGTAAACCCTCCGTTGTCGCAGAGTTATTTATTGTGAAACCTAATTTCATTTATTTTATATTTATTTTGGTACGTAAAAACAGTCCAAGGTTACGAGACAAACAGATAAATATTTCACCTCCAGCTAAATTGAGCGTGTATGTGTGTGTAAATCTGTGCTCTGACCTCCCCTCATCACCATTCATACCACAACATATTAATAACAATTTGTCAATTAGCACCGCGAGCATCCGACCATGACAGCCACTTACTGTAAAAATTAGTACAAATTGACAAAAAGTGGTGCATGATGAAAACTAATGGTGTCTGCCAGCTGAGAGGCTCTGTGTTGGCGAACTTATTTTCATTGTCTTTACACTGCCTCCCCCCGTATCCCCCAACTACTCCACCCCCAGGAAACTCTGCTCCGTGTCTGAAGGCTGCTGAGAAATTTCACATTCCCCTCTCCTCCTCCGTCTTTCCAGCTGTGTCCTATCACTCTCCTGCAGAGCTGACTACACAGCCCACTGTCACTCTGTCACTTCTGGCAGGTGCCATGAAACATTGATACGATGGCTATGGAAACCCTTTGGTATCGTGCCCCAAAGGCCCGAATCTCTGCTGCAATAAGCCAATACTGCTGTGTCATATGAATGAACTCCAGCTCACAGCTGTTCTAATAATAAATGCGAAAGGAATCTTCATAAGTCTGCTTTCTGAGGGCACACTGAATCATGCTCATTGCTCTGGCTGATTTCTAATGCAGTTAAAACTTTTAAAGCAAAGTTTCTTGTCTTTTTTTTTTGTGGCCATTTTGATCATTTTCCTTCATGCTCTTCAAATGGGCAGTCACACTGTCGCTGGCTGCCAAAACATTGATCTCTGTGATCATAATCTGAAGACAGCCAGTTTTGATGTCGGCTAGACCTTGAGAGAAACCTTTTTTTTATTCATGAAAAAGAAAACAGGCAGTGAAGAATGCTGAATGGAGCCGACTCAGATCCGCATGCGGGAAGGAAAGGCTTGGGTTAAGGAGAGAAAGGAGCCTGCACCCATGATTTACACACACACACACACACACACACACACAAAAACACACAGGCAATTTGTTGTTCCTTTGATTTTTCGGTGCGATGGATGCATTAAGCATGCCGACAAGTCTTTGGTACTCACGTCATGATGAGAGTCTCCTCCCCAGGCTCCCCCAGCACCCCGTCCACAAACAGAGGCGTGTTGGTGAAGCTGTACTTGTTCCACTGCCGTCCTTCATCAAAGCTCAACCTGAGAACACAAACAGCTGCTGCACCAGAGATCCACCGTAATCCCCCAACTGTGAGCACAAGCTAATGACCCTGAGAGTTGTCTAACAACTTTATTTCTCATTCCACACAGGGCTGAGGGACTCTGCTCACGGAGAGATGGACTCATTATGACTTCAAACACAAAGAACAGAAACTGAATGACGATTGTCGAAGCAACCATTTTCCACGGCTGTTGAGTTCTCTAAGCCAAATCATACCACACCCCTCCCTAGTTCTGAGACAAACTCATTTGCTTTTGTTTGACTAACTTGAAACTTGAAGCCTCCTCTGAGGGAATGAATCATGTTGTGGTAAAACGGTGTCTCCATCATAATGACTCACCACAGGTGTCGGATGGGGAGTGGAGTGTGTCTTATTGCAACCAAGGCTCCTCCTTGGTCCAGATAAAGCACCGCATACTCCTCATCAAAGATCTGCAGAAAAAAAAGAAAAGCAAAAGCAGATGGCGCACTCATGGTCTTGTTAACTTTATATGTCTCTATATATATATATATATATTCATGTAGGCAATAATTAGATTCAGATCTTATCAGATGGTGATATAAGATGATTTCTGATGTCATTTGTTGTTTGTCATCCAATTACAATGATTTCATGAAAGATAAAAACAGTCCACTTAGCTGTGTCTACATGTGCAGTTGCTTGTTAACACAAGCAGATAATCAGCCAATCACATGGCAGCATCTTACGACACATTCACACCTGGATTCTCTGGGAATGGGTTTTGTTAGGTTATCGATTCCAAAAGATCACACATCTTAAATTGGTTTGGTTTGGTTTTATTTTCACACTGGACTTTACTCAAGCAGACTAAACATCACCTGACTACCTGTTGCTCCCCAACATGCTCTATATCACTTCGGTTCACTGGTCGGCCCGTTTGCCGTCCTATTGTAAACACACCACACCATTGTTCACTTGCAACCAAGTCTCCCAGTTCACACAGAAGACCAGAGTTTACTTCTTTGGTCCATTCTCACAGAGTGAGAATGAATGTTCACACTGCTAAACATGAACTAGACTCTCTTTTGAAGTGGACCAGGGTTTTTTTTAAAGGCTCATTTATGCTCCCTTTACATACATAAACTGTGTCCTCACACTGCCATGCATCCCTTCTGTTAGTAAGGTAGTTTAGTAATAAATCCACCAGACAGGCAGTGCAGAGGTCAGCGTTGAAGACTGTTCGCAACAACAGGAACATGGTTATGATGGAGGAGATGGTGATAATGTCACTATGAGACATGAAAATAGCACAGTAGACCTCTATGGTAAATACTGTGTTGCTTCTTTTTTAAGTTTATTTCTTTCACTGGTCACACTTGAGCTATACCACTCAACACTGCCCCAATGGTAAAACATCCATTAGCTCTCTGAAAACAGATCAAGTTAGGCGAGAAAAGCCCTCATAAAATGGACAAAAGGCTTCATCATCTATCCTAGAGCATGAACAGGCATTGGAGCAGACCAATAACACAGGTGTAAATGCTTCCCATTTCATCTAGGCATATAGATATACAAAAGATCACATGGTAGAGTTCAAAATGAGTATCAGAATGAGAAGACAGGGATTAAATTACTGAAGGTAGTTTAGTTGTTGGTGAAAGATGGGCTGGTCTGAGAAACGAGTGTTGCCTGGTCTGAGAAGTATATTCAGAAGGTGAGATCAAAGTTTGGCTCAAAAGTACATGGAAATATGGATGCATTCTGCCGTGCATTAAGTGGACAAAGAACTTAAGTATAGTTCCTCTAATAAGTAGAAGCTTTGTTTCTAGCGTCTTCTTTATATTTGGACCAAATATAAAATGTTTTATTCACTTTCCAGTCAAAGATCCCTGACATCTGAGTGTGTGACTTTCCTTTAGCAAGCATTTAATGTTGCTGTCTGTCATTTGGAAGAAGTAGTGCAAGGGAGCTGCAGCATGATTGGGTTAAAGATCAGATGACCAATTGGGTTATTTAACAGTTTGTTCACAAATGGTGGCAAAAAGTTTTCTTGTAGCAGGCTGATGATCGAGTCTGCTGTGGTCTTTTATAAAATATTTTCCACTTTCAGCTCAACTTCCTGTATAAATTGTTCCTAACATTCGTCGAGAAGACATACTGGTTAAACCGATCCTCTGCCTGCAAAGGTGGCTATTTGGAGAGCAGACACCTAATTCTGTATATTATAAAGACAATCAAAAATCAAGTTAGCTAGTGCGTTAGTTAGCTTCTTTATGACGGTTTCCAGTGTCAGAATCCTCAGCTATTTAGAGACTATTTTATGAATTGCATCATCCAAAAGTACAAAAGAGGCTCATTAAGGGAGAAAAAAATCAGGTTGAGATCATATATATTGATTCTTCACATGACATGACATGAAACATGTAGTGTGAAAGTGATGGGTTGTTGTTCAGCACTTGCTGATACTGCTTCCTGGTAAAGTATTGAATGTCTGGTCACTTGACAGTTGCTGAAAGACAGACAGCTGGCTTCAAAGTGTAAGGTTGACAGCATCTTTCCTTGTGACACCAGTTCTCTAATGTCAGTCAGGCGATGGCAGGAGAGACATCCTTCACAGAACTGCAGCTGAAATGTTTGGTCGGAAAGATCTCAAAATATTCTTCTTATGGTTGAATGATGCAAATGGTGGTCATTTTATTTGTATACTTTATTATTTCACAACTAAAGCTAGAAACCTCACCAACCACTTTTTCAGGCCCAGCCTCTTTTACTCGGTTGGATCCCCTTAAGTCTCTGTGCTACAGATTCAACAAGTTGTTGGAGGAGTTTCTCAGAGATTTTGCTATATTTTGACACACAAGCATTAAACAGTTGCTGTGAATTTGTCGGCTGTATGTCCATGATGAGAATCTCCCATTCCACCACATCCCAGAGATGCTCTATTGGATTGAGATCTGTGACTGTGGAGACCACTGGGGTACAGGGAATTCATTGCCATGTTGAAGAAAGCAGTTGGAGATGATTTGAGTTTTGAGTTTTGGTGCAATACACTGTTAGAAGTAGCCATCAGAAGATGGTGGGCAAGGTCATATATGGACTCTGTGGTCATATAGGGATGGACGAGGTCAGTGACAATACCCATGTAGGCTGTTGCGGGCAAACCATGCTACACTGGTACTAAGGGGCTGAAGGTGGGTCAAAAAATACCACCCACAGAACTACACCACCAGCAGCGGTTTCCTAGGGTGTCAATCAATGCATTTATGTATTTATGATGGTTCCACCTAATTCTGATTTTACCATCTGAATGTTAAGTTGAAATTAAGAATCATCAGACCAGGCAACATTTTTCCATCCTCCACTGCCCAGTAGTGGTGAGTGTGTGTGTGAATTGTAGCCTCAGTTTCCTGTTACTATTGTCTTCTGAAGTGTGGACAACACTAATGCATTTCTCATCTGGATCCCTGGCAAAAAAAACATGCAGAAGCTGCCGTACTTTCACTACTGTACTGCAAGTATCTTCATGAGAGAACTGACACATGCACACACAAGACAGATTTGTCTTTCGCTTCTCTGGCTCCCTGTTTCGAATACAAGATTGTCCTTCCAACTTTCTAATGCAAACAAGAAGATGCCCCCCACCCCACTATCACCTTCAATTTTCAATAATCCTAACTCCTTAATACTTCAGCATGAACTCTCCATTCATCAGAAACTCACCATCTCCTCCTCTGTAGGAATATGACTTAAACACCGGGAGCCTGAGGTTTCTGCTCTTCTGCTCCTCATACTGTATGTGGAATGCCCTTCCTGACAACTGGAGGGCTTCTAAGGAGCTTTAAAAAGATCTTTCAGAACTGAACGTGTTCTGTGGTCAAAGATGGTATTTTGCATGTCCTGGTCGGAACCAGTGGTGATTTGACTTCCTGTTGCCTTTCTATCAACCAGTCTGTACATTGTCCTCTGATCTCAAGATATTTTGGTCCAGACAACTTCTGCTCACTGGATATTTTCTCTTTTTTCAGAACATTTCTGTAAACCCCATAGTTGTGTGTGAAAATCCCATCAGCCATGGTACATTCAAAGTCACTTGAATGCCTTTTCTTCCTCCTTCTGATGCTCAGTTTGAAGTTCAGACAGTCGTTTTGGCCGTTGATTCCATGTGTCAAAAAAATGTTAAAGCCGTATTTGAACGAGAAGGGATCCTCACCTGTCTCCATGTGTTTCCTGCATCAGAGGTGATGAACACACTGACATTACTGGTGGTCAGTTCTGAGCCAGTGGACCCTGCAGTGAAGAAAACACAGTAATATGAATAGTCCAGAAAGTAAATTGCCGGAAACATTAGAAATCACCTCCATTACCATCAAATACATTCCTTCTTTCTTAGAGAGAACATAGAAGAGGATTATTGCTGCAGCAGGAGGCTCTGGCCTGCAGCTGCAGACTTGGGCTTTAATTACAGGAGCTCCAACAGCTCCACAGCACAGTGTGACATTTACCCACAGTCCTAAATTAACCAATAAATCCCGATTACTGTATTCATCGTTCAGCAGTCCAGATCACGTTAAGACAAGCTTTCCTGAAAGCAGTGGGAACTGTTGTAATTGCTGTAATTCTGCCTGTAATTGGTGCCAGGTGGCAGATTTTCACGGCATGATTGTCCCCTCACATGAACCCTGCTCGAGAAACAATATTCTTCACACATCGGTGGAAAATACAGGCTCTGATCGGATTTTCATATCTTAGTTGGTGAAAGGAAACCAATCCCCCAATGCAGATAAATTGTGTTTATGTTCACAACAATCAGGTAAAAGATTTCAATCCTGAAAAGTCTGCTCTATGGAATATAAGAGAAAATTATATATTTTATTAAAACTTTTTTTTTCAAACTATATACAAAATCCAACCGTTTTTCTTTGTCATGGATCAATCTTTGCATAATCACTGGAGGTGACTAGTTTGAAAGTGACTCCGTGAGGTCTTTTAAATGTTCAATTCTATGTTTACAAGAGATCCATTTTCTGCCGCTTGTCCAAGGTCTGGTCACGAGGGCAACAGTCTAAGCAAGGAACCCTAGGCTTCCCTCTCCCCAGCCACATTTGGCAGCTCATTGGGGGGATCCCGAGGGCTTCCAAGGCCAGCTGAGAGATATAATCCCTCCAGCATCTCCTTGATCTTCTACAGGGTTTCCTCCAGCAGGGAGACCTCACCAGGGAGGTGTCCAGGAGGCATCCTAACCAGATGCCATAGCCACCTCAACTGGCTCCTCTTGATGCAGAGGAGGAGTGGTTCTGCTCTGAGCCCCTCCCAGACGACCAAACTTTTTGCTTTATCTCTGAGGAAGAGCCCGACCCCCCCTGCATAGGAAACTCATTTCAGCCACTTATATTTGCAGTCTTCTTCTTTCAATCATTTCCCACAGCTCGTAAACCATAGGTTGAAGTTTACAAGAGAATCTTTTCATTTTGTTGGAGCTACAGAGATCTCAGAAACTCAAGATTAGAAGCTTGCTGATTAGTAACTGGTTACCTTCACATCTGTCAGTGTGCTTTGAATTAACAGATCTTATTAGTGAAGCTGTGGTAACGATGACTTAAAATGTCAAAACAAAAGGAGTTGGAATGAGAAAGAAGAATCTATTTACCACACCTTTATACAGCTAATTCTGTTGATGGAATAACAACGGCTGCAACCAAATCAGTCAATAGTTCTATTCCCACATCCAACAGCTGTTGAATCCAACGTTTCACAAAGGTCCAAACACTCACATTTTAGTGCAAGTCAGACCGTCTCCAGACACCTGAAGTGTGTGCTGATGAGTTATTGACAGCTTCAGGCTACGTGAGAGTAAATATCAGTGAGGTGTGAATCCACCTGGAAGGTTGCTGATGACATACTCTTCCTCAGCTTTTTGTTTTTTTTATGTTGAGTCAATGAGACTTTGCTATGTTCTCAGAAACAATATGACTCAGGGCTGAACAAGTTAGTTATGTTGTCTTTGTGGGTTTCAGTTGTTATTTTCTTCCTTCAACCATGAAAACTTGCCAAATCATAATTTTAAAAAAAAAGGTAGAAGAAGAGGACAAAAATGCAAACCAGAGTTGAGGACTCAAATTTAAGACTAAAGTTCTGTGTCAGTGACTTGTGACTTCAGCTGGACTCGTGATTTGAGACCCGTGAAAAATCTTTTTCATTCATTTATTTTCATGATCTCTCTGTCTGATATTATGTCTGTTGTCTATGTTGTCATTTTCCCCAATCGTACCAGTAAAATTATAGCGTACAACATGGACGTAGGCATAATCAATCAAAACAAAACAGCACCTGTTAACAAATCTATAGATGCTGGATCCACCACGTTCATGATATTCCATCTAAAACAAACCTGGGGAGGTTAGACACTGTAATAGCAAAGTCAATGTTACCATCTATGTTAGCAACGAGCTTAGAGCGATAGCAGCGGGAACGTTAGCTTGTTGCTACTGTTGTACTAACATAATGCTGACTCCATCAGACTGCTTCCAATTTCAGAGGTAGAAAGGCATCTTTCAGAACAGTTTCCATAAATTGTGGCTTGGCCATGATGACTTTAAACTGGAACCAAACTGGTCCAACCTCTCTCTCTCTCTCTCTCTCTCTCCATGTGAAATCATATGAATTGCCTTTCTAAAGTTTTCATTTTATTATGTTTTTTTTTTTTTTTTTAATTTTGTTTTATTTCAGTTTGGTTTGATTTAGTTCATTTTTATTGTACTTAATTTAGTAAATATGTTTATCAAAATAGTTATTCTGCCTATATCTACCAAGCTTAAATAAACTTTAAGAATAATTTTGCATCTTTGAGCTATTTTTTTGTTTTCTTCATTAGATGAACTCATGTTGCATTCTGAATTCCTTTTAGCAAAAGATGCACATTGTTTTTATTTAGACATGTGTCTGTTCAAATTATGCATGTTATTTATCAGATTTAACAATTCTACATAAAATAAAAGAGTCATTAAATGAAGAAGTGTCATAAAGCCCACAGGACAAAAGGGAAATTGGGCTACAGCAACTGCAAATTCCCTCACACCTACCTGATGCTACGATGATTCCTGGAGCGGAGTCCCTGCTGGCGATATTTCCAGATGTGTACGGATTTGCAGACACGTGAAGATGGAGATGTAAAGAACAGTACGGCTGCAGGAAAAATAATTAAAATCTCAATTGTCAAATGAAAATGAAGGTTGTGAACGAAATGACTGTTGCATCGACTCCGATCCACAAAGTTTTATCACAAACACCATTCCCCTATTGGCCGGCCTTACCATTAATTTTGATTGTGTTAACCTTTACCGACACAATTCTCATTAGGACCCAGCAAAATGCCAGCAGTGCAGGCCGTGTTGTGACGGGCTGTTTGGAGGTTTATTAAAACTCTGACATTTCCTGACAAATGACTGTATAATATGTGAAGAAGGCAAAGAATGCAACAGAATCTCTAATTGGTTTATCAAAACCTGAACGATTAATCCTGGACCTGCGTTGGTTTTAGGAAGAGATCCCGATGCGTGTGGGCTCTCTGTCTTCGTGAAGTCAGACTGTTTATCTGAAATGTTGAACTTTACCCACTGAGGTGAACTTACAGAGGCCGTAACGTTCACGGACTCTCAGGAAGACAGACAGATGAAGAAGAGACGTCTGCTTTTCTGTCTGACACTTCCTTTTCTCGGAGTTCCTTAAATGGGAGGTCAGCTTATTGGACTGAATCAGAACAGATGACCTTTCGGCTCAGCAGCCTCAGAGCGCTCAGCTTTGACGGGCGGTGCTCTTTCTGAGCCGGGCCTCTCGTATAGCTGCGGGATCAGTCAGTTCCTGTCAGGGCTTCGCTTTGATGGAAGCTCATGTATGAAAACATATCCAGTACGATCGCCTCTCCCACAGACACCAAGATGCTTACCAGCAAGCAGTGAATGCTGTTGCCCCTCAGGTCTTTGTTCGGAGCCTGTAGTAACCTCCAGTCTCTGCCTCTGTTGTAAGTGATGTAAGTCTTCACTTGGTTATCTGTCTTTTTATTGGCAAGAAACATCCCTTTGATTCCTGCTACCTGGGAAATGAAACACAGAGCAGTTTGCAGCTCCAAATGCAACACAGTCGGACCTCATATGCAGTCAGTATGCATGTATTTGCATGCTCGTATTTGAGTTATTTCGCAGAGAATAAAAAGCAGTGCACTGAGAAGCAAATCCCCCACCTCAGGGCACACAGACCTATTCTGTATTCCCATCAAAACCAAACACAACCGCAAACACTGAGTGGAAAATGATCGACTGTCTGGAGACTTGTGGGTAATCAATGTGTGTCTTAAATGAATCTGACTCCTTGCTGGAGGCCCGCAGGGTGGCACCAGGATGCTGAATTGAGTCAGTGACAGTAGCATCAGGCAGTGAAACTCTACTTTAGTAATTGACAGATACTTCAATCTTGCTCGGAGGAGAGATTTAGCATATCCTGGATCCTGGGTGGCGACCCCAATCAGGACGGCAGATTTGATTCTATCTCTACAGCCTGGGAAAGACGCGAGCTGCATCGTCGCTGGCTTAATTATCAGATTGAGAGATTTAAGTTTGGTGAACATTTGATTTGAGAAATCCCGTGCCTTGCAGTCCTCAACACGATACATGCCGGATTAGGTTGGCGTAGTAAGGTAATATCTGCAGTTATTAATCAAAGAAAGAAATAATGTCAGCTCCAGAAAAATCAATATCCCTGGCAAAGTCTCCTTTAGCTTTTGTTGACGTCAGCTCCAACAAGCTACTTCATATTTAAACAACATGCTGTGCAGATTGCAGGCCTACGTTAGCATCGGTTCTTTTTACTATATCAAAAGTCGGGATAGTGTGGTAAAATCCAGTATCTCTTACTTTATAATTGGCTTTCATTTAAATCCAAACAGTACAAAGCCAAATTGGTGATATTTTACATTTGATTTATTATTATTATTGACTCTGGCAACCTGTCCAGGGTGTACCATTCCTCTCGTCTCCTAATTTACAGGATAGGCTTCAATATTCTCTCTCAAAGACAGGTCAGGACTGCAGACCAGTCCAGTACCTGTGCTTAATTCTCCTTCAGCCATGCTGCTGCTATAATGTAGCGGAATATAAATGTTCTTTTTCTTTTTTAAACCACTTGGACATCATTGGAAAAGATGTTATCTTGAAGGCTGCAGATGTTGTAAAACCTCAGCGAGCTTTTCTGCATTAATGCCTCCATCACAGAAGTGAAAATAAGTACCTACAACACTGATCCAACCGTATATTACAGAACTGGGCTCTTGGACTTGTGGCTAACAATAGTTTGCTTGCTCCTTTTTTGTGATCCATCCATCATCCAAACACCATCCATTGGTTACACCTGCTTATTTCAATCCAGGGTTGCAGAGAAACTGGAAGATTTCCCAGCTGCTATCGAAAATGAGGCAGGATACACTCTGGAAAGGTTGCCAGTCTATTGCAGCGCCAAAACAGAGACAAACAACCACTTGTGCTCATATTCACTCCTAGGGAGAACAGGAATTTAAAAATACAAATTAAGCTGACACTATGCAGCGCTCATTTCTTTACCTCTATTTCTTCCAACAATTAGCTGGAATACTGAACTGACCACCATCGATATGTTTTTGTATTTTATACACTGACAGAGTTCCAGATTACTTAAATGGATTCATAATATTTAGCTCTTTTTCACATCTTTCAAGCAGCGTTTATTCAAAACAACGGGAGTATGCACCTGATGAGCGCCAGAACGATGCAGTAAACGTCTGTCTTTCTTTTGCTGTTTAGTAGAAGCTAAATATGGCTAGGTGAAGATAATATGTCCAGACCGAAGCTAACTTGATTCCCTCTATAATTTAGGGAATTATGCTAGCTAAGCTGGTTTGCATGTAATAAATATATTTCATATAATTCATGTAAATATCAAAGAAGTAACAAACGGATTACAGTCATTTCCAGGCCGCACATGTAAGGGGAATATAAGCCGGACCTTCACCGAGTGTGCAGCAGCTCTATTTCTTTCTTCAACAGCCACATCATTCATCTTTAACTGGAAGGCTGCATCATATGCATTTCTTCATGCGTCTTTCATGATAAGGGTGTGTGCTTGAAGCACAAAATAATTCTTTAGCCAATAAAACGCCATAACTTAGCCACACCATTGTTCAACCTGCAGGATTCTAATTGTATGAAATAAGTTAGCGCTTCAACCCAGAAATTACAGAAGAACCTGGCCTGGTTGAGTTTTATAGTTTTCATACGCTGTTCAAAAGGAAGCTGTACTACTGTAATGTCCCATAAGCTAAAGGCCAATGCTGATGCTTTAATAACAAGAAGCTATTGACATGGGTCATGCCAAGCATCATTTGATACTAAAAGCTATAAATTATAGTAGAGACTTAATTTTGCAACAGTGTGTCGTGGCCTCTGGGAAGTTACAGGTTTAGTGTCCCTACTGATTAAAAGTAACATGGTATCCCTATAAAAACACATTAAAAAAAAAAAGAAGAAAAATGCAGTCCTCTTTAAATTTCAGCAGAAATGGTAATATAAATTGAATTGAAAATCAATGCAAAAATGGATGAAAACACACAACGAAGCTGATGAGACATTGCAAAATATTTTGACTTCATACTGCCTGCAAATCCAAGCACACTTGTATTGCTAAAAGATCTTTTTCCACTTCCAATTCCATTTTACAAACTGCCCAAATGTAAGCTTTTTTTTTTTTTTTTTGGTAGATATTTTAATTTTTGAGTTAAGGTTTTCTTTTATTTCATTTGCTCTGTCTTTCAGCTTTAAAACAAATGAAGTGTTCATCACTTTCACTAAGAAAAATGGTGAAAATAAGAATTTTAAACCTGAAAACTGAAGACCATTTTACTTGGTGCTCCGTCTCAGACTTTATAGCCACCATCCTTTCACCACACTGATGCCATTTACCTCGTAGAGGTCGACCATGACGTTTCCCTCCAGCCCCATGCTGCTGACCACGTTCTCCAGTGCCAGACTGTAGTACACCCCAGACGTGTCAGACACATACAGGTTGTAGGTTTCGTTCTGGTTCCACTCCTGTACAGCTGCAACCACACGGTTTTCATCTGTGCTGATAACATGCAGTTCCTGGGAGACAAGTTAAATAATGATATTTCTTTTCAGTATTCCCATTTTGTACCCTTACATGTTGACTTTTACTTGACTCATTTTCATTTCAATGTGAGCCAAGTGAAAGTGTACTAAGAATTTAAAGTGACATGGAAACTGGCATGAAGAAATAGCAAGATAAATATATCATCACACCCATCTATTACTTATCAATTGGCTCTAATTTGTTCTGTAATCAAAAATATAATTCCCTCTCTTCCAGTAACACACATAAAGTCTTAACATTGTTCTGACTCTCCTGCTGGGTTTAATCACAATCATCAGAGCCGTTCCATCATTTGTGTTTTAACTAAGAGGATACAGCAATCACTGAGGTTAAATAAGGCTTATTGGGCAGAGATTATTCTGCAGAGGACTCGCTGTTTGGTTGTGTGTTTCATCTACCTCTGACTGCGCGCACAACACCTTGCAGCCAGCCCACTGCAACCAGGGTGCTCAGAGCTTGATTGAATAAAACATGTTTAATTGTCAGTGGGGACGTGATAAGCGAGGTCATGCGTGCACGGAGCAGCGCCGAATAACAAACTGTGGAAACGCTATGAGAGCTGATTTTGGCCTTGATTTGCACATAAATAACAAAGAGAGCGTCACACTGAGTAAGAGATGAATTGGAGTTGAGTACAACTGCTGCCATTGACTCAAACACAATCAGAATTATATTATCATGTGATTTAAAGCCAAACACCACCACAAACTGCAGACTCAAAACCTTTTTTCGTGCATTTTACCGAATAAGGATAGTTTAATTGCTTTTTAAGGTTAAGAATCTTTATTTCTTATCGGGATTTGGTACCTTGGGCAGGGTGTACTTGGGCAGCTTCATCGGCGTAAAGACGTCTCTTTTAGCAGAAACGTAATAGATTGGCCTCCCTGCAGTCGACACCTAGAGAAGGAAACATTTTATATAGACTGAGAAAAAAAAATGTTCACACCACAAATAGGATGCCTGCTAATAAGACATCTCTGAAAATCCCCTTGATATATTTCTTAGAACACACACTCTGCTCTCTGCTCCAATATTTTTCACTGAGCAAACTGGACAATTACTTACCTGGACAAACACATACTCATCTTGCACCACCAGAGAATTGGGGTCAATGTAGCCGGGGAATGGTTTGCCCTTGTTGGCATCTGTGCAGTTCTGTAGTTTGCAGGTGACATACAACGCTTCTGCTCCCACACACACACAAACACACACACAAACACACACATCAAGCCTTTGCTTCAGCAATGGTATTAGCCAATGAAAAAAAGGCAGCTTTAACCTATAGTTGAGCAGCCTCTTTTAGCCCCCTTGGATTACTCGTGTCAGTAAAATGGTCTCAGTGAGGAAGGAGTGGGGGGGGGAGAGAGATGACCATAAAGTCCAGTTGCTTTCTCTGCCTTCAATCACAATGCTGGTGGAGAGCATGTCCCCACATGTTAGCCTCTATGTGCTCATACGCACTAGCGTGTTGGCTTATTCTGAGCAAATGTGATCAACAGTGATGGTCTGCTGCATCTGACATGACAGACAATTGCAACGAGGGTTTGAATGATTGGCGTTTTCTGCCAACTCCAATTAAAACTCTGTTAGGGGGAAAAAAAAATGAAAAAAAAAAATATTCAAAGAACTAGAGATAAATTTTTAATATAATATATAATAATATAATGTGAACAATAATTCTGCTTTGTTCCACTCTGGATTAACAAGCCATGAGTGTGAACTTGCCCTGGGGGTCTTACAACTGACTGATCAAATCAAAAGCGGGGCTGAAAACAACACAGCAAGGTCTTAGATAACCTGACATAAAAGTCAGTCAAGCTAAAAATAAAACAAAAAACAAAAACAAAACTGCAACGTACCAGACCTCCGTCACTTTTATTCAAAACTCTAACAAATCAAAAGATGCATAACCCAATAAAACCCATATTAAGCCATGAGTTCCTCTATGAAATTCATTTTTATACACAAAGAAGTTAAGTCCGTAACTGTATATCAGCCTGCATTATTCCAATGTTCATTGCCATTCAGGAGGATGTTGTGAACCCACAAGTGCACCACTGAGCCAAACTGCCAACGTTTAAAAGCATTCTAATATATGCATTACTTTTCCTTCCATTGTCATTGCATGTCCCCAGACTCGGCCATTTCCACTGTCCATTCGCATTACCCTCCAGCAGACTGGTCCCAGCACTCCTCTGAATCCTGTCCTTTAGCACAATACTCACGGTACAGTACAAAGACACCAGGAAATAGAGAGCTGAACTCGGAATTCAATTACTCACGTCCTTCAGAGATGCTGGTTTCCAGGTGAATTAAGCCCGGCTCTTTGTCCAAACCCATTTTTGACCTGAAAAACAGATAAATGTGTTTCAGGAACATCACCATTGGTCATTTGCCTTCGGCTAGATGCCACCTACCGCTGTCTGACCTGAGAGACTGCATGCTGCAAAGTCTAAGAGCTATAACACTTGTGGTAAACATCGGCAGGAGCTGGCTGCAGGAATTACTATGTCATTGTGTCTTAATGCAGAGGGCAGTTAAACTTGTGACAAAAAAAGCGGGGGGCCCAGTTTTCCCATCTGTATGGTCAGGGGCCTCTGAAGGTCCTTTTTCTGCTCAAAAAAGGAGGAAAATGTTTCCTCACATCATTAGAAAAGGAAAAGCCATTGATTTTTTTTTTTTTTTTTTTGCTACAGTAGGGATGCCTGCAGACGAAATAGCGTATAATCATTATAGCATTAAAAATGCATTAAAAAGACTGGAGGATCAGAGGAGGAAAGCAGAGGCAGTACAGAGATGGAGGGGAGTTAACGGGGAAGGTGGAGAGAGATGGGATGGAGAAGGAGAGAATCTTTCAGCTCGTGGCTCTTACATAAATAGGAGGAGAGAGGAGTCTGTGTGTGAAGGGAATGAAAAGCAGACACAGGGACACACAGAGACCACCACATCTCTTAATCATGGTGCTTACTGGTAGCAATGTGATTTTCTAGATGAAACTGAACTGAGAAAGATGATCTATTTCTTCATAACACATTTTCCATTTTCAATAAATGATCCGTTCGTGTACCAATGACCAAAAAGTGGATAATAGGACCAATTTTATTCTAAACAATCATGTGGAAACACAATATATAAATGTGGTATTTGAATATTCAATAGCTTATTTATTAAATAGTAGAAACTATTTTAGCAGCACTTTCTTCTCTTCTCAACCACAGCATTCAGCCAGGGCCTGACTCACAGTCTGGACTTTGACTGGACTGTGTTAACAGCTTGATTCTGGTGCAAATCTGCTGCTGTGTTTTATGGACATTGTCCTGTTGGATGAGACGGTTTCAGCCTAGCTTTATCAGTCAAATGGATGACCTCATGTTTGACTCCAGAATACTTCAGTACATCAGAGGAGTTCGTGCCTCACTCAATGTCTGTGAGGTCTCTAGTTCCGGTGGCTGCAGGACAAGCCCAGATTATTGTCCCTCCACCACCGTGCTGACAGTTGGTATGAGGCTGCTGTCCTCTCTGATCCAACATCTCCATTTTGGTCTCTTGTGTTTCACCCCACAGAAATGGAAAACCCTACAGCAGTGCCTAGGTTTTCTGATTAATATATCACTTTGCTCAGATGGGAGGGGGAGAATAGGACTTAAAGATGGAAAATAGATGGAGCTGTTCTCCTTTAAAAATGATCACACACACACACACACACACACACACCATTCTGTTTGGTTTTCTTGGGAATTGTAATGTCATATGCAAATGCATGCACATAGTAAGCTCACAGACTGTTTATAGCTCAATGCCATGGGGTTCAAAGCAAGGTCTTTGCCGCTGTGCTGTGTGACCGAGTGGTTCTCAGGTTCACCGAATTACAAAAGAGCTTACAACTCTTTCTCACATGTTCCTTGGCCACATGTAGAGCAGACATACGCTCCCTCTGCAGCCTCATTACCAGAGCTACCACAACACCTACTGCACAGTATGTGTCCTAAAATAGTCTGACAGCTTCAGCTGCATCAGCCCTCCAGCTTCCTTCACTCCTGGCTGCCCAGCTTGTTACTAGCCGACAGTTCTTCTGCACTTTGTTGAGGTGGAAGCTTTTTGTCATGTGTTGGTTGCTGTATTGAATGAAGACATGTTTGGTAAACCTTTGAAGGCTGTTAGAGAAAAGAGATTCAGAAAACCAAACAGCAATGCAGCAAACTGAGGTAAATTATAATATTTGAAATGAAATGTAACAAAGACAATGTAAACATTGCCTAAATGAGGTTGGATGTGGGGGGGGGGTTAAAGACGTACAACAATGATTTTGATTCAGCTTGATCCATTTTGATTCCTGCTCCTTGTCGTGCAACTACTCTCAGCTGAAAATAAAATGTAGAAACATTATAAGAACTATATGGTCAGGTATATCTCATGAGGAATGACTCTAGCTGTGTTTCCTTTACATTTTTTTTTTTTTTTTGGAAAAATAAAAGTGGTATTTGTAAGTTTTGACAAACAACAAATGTGATCTGCTGGTATTTTCATTGACCAGTGTGTAGCGCGTGAGCCTTGCTCTCGTAAAAACTCGTCCATCTCATGAAATGTTGTGCAAATTGCAGCTTATGCAAGGTAGATACGTAGCATTATTTAATGATTTTCTAGTTGCTGCGGAGAATTTGCTATGACTTTTCAAAGCTTTTCTCCCTCTTTCTATTTTCTAAAACTCTGGAATCTGCTGTTGTTTGTTCCACACCGTGCCATCTTTACTGGAAATGAACTGGTCACGATCCCACACATCACGCCCGTCGACACGTAAATGCAATGTCTATTACACTTTTGAGATATGTTTTTGAATTGAAACGTCTGAAAAGCTACCTCATGAGGGCGTAAAAACTTTCTAGTGATTTTTTAAACTTTTTTTTTTTTTTTAAGTAGGTGTTTCCATTAACTTTTTTTTTTTTTTTAAATATTTAGTTTTTGCACACTTACTGTTTTAAGGAGTAAAATTAAGGCTTTAAACGACGATCCCAGGCTCTGGACTGCCTTGACCTGCAGCTTTTAGATGTCTCTTTGCTCCTGCATACCTCATACAAGTCTATCAGATTGTTGCTCATGCATCCTCATGACCCATTTTAAATTAAAAATAAAGTGTTGACATTAGCTTTACATGACATTGGACAGTATAATGTTGTTTTTTTTATTTTTTCTCTGAAGCAACGTGCAGCAGTGGTGACTGCCATTTTACTAAAGTTCTAAAAGTGGAACTCTGGTTTGAGATTTTTTTCTTTTTTTTTTTAAAAAAAAAGTGTTTCAAGTCTGTCTGCCAAACTTAATATGTTGTATTATGTTGATCTGAGATTTATTTGTATCGTATTTGAGCAAATAAACTTTTAACTTCATCATAGTAACAGGAAGTTGTTCTTTCCCTTGTGAGGATCTGCAGTGGTTGCAAACTAGCAAGATGCTCACAGACCCATACTCCCGGCTGGCCTTTGCTCTTTGCTCCGAGACCTTTGGGACCAACATAGTTCTCCACCACATGAATGCTGCAAACATTGTGTATGAGGAAAGGCCACTCACAAGAGCCCCTGGTAGTATCAGCACTTTAGGATTCTGCTGTGCTCTCCATTTTCTCCAGACCCAGAATCACTCAAAGTAACTCTGTCTCATCACATGCTGTCAGGCCTTTTATTAACCTTTTTTATTTTTCTCAAGTTCTTATATTACTGTGTAACTGCTTTTACCATACACAAATTTATTAATTTTCAAAACATCAAAATAATGACAAAATATATACGCATATATATGTATACGCATTATATATATGTATATATCATTAGGTGTATATATTACACTGTATTTGTATGTATGTATAATGTATATAATGTATTTTTATATATATATAATACATATATATTTAAGCATTTCAAATCAAATCAAACAATGCCTTTAATGTGAGGCATGTTGGGTGTCAGTGTCTCTGAACATTTACATTAGTATCAGATTATCAATTTTTTAAATTTCACTGCAATTTGTCTCTGTAACTGATTAATCTATTGGATACAAGACTATTTTGTTTCCATTTCTGTTGTTTGTTCTATTTTAAGTATTGTTTCTATTTTTGGACATCCATCCATTTATTTTCTCAACCACTTAGTCCAACTCAGGGTCGCGGGGGAGCTGGAGCTTATCCCAGTAATCATTAAGGGAAAAGCAGGGCACACTCTGGACCAATGCTGAATTACCAGATATAGCAGATATGTAAAAGCAGCCTTGGTCCAAAGCGCTGCAGATTCCAGCACTGATGCATTATGTTTCTGTATAAACAGTTATATCTGTTGGAACTTACCAATAGAAGCGATTCGGAGCCACTCTTTCATGTACAAGTTGCCACCTACGTCCAAACTCCACCGAGCTGTATAGCTGTAAGAAAACAAGACATTTATTACACCATCAGCCATTTGCATGATGTGAATCATGAGGATTTTCAAAGCATGACCCAGTGTGTAGGGGATGAGCCTCCTTAACACATTTAGAGTTATTCATTTAATTAGATTTCATGTAAGATGCAAAGACTACAGAGGAGAAGCAAGACTCAAGGACACTAGCATTGTCTGTTATCTAACCTGACCACCCATCACTGCAAAAACGGTTGTGAAAAGAGTCATGGAAACAAAGTTAGAAATGAAAGAGTAAAGATGTGCAAGATACAACCTTTCATGCACTAAAGAAATGAGCCTCCATGTAAGAAGCTTAATTGGAGGAAGTAAGAAGAGGAGCCAAGGCATGGCATGGGGTCTCCACTGCAGCCATTGTTCACAAGTGAATGAACAAATTCATGGCTGATATTTTACTGCGGTACACAGCAAGAGCAGATAATGCATGTAAAATAATATGTGTTATGAAACAAGCTACGCATAAAAATAAAAATCCTCAAGTGTCTTGATTTGTTCCTCTGAGATGTCTGTGTTTTTCTGAAAATTATCCACCAGACAATATTTGCATTTGGATAAATGTGCAATGGGGAAAACATCACTTTCTAATAAACTGGAAAAGGAAAAATGATCACATTGCCCTGTGGTTTGTCAGTTCTCTCCGACTGGGGGAATTTTAGGGGAAATTTTGGTTTTCTTCACATAAATCTGCAGTTTTGCTCCACCTGACAGTTTCTAATTTCCTAACACCTTCGGACTGTAAATTCCAAACTAATCCCTAAATAACAGATTTGGTTTGTGATCAATTACAAAACATAACGAAAATAAAATAAAGAAATGTCATCAGGTGGCCAAATAAATGTGAAAGCTGTTCCATTTTTGCCGCATGTCAAATATTTCGTGAACACACATGCCAGTAAATTTAGGTTTGAACAATGGCCTGTTGTGCAGTTGTGTGTTCTCCCTGTGTATGCGTGGGTTGTCCTCCCACCCACAAGACACGCATGTCAGGCAAATTACCACAGTTGACTGATAACTTACTACATGTCTGCAAAATGACTGTAGAACAGAATAATACTTGAATAAAACTTATTTTATTAAATGTTGTTTATGTTTTAAACTAAATTTAGTTCATGTCATTTTCATTAATCTGTAATTAGTATATTATTGGTCAAAGGACGAGTGTGCTGATTTAAATCATCAAAAAGAATCGAAACTGATACTCAAAAGAATCCAACACTGGCACTTGCAATTAATTAACTGGACTTCAGCACAAATTGCACTATTTTATACTCATTTCATACATTTTATTGTATCAATTTATTAGTTTTATTGTCTCTTTTTATGTTTTAATTGTCTGTTAATTGTCTATTACTTTTTTATACTTGGACTTAAAGAAGGGGAGGTGGGGGGGGGGGGTGGTATAGTAATAAGTGTTTGTGTATGTGTGCACTTTTTATGTGTGTGAGATGACGCGGTTTTGTGACAGCATGGGAATAAAGAAAAAAATACATCTGATTCTTAACCTAAAATATTAAGCAATCGATCTATTAAAGCTCCAGGCTGGTTCCACAGCGTACACCTGGCTGTGCCACCTCCTGTCCATGATTGGCTGGATTTGTGTTATTCTCACCAGTGATTGGTCCGATCATCAGCTGTCCAGATGAAACTCTGCTATATAAACAAGCCGATGACTAACTTTCTGGACAGATGTGTTTTTTTGTTTTTTGTTTTTTTTTTTAGAAACAGTTTACCACTTGTTGGATTATTGCTGTAGATGCCTGTAAGAGTCCTTGAAGTAGACCTTTTAGAAGGTCTTGTGTTTGTTTATGTGATGTAAACTGCTTCTGACTTTAAGGGCTATTTTGTCATTGGCATTGTTTTTGTGTTTGTTTGTTTGGTTTTTTGTTTGTGTAATGAACTTTGTGTTTACATCACTTACTTTTTGTCTTTAATGTTGCTGCTCTCTCCTGTAACAGAGTCAGGTTTGTAACACTGTCACACTTAACATTATAAAACCGAATCAATGTAAAGAATTAATTTTGCTTCTTTACTTCATGCTGACCTGTTAAGTGCTCTCAAATAAAGAATCAGATTCACTATAATTCATTTTTACAGAAAGCCAACTTAAAGATTGAAAGGTAAAGTGTGTAAGAATCACTGACGTAGGTGGTGAAGATGGGCATAGAAATGACTTGATAACCAGCAGTGTTGAATGTACAGTGGCCATCAGTGGCCAAAATTCCTCCAAATAATACATTACAGTTTTTTTCAACTGTGAGTGAATTTTATTCTTTATGTTATTATTTATATCATACATGTTTTTTTTTTGGTTTTTTTTTGCCAGTTGTGCTTTAACCCCTGAACCAGGCCAGACCAGAGGGAGAGAGAGAACTTCAGCGAAGGGAAAAGGTGGAAAAGGAAAAAAGAAAATTTGATTAAAAACAAGAAAAAAAATGAAAAACAAAAGAAAAAGTAGAAAAGAAGCTGCAACTGCAACAAATCCTCATCGAACTAAACTAAACACTGTCTACGTCTGTAAAGAAAGTCTTCTAAAAGTTCTAAGAAAACTCAAGAAACATCTTCTAGAGGAAAAACTGCAAAAACCAGGAATATAAACAGAGCATCAACACTGTGTACGGATGTATGTGTGTGCCCATGTATGTGTATGTTTGCAGGGGATTGGGTGTGTGTCTGTATGCATGTGTGTGCTCATGCAAATGCAACTCCACCCCCTCTAAGGGTCAGGGGCAACCAAGAGGGCCCCAAGTCCCAGACAAACCGCAGCAAACACAGAGTGCGGAACTGAGAGCGCCCACCACAGGGACAGCTAAACGCCCACTCAGACGAGGGCTACCAGTAACCCCACCCCCTCTTGTGACTCTTTGCTATGATTGCACAACATGCAACTTTTACATGATTCTCCTATAAATTTAGTCAGAATGATTCAGGTAATTTATTTACAAGCAATTTAATTATTTAAAGTGTTCACTGTGGAGTTGAACTAATGTAATAATTTTATTTAAGTTGGCCCTACAATTTTCTTGATTTAAAGCTAACTAAACCAGCTAAACAAAATCATTAAGATTATTGAAGCAAAGGGCTTTCGATCAGCTATAGACCAAATACTCTTTTTAGAGAGTTCATTTGATTAAAAAAGATAATAATAATGGTTTCTCTCATCAACACACTTGTTTGTGTTATTGTTAATGAAAATTTTTATGCGCAGCAATTATTCCTTTGAAGGATTTTCACAGTAAAATTCTGATCATCACATCTTGACTGCTAGGTGAACTTATTTGACACTTGGCGTGATTATGACTGGGAACTAAACAAGTGTAGTTTGGAAAGAACTTTTCCAACAATTTGATACGATTTAGCAAAAATTATATGTAATTAAAACAAATAGAATTTCATAATTTGTGGTCATGACAACAAAAGTAAACAAGTTGTTTGTGAACTATTTTACATCAATGCTGTTGTTGTCAAAGTATTTGTTAGATTTAGTTTGATCACCAGCTGTGCAACAAAATCCACCCAGAACAACGTTTGTATCGAAATGATGGAAAAACTTTTAGCAGTTTTTAAAGTGATCTCTACTTAAAATCAAATCACTATAAAAGTATTTTAAAAAATGAAAGCATGATGATAAAAATTGTCTATAGGAAGATAATAAGAGAACCTGAACAATGATTAAAACCAACTTAAAAACATACATTTTTGTAAGTAACCTCAGTTTTGATCAGTTTCACACACTATGTTTTGTTTACATAGTTCATAATACCTTTTAAAATCTGAATATTTAAAACTTTTAGCTGTCATATTTTAATGACAGTTTTTATTTTTGAGCACAAAAATTATGATTGATTTTCTGTCTGATGACCTGGGCAGATATTTCAGATATATCCACATATGTGTAAGTAAAAATATCTGTGTGATGTTTTAATAGACCAACAAAGAAAATATATTTTCCAATACTAGTGGAATATCCATGTCTATGCTGGTGAAAAATCACTAATAAAATATAAATAAAGTGTTTTCCTGGATGTTTGAACGGCATATCAACAACCTTAGCAGGTTGACGTGTTCACTGAAGTCTTTGTCCTCAAACACACCTGCACTTTCCGACAAAGCACAGCCACAAATCTGTTTAATCTCCAGCTTACAGCTCAAATTTAATGAGGTTTAAAACTTATTTAAATGTGTCGTGTCAGGCTGATTTTTTTATTTTTTTTTTATTTGTCATTTGAAGCATGAGCAACCATGCATAGTGTGTAAACAATTATGTATGGGTGGATAACAAAAATGTTTGTTTAGATTAATTTCTTATTGCATTTATTTAAATCATCCAGAGGGGTGAAGTAGACGCCCACGTTCAAGCAACTAACCGTCTCGTGCCTGAAAAATCTATGTTTTTTTTCTGTATAGATATAACATGATGTATCAGTACTGATTAACACAGGAGGACAGAAACATTCAGTAAAACTGCTTGTTTGCTGTTAGGAATCAATGAGCTGCTAAATATCATTGACGATAAGGTTTATTTAATATTGGCCACCGAAATCGTGATCAAAATCAAAATACGATTAACTGTGCAACCGTTTCAGTTTCTCAATCAAAATAAACCACACAAATTATAATAACTTGTTAATAACAACTTGTTAACTAAGCACAACACACAACAAATTATTAAAAAAGCATAAAGCTTACAAAATGTGATGCCCATGTATAATGATATGGATGACATAAAAGTTACATAAGTTAGCATAGACACACGTATAGCAATAGAAACTCCACAGTCAGGACGTACTATTGTTACCAAATTCCCACACTAACCTGTGAACTCACACTTGTTGTGTTGCAAACACAAACCAGCCTATTGGTGAAGTTAAATGCATGACTTCATGTCTCAAATTTTAATAGTTTCTGCGGCAAAGCTAAAAACCAAATACAGTCGTCTTCTGTGGTGAAGTAGCAACATGTTAGCTAGAGGATAATAAATAGTATGCAGGTTACTGTTTCACTACATACACATTTAACATCACTCCAAAGAGACCTGCATACCTTCATCTTTTCAGTGTTTCTTCTCTTCTTTTTTCCTTCTCTTTCTGAACTGGGAACCTGATGATTTCCTAGGTGTTTTTTGTCCATGATACACCCTTAACTCGACTTAACATCATCACTTTTTTCTGTCCGTCAAACACCTAGAGTTAAGATTGACGCCACATGATGTGAACAAATTCACAATGATGCAGGTAGATTTGTGTTTTCTTCTTTTATTGTTTTAATAACACGTGTTATTAAATGTGTATGGATGTATGTGTGTGTAAAAGAAATACAATTTCTTTGGAAGCAGCAGATTGCGTTGTTTGTGTGGTCTTGCTTTTTCTCTGAGAGTGAGACTAACCTGCTCACAACAGTTGCGAGTTGATCCCCCTCCCGTCCCGTCCCATCTTCTGACACACACATAACTTGTATGCATGACTCTTAGCAGCAAGTTGACATCATAGGAGTACGCCCAGTGCCCATTAACTTGACGTGGAAGTGAGCAGTATTAGACTAAAGAACTGGCTTTTTTTTTTTTTTTCTTTTTGAGAGTGCTCATGTGCCCCCCAAATAGATTGCTCCCTAGGTGGTCGCCCACCTTGCCCATAGCAAAATCTGTCCCTGTGTACAAATGAAATCCAATTTTAAAGAAATGCTGTGATAAAACCTGTAAATTAGTGATTGGGACTCTTTTTTTCAGCCAGCAGGCGAATATATAGGCCTGGTAAACATTTTTTTCAGCCTCAAACAGACATTTATTTGTAAGAAATTAAATACTTCCTGTGACTTTTGTCATGACGTGTTTTATCACCACATTTTCACGCAATACCACCACAAAGTGTCAGAAGTACACGTCACTGCTGCCAAGTGTGTGGAGTAATATCTCAAAAAAGTACAAATAAAAAAAACACAAAGATCAAAGGCAACATCTTCCAAAAGCTTCTGTGTGGCTACTCTTGGTGGAAATAAAAGAAATTACAGTCAAGGTGACGCTCTGTCAAGTAAAGCTTAAATAAAGCGTCCGAAAGAACGTAGATCCACAGATTAGCAGTCAGTTTCTAGCTTTCCCAGCAGATTAAGCAACTTTAACTGTAGATATAAAAAGCAAATTGAAGAAATCATCTTAACAACGTTAGCTAAAGCCATGCATATGCGAGTTTTGCTGGTTTGTATGACCGGGTAACAACACACGTAGGTTGCAGTGATACTAATTTTGTTCACAAAGTTTAATAAATAAGAACATCTTTTTAACCATCCATAAAACACCACTCCTACAACAGAATATCGACTCGGTGTCATAGAGAGTTTCTTTAAAAATTGTATTCATGTCTTTTATTTGTCTTTTTCTTGTCTTTTTTTCTTTTGGTGAAACAGGTGGGAACTGCATTAGAAACAACGTAGTCTAAGGGTACCATATACTAACCAAAAAGGTGATTTGATAGTGTCCAACAGATATAAAGTTGTTTTATAACTGAAAAAAACTGTGAGAGTTTTACTGAAAGGGGCTGGGGCTGCTTCCCATCTGGCTCACATCAAACATATCCATCTAATCTGGATGGTCTACTTAAGCTGCACACTTCCTCCGACTCACGCTTGCTTCCACCGCTGCTGCTGCCGCCACAATCACCGCACCCTGCACCTGCTTTTGTTTTGTTCCCCTGTGTCACCTAGGCATCCATCTGTAGGCTCCAAATAACAGGGAAATTCTTTTTTGGCATTAACTCCAATATTTAAATGATTAAAATACATCCATGCACATCGGAGCGTCTACCAGCTGAACAGCAATGAAGTTTTTATTTTTCAACTCCTGAGCAGTGCGAATGTTCGCATTGATATCCGCTACATTAAATGATCACTCAAATGCAGTGTAGAAGTGAAGCACAAAATGTTATATTAAAAGTACCTATATCTAATAAACTCAATTCAATTTTTTTACACACGTTTTCTGAAAACATTCATTTAAGAACGTATAAAGTTTCTCTTTCCACCGTCACCTCGTTTATCCTCAGGATGGCGGATGGGATCAAAGTCAATTAAATGCAATCAGTTAGTTTTCTTCAACAAGGCTATTTATTATGAAAAGGCTTGAATTAATGTGTATGTAAAGTGCCCTGAGATGACACTGTCATGAAGCGGCGCAATACAAAAAGAGTTGCTTTGAATTACATTGAAAAAAATTCAACTATTATAATCAACTATGACTTTATATGACAAAGAAAGATGAATCCCAGAACTTCTAGACTTTAACACAGATCTCTAACAAAACCTCTCCAAACATTAAGTTATAAGTTTTATGAAGTTATAAGTCAGCATTTTTCTCAGGATTAATTCATAATCCCTTATAGTTAAAAAAAAATCCAAACCTATCTTTAAAGATGACTGAAGGAGAAATGAAGACACACCTGCTTCATTTATTCGTTCCACCCTGGACTCAGGCTAACTACTGTGACAACTGCGTCTGATGTGTGTTCTCATGTCAGAAAGAGAAGGACAAAGAGCACTGATGGTGAGATCTCCATGACATCCATGGCAAGCTGTGCTAAGCAGATGCAAGTGAAAAGGATTGGTGGGGGGGTGGGGGGGGAGCAGGAAATCACTTTGACTAATTACCCTCCTGAAGCAAGTTAGTATGTAGCCAAGCAAGTGACAGCGAGGAGGCAGTGAGCAGGAGATGGGGGAGATGAGGGGGTCGGTGCAGCCTTAACAGCCTCCAAAAGGTCTCTCAATCAACAGATGCAGCAGCACTGCCAAAAAAAGGAGGCAAGGAATTTGAAAGAGAAGCACTTTCGGGGTGGAGACGGTGCGTGCGAGTGAGGACAAGTAACTGAGTGGGTGGGAGATGGAGGCGGAGAGCGGGAGAGGGGAGGAAACATGCACATGCACTGTTTGTGATCAGATTTTAATGTGTTTTTTTTTTTTTTCCAAGAGACAAGGTGAGCATGAAATGATTTAAGAAAAAAAAAAAAAAAATCCCATGAGTTAGCAGTCTGTTTCATATGTTAATACCAAGATATCTGTAAGTAATGAGGCTCGCATTACAAACTGCACAGCAGTCAGGCTGCACATGCATCATCACACAAAGATAAGAGAGGATAGCTTGTTTAATGCCACACAACTATGTTGCTTCCCTGACTCTGAGCCGTTCCTGTAAGGTGACAGAAACAACCTCCACAGCAACACAGATTTAGCCAATCAGCGCTTTCCAATCTGATCTGAAAAGAGCAATTATTTTATCGCCCTGAGCCAGAATGTGACATGTTGAGATTTCAGGAACTAGGGGCGGGGTGGGATGGGGGGCATGGGCAGGCCGAGACAATACACACAGAAGCAGCTTAATGGAAGTTTATTGATGAATACGAAACACAGTCTTACTGTAGTGACAGTTTGGCCAGTGAGCAAGCAACAGATCGGAACAAGTAATCAGAAGAAATGGAGAGGACAAAACAAGGCTGAATGTGCAAAGTTCAATGCTGAAAGCCTGAATACACCCAACAGGGATAATGTCCCTGAGAAGGAAAGATGATTGGTGGGTGTGAGGACGCAGGTCTACGCGTCGTTCTTTCAATGTCAGCTTTGTGGAGATGGAGGTTCTGCACAGCACCTTGTGTCACCGCTGACAGGACTTCGCTCTTCTGGATGGAGATGCTAGCTGGTATTCCAGGGATCATTTGGAGCCACTATCCCAGGTTGCAGGTCTCTGATCATTTGCAAAGCTCACCCGCTCTTTTCAACCCTTCCCATCGGTTTTTTTTTTAGCTTTTTGAGTTCATCCTTGATGTTGCTGTTTGGGAAAACCACCTCTATCATTGCTGCATTGCTGCCAATTTATCCATCTAGATCAGAAATTTATGTAAAAATAATATAAACTTGACCACAGATTAGACCAAGGTGGATTGTATTAGTGATGAGTTGTAATAGATTGGTTAAGTGCCTAATAATACTGCGATGGACTGGTGAGCTGTCCAGGGTGTACCCCACCTTTCACCCAAAACCTGCTGGGGTAGGCTCCAGCTTCCCCGCCGCGACCTTTCATTGGACTAAGCGGTTAGCACAATGAATGAATGAATGAATGAATGAATGTCTAATAATAACTTATGTTTAAAGGTACAATATGTTACTAATTTGGCTTTTTATTAGAAAAATTCAAGTATTTCTTTCACAAATACATATTTTGCCAACGTCTAATCATGTCCAAATGAAAACGTTCTCATAGATTAGAATGAGTTGTTCATAAATACATAAGTGACGACAGTCATCGGAAAGGAAGCAGCTTTTGTGTTTTAGCTGTAAATTCCTGTGTGTTGTAGAGGGAAGAGGAAAACAAGCAAAGATGATCATGGATCTTTCATCCATACTCTTTGCCCTACAAGAGGGAAAAAAATAGCCAAGAAAAGAAAAAGAAAAAACATGGAGAAAACAAGACTATACATTGGTGTGACGTTTACCAGATGGAGACAAGTCATGAGTGAGAGGGGCTTCAAAACTGGCGTGGAGGTTGCAGCTTTCACAACATTTCACATCATGACATTAGCTATTAGCATTAGCTTGGTACTAAATACATGCATCTTATCTTATCTTATCTTATCTTATCTTATCTTATGTTAATAAAGAAACATAATTATGTATCGTTCTGTACATCATCACTTGACAGGACACCCTTACTTCTGCAAAATGTTGAGATTTTCACATTTTTAATATAGCAACTCTGGTAGTGGAGTTAGACGCCGCTTAGACGTCGAGGCGCCAGAGAACACGACTTGGTTGTTTGCATTCAATTAGCAGACCACGAGATGGGAGTAATTCTCAAAAACTTGGGCTTTAAAAATTGAAATAGACTTGGACTTGTAAACATATAAAAGTGGACATAAAGCTTTATGAAACTGTGGTAAATGATGCATGTGCTAATCTGATGCATGAGCCATCTGTCCCTGGTGTCATTCAGGTTTACTTTTCTTAACATGTAATACCTCTGTGGAGTGTTTCCTGGAAGCAGTACATACCAGCACACCGAAACACTGATTAAGCTGCTACTGCAGATATATTTACTCAGTGTTTGCTACAGGTAACACTTAAACACCTGCAACCAATTGTCTAAAATGGTCATTTTCTAAAAAGTAAAGTTTGAAAGCTCCGACTTTAACATTTACTTTCACATTGAGTGGAGCCGCTATGAGTCACTCAGTGGCCCTAAAGCGTCTCCTCAGCAGGTGAACTAAAGTGAAAAGTGGCTGAACGTGTTGGATGTAGCATATGAAGGTCAGAATCATCAAATTCTGCTCAGATGTAGAGACTGAGGGGAGAAGGTGTGTTCACACACATCCGCTAATCTCGGTTTTCTTGTTAGGGGTCAGACAAGTAAAACGATCATTTTGATGCAAAACTACTTCTTTTTTTTCTGTCTAATTTTGCAGTTGCAATCTTAATCACCCCCCCCCCCCCCCCCCCCCCCCCCCACACACACACACACACACACACACACACACACACACTCACTGTAAATTGGGTTTAGGTACAAAATAGCACCTGTTTGCAATAAATAAATCAAACCATTCAAATAGATAGAAACAACTATTTTTATAGCAGAAAATGTCATTTTTAATGACCACTGCTGTCTCAAGAATCTTTGATCACCTGAGTTCTAAATAAAAATCAAAGAGACATGAGCTTTTGGTTTTTTATGCCAAAAAAGAACTACAATCTAGATCCTAATTTTTTAAAAACATATTCTCATTATTCAAAACCAAAATTCATGTCAAAGGTTGAAAATACCCAAAATGCGCAGCGGTTTATGTGCACGGGCTGAGCCCCTGGTATGTCTGGCACGCAGAAGCAGGAAATGTTGTGTTGAATTAATGAGTGTATGTTGTTTCGTGCATTTCTACAAATGTAAAATATAACAAATGAGTACAGTTTACAGCAGTTTGCTGGTTTCCTCCCTCCATCTTTCCTCAATCTTTTCCTTTTTAAGGGCACAACATGCTCAGTAAAAGAAAATGTTTCTATTATTCATCACAGCGGAAGCATGAGATCCAAATGGGCTAAACTGCAAGGAAAAGGTGTTTTATTAATGCATAATCATTTTAAAAATGACTCCTTCCACTCGCTCTGCCTCACTTGCTTTTATTACACATAATAACCCTCATATTGCACAATTACTCTCACGACAACAGCTCAGAATGTGACTGGGTTCTTATTTATGCTTTATTTTCCACAAAATGATCCTTGAACAAAAAGCTGTCTTAATTAGAACACAGCGTTTTATATTTCCGTCTAATTCAACTTAGTTATGACTTTAAATAAACTCATGAGTAATTTTTACATATGGATTTTTCTATTCTATTTTTCTAACAGTTTTGTTTAGAAATGAGAATTTCAAGTTTATTTCTTTCATTAAGAGTGGAAAATCATGGATACTGATTTTCTCAAGATGCACTTTTGAAGAGTTTAATTATTGTCAAAACAAAAAAAAAAAAAAGAAAGAAAGATTCTGAAAGCCTTTCTTCAAAGTTCTGCTGGAGGTTTTTCTTCCTTATTCCAGTTCTGATGCAGGTTTTTACTTCCTGGTTCTGGTTCAGATGGAGGTTGTTCTCCTTGCAAAGCTCAGAATGGAGGATCAAATCAAAGAGATTTAACACAATTCCTTTTTCTCCATAGCTATTTTTTTCTTCGAATTCCTTTTATTTCATGAATCTGGATATGAGTACGTAATTATGATCAATTCGACTTTCGTAAGTCATGTAGATTGGTTTTGATTAGATTATGTTGTTGTCATAAAACTAAAGCTGAATTGAATGAAACTGAGAAAATGTATAAGGATGAAGTCTGTACAGATTATTACACAAATAAACACCTGGCTTGGCTAAATATCTTAATTTAATTAGTCATCTGCAGTTCAGCTCCTGTATCTCCTGTACTTTCACACTTTCATATCTCTCCTTTCTAACATGAACAAAGTTATTAAATGCATCATTAATTATTACAACTCCATTTTCTCCTTATTATTTCAGATCCATCTACCGTGTGTTTAATTAAATGATTTACACAGAAATTTAACTCTTGTTTACCATCAGCTCCCCCAGTCCCATTTGTTAATTGCAGCACTTCTTTTAAAATTTTGCTTTTTGATTTCAAAGTTTGTCAAAACCCACCAAAGTACCTCTCCATGATTCTTTGAAGTTGTCTAAGATGACCTCAGGTATCTCTATATTCCTTCTCACTGGTATCATTTGAGCTTTAGAGGCTTCATCCTTTCTGCTCCTTATCTTTATAAATCAATCTCCCAGGAGACATCTTTAAACTTGCCTCTTTAACACCCACCTGAAAATGCACTATTAAAACTATTCCATCTGGTTCTTTCTTGAATATTTAAAGAAAAGTTTTGTTATCATGATTCCATGACTATATCTCTTATTGATGCTGTTGTGGCTGAATGTTTGTGAATCGTTCAGATTGGCAACATTTCTATGGGCATAAACTAAAACATCATCAGATCTTCATATAAAGTTTAAAGTGGAACTATTATGTGCATTTCAAGCTAATTTATTTTTATTTCTGTGACCAGAAGGGCTGGGATTGAAATTATTATTGTCACAAATCGCTTTATTTACTTCAGACCGACCCTCTCCGTAGGCTGTCAGATCAGCCTGTGGGCAAAACGAGTGGATTGAGACTCTTCCGCATTAAGCCCCGCCTCCCGCCACTGCACTACATCGCGAGCGCGCACCGCACCTGCTTTTGCTGTCATTGTAACATTTCATAAACAGAAGGATTAGGCTAATATGAACTCAGTAAATACAATGTCAACATATAACATACAGCCCTACATGTTGGAACCTGAATCAGACCCTGAAAACAAAGTGGAAAACAGCAACCCACAGCAACAAATGCAGCAGGATGTCTCTCTTTGGTAAACTCACCAGCCATCGTTGGAAATAACTTTATCCCACATTTTCCACCCACCTGATGTATTTGTACATGCCCTTGTTAACCAGTAGAAGGTAACCAATCACCGAACCTTATCCCCCGGGACGTCACAAGGATTTCCAAGTAGAAAAAACTCTCTAAAACGACACGTTTTTCATCGCCATGGAAACCGAACGGAGAGCGTGCTGGAACTCAAACTCAAACATGCGTTTGGGGGATAAAAAAAACAGTGCCGTTCACATGTCTGATGAGGATTCAACACTGTAACACTGAAGAAAGCTCAGAACACTTGAAATACCATAATAGCACCCCTTTAAGGAAACTCAGTTATTCTTGGTTACTTTTGGTTATAAAACAATTTTATTCAATATTTTGCAGTAGACTTGACAAAAATTATTTCCACATTTTGACGTTTTCTTGTCATGTTCAAAGCGGCAATTTGATCAGATGCATTTTTATTTTCATGCAACGGACCCGCACAAAACTCTGGAAATGAAATTAAATAGGGGGAGAAATGTTTACTTTAAGTTACTTAGTTCAGTTAAATTCACATATGTGCAAACTACATAAACAGACAGATAAATAACCAGCAAATGGCACCGGTTCAAATCCAGCAGCATCACAGCAGTTAAGCACGTGGTGGGAGTATCATAATGTGGGGATGTTTTTAATCACTTCATCTGAGGTAAAATTTAAAAAAGACAAAAATGTATTTCATTCTTCTGGAAAACTGACACCGTGAGCTCCACTTTTAATAATCTGACTGAAAATCTGCTGAACTTATTACTATTAATGACTAAACTCATTGCTACTAATGACTGAACTCATTGCTCTTAATGACTGCAAACGACAGTATAACATTTGCACGTGCACATCCAGACTTCTTTCATTACAACGCTTTCCTTTTTATTGTTGTCTCCGCTTTATTGTTGTCGTAATCTTTGCTTTTTTTAATGTCTTCAGTCTGTGGAGGACTGTAGAATAAAAATTTTAGTGTTGATGTTGTGACTTTGTCTTTTATACAAAATAGAGCTTGAACTAAAGGTGCTGAAGCAGTTCCTGATGGGAAAGATGTAAGAATAATATTCCTCTGATTTATCAGATGCTTTTCCAAAGCGACTTACATCAAAGTGAGAACAACACAAGCAAGGAATCAAATGGAGAGCGGGGGTGGGGATCAGGTGATAGTCAGACTGCTGTGAGTTCAGTTGGACACAGGTGCTGCTGTGTAGTACTGGGAACAGTGATTTTTTTTTTTTTTTTTGTCCCCTTCCCCATCATACAAGATTCCCTTTATTAAATTATGAGATCACAATTTTGTCATACAATATCATCATGGGCATAGCTGCATGCAGCTCATTTAGTGCTGAGTCATGCCAACGAGCTGGACAAATCTTTCTATCTCCTTCTGGCAAGTAGAACAAGTAAGCTAAGTGCTTGTCCTTCAACAGCTGAGTCTTTAGCTTGCACTTAAAAGTTTTTAAGGACAGAGGAAAAAAATGTAGATACTGATTTTGCGTCATGTTGATGTGGGCGCAGTAGGCGCCCTTCACCAGCGGAGCGTAACTGTTGAGAGGCAGTGTAGCTCTGCATTAAGGAGTGAAGGTAGACAGGAGCTGTTTTGGCTGTTTTGTAAGTCAGAAGCAGAGCTTTGAATTTGATGCGTGCTGCAACTGGAAGCCAGTGAAGAGCGATTAGCAGCGGAGTGACACAAGCTCTTCTGGGCTGGTTGAAGACCAGATGTCCTGTTGCGTTTAACCGAGCATGCAGGCAGACCATCCAGGAAGGAATTGCAGTGGTCGATGCGTGAAATGACCAGAGCCTGAACCAAGAGCTGTGTCGTGTGTTCTGTCAGGTAGCATCTGATCATTCTGATATTGTAAAGAGCAAATTGGCAAGACCAGGCAACCGAGTCAACATGGACCTTAAAGGTCAGCTGGTTGTCTACCATGACACCAAGATTCCTGGCAGCAGACGTAGGCACAAGTGTGAAAGAATCGAACTGAACGCTAATCTGCAGAGGTAACTTATACAGAAAAAACCTATTAGACTTAGAGCTAACTGTTCCGCAAAAACTTGACTCTTAGATTTGAATTTTACATACGTATGTACAGCTTGTCTCAGGGGATTTGGAAGCGTTCCCATTTTTCTCTATATCTCTTTATCTATATCTGTATCATTATCTATATCTATATCTATATCTATATAACCTGGCCACCCTGTGGGGGAAATTTATTTTGGCCTCTTGTGGTTGAAATCGTGTTCTTTTGGTCACTACAGCTGCTGGCCATTGGCAGGGCTAGAAATATAGACTGGCAGGTAAATCAAGATCTTTGCTTCGATAACCAAAAGTTTCTTTATTTTTACACTTCAAATACACACTTCTGTAATCATTATTAAATTTTGCACATGACAATGTGATTAATCATGGCTAAACAGATAATCATACGATTAATCGGGATAAAACTTTAAAAGTTCCAAAACTTTGTTTGACTGTGTTGTCATTATACAGCATGGGACCGGTAATAAATGTATTATTAGCATTATTAGAACTAAATAATAGAGATGCACTGATAGCATTTTTTTTTTTTTTCAAAATTATGATCAAATTCTGTAAAAAACTTAACGATGGCATCATTGTGAACATCTAGATGGTGTTTTTTTCAGATGACATGTCAAGTTGGTGATATTAAAAGATTTGTCACTGCATCCTTCTCGAATTATTTCAATTTTGCAAGTATTCCAAACTGCTTTTCAAGTATCTTCCTTTGGAACAGTGAAAATAACTTCACCACTCACATTACTTCCTTAATGACACATGCCACAATGCTGTGCTGCATTACCATCATGTCACCTGCCCAAACAAATCCAACATGCCTTCTCCCCTTCCTCAATCAAACCCCCTCCTGACACACAAACAGCCAGAAAACTATATAGGTTCTTAATATCTTCCACCTTTTGCTTTTACTTTGTATCACATATCTGTATCAGGCTGATATATTATAAAAATACTAACATCGGCTGATACTCATTACAACCCCATTATGGTGGTGCATCCCCACCAAATGAATAACAGAAATGTTTGTTTAATCAACCTCCAGGTGATTAACTTCCTCTTTTCCCTGTTAAATTTAGAGAAAATTACAGAAAATGATGCTTGCTACCAAAGGTGCTGAAATAGTAAACTTTTTCATTAGTCATGACTTTCTGAAATAAAAGTGTCGGTAAAGATTATCAATGTGATCAACATCAGCCTGTGTGGTCGCTTAACACTTAACATTATATGTCCTTCAATCACTCAGGTTAAATCAAATTATGGGGTGGTGCCGATATGAGGTCTGACTCATCCTTAGCATGCTGCATGTTATAAAATCAAACCAGGTGACTTCTTACCAGCTAAGATACTTAATAGTGCACATGATGAAGGTTCAGGGCTACATCAGTCGGCTCTGGCTTAAAGCAGTTTGTGTGTTTCTACTTCTGCAGCTCTCTGCGAACTCTGACTGGTCTGCGAGGCAAACTCTTGTGTAACGGGATCTCTCAGTCATCCATCTTGCTCCCAGATGCTGTAATCCTGGACTGCTGTTGCTTATCTGACTTAACGGCCAACCTCTTTTGACACCTTTAAATAACTAGCTGTAGCCCTCACCTTTTGGTCGTGGCTGTAGGCCAGAATCCAGTCCTCCTGTTCGGGGTGGAAGAGCAGACTCAGGATGTAGAAGTTCAGTCGGTACTTCTGGTAAGTGGCTCCCTCATCTGAGCTGATCAGAAGGCTGCTCTCTACCTCTGGATCAGTCAGCAACATGATCTGAAGAGGAGGAAATCATCGGGATTAGAGAAAATCCTAATAGACATTAAGATTCCCTTCCGTCCTTCAGCCACGTGTGTGCTGTGTTTCTGCTTTATGAAACGACAAAAACCCACACAGAATTAAGTTAACATGGCCGTAGATCAGCTTGTTAAAAACTTGTCATCCATATTTTTCTCTGCTACTTGTCTCTCTCTCTCTCTCTGGCTTTGTAAGCTCTGATTTCCCATGAGCCTCTTCTCTTTGTAGAGGTCCAGCATTGTTTCTCTTGTTTTTGCCAAATTCTGCACAGTCCCCATGAAAAAAAGGAAATAAAAAAAAAATCACAGATAAACAAAAAAAAAACCTCAGACACCATCAGATGCAGATAAAATTGAATGAGTGAACCTTAAAACCCACAACAGCTCTTTTCATTGCGTATTCAGTGGCGGAAAGTTTGCAGATGGCCTGAGGTGTGTGCAAGCAGTGTGCACACTATGAATGATGCTGCATGATTAAAGTCTATAGCTGAAATATTCTGCCCTGGAAAAATACTCCCACTTGTTAAAGACTCAACACACTGACTTGCAGCTCAATATAATTCTGTAAATGTTTAGCTGTCAGCTCATCAGGGACGAAATGTGAGGTCAGCATCTTTTATTCTTGGCCTCAGTCGATGATGTAATTTAATGGGGGATGGCGGCGGATGGAAGAGGGAGAGGGTGGGAGCAGGGCTCTCTGAGTTGATACCATTCTGCCAAGACTGGAGGAGAAAGGATTTTATAAAAATGCTGAAAATGAACATATCTTTTCTGGCCTGCCACAGACTAATGATAACAATTTGGAGCAAACGTCATCTTTGATTGACTAATAAACAGAGTTTGAGTAGCTGATGTGTTGGTGCTCCATCACAACACGAAGCACAAGATCAACATATTTTCTCTCCAAACTGGTTGCTAAAGACTTCTTTCTGCTACACTGAGTTCCTTTATCTGTCATTATTGGAGTCTAAAACATAATCATATCATCTTCATCAAGTTCTGATGCAGTGTTTTCCCAGCTGTCTTTGTAAGAACATCGCTATCATAATCATCAGTGTTAAAATCTGTCATTTTGTTCAAGGTTTATTTGCCTATATTTTAGTCTGTGCTCTCATGACTATCAGAAACCAATGAGCCGTACTCTCAAATTTAATCCTTAAAGCTTCACTAGGTCACCTTCTCCCAATTATTCCCAACAATTTTACTGGGACAGTATTGTGTGACTAACCCTTTAGCTGATCTACAGTGTGTGTCTCAGTCCAGGTCCTCAGGACCCACTGTCCTGTGGGTTTTACAGGTTTTCCTGATTCAACACACCTAATTCAGATTAATGAACTTCCTTGTCTGCTTTCTTTTTTTCTTTTGCAAACATTGGTGAGCCATTCATTTAATTCAGTTGTGTTAAAGTAGGGTTACATCTACTGTAAAACCTGCAGTACAGTGGGTCCTGAGGACCTTGAGAAACACCGACCTGCAGTACAAGTGCATTTTAAATTCCTTAAGAACATGTGTAAATCCTATTAGATCATATGACTTACTAATAAATTGAGTCTAATCTGTTTTTATACCCATTTGTGTTTCCCTCTAAAGAAGATACCCGTTGTAGGTCTTTATTTTAGTAAAAATTTAAAGAAAAAAACTTTTGCAGGTGAAAAAGTCTAGTTCTCCGTCATGGCTTATGTTTCACTTTGCTTTTGGTTTTTCTTGTTCTGTTTTGCTTTGTTTTTTTGGCTAATTTCAGGCTGTGTAAAGAGTAGAGTTAGATCTCCAACAGAGTCTCTGTCACCAGCAGGTCAATAAAAGCTGCTGCATAAGTAAGGCTTCCATGTCGCATGCTGAAACTCACATTTGGTTTGGAGACGGCTCTTAGCGTGACGATCTCTGAGTGGCCATTATGTGGTCAGAAAGCAGATAGAATGGGAGCTCTCACAGTCGATATCCTTCTCGGTGTGCCACTACCCAGCATGAATGTTTCTAGTCTCTCATGCTGCTGAATCATTTGTCAGGACTCGCTTTGGTAACAGCAACCGTGGTGGGAAGAAAGCAACACCAGTTCATCAATCAGAGAGTGCAGATAAAATGCCATATACGTGAGACACATGCTGACCACTCCAATCAAAAGCACTCAAAGATTGTCTGAACAACAAATCCCAATTAATGTTTTTCTCACTCAGAACTGCAGTGCAGCTAGAAATCATACACAGGTTTTTAATAGGGTGTTGAGTCTATTAAATTGGGGATTACGGGATGCTAAAAGAAGTTGTATTCTCACATAAATTTGTATTTCATCTGTATGAATCTGCAATATGTAGATCAACACATACTGCAGACATGTGCAAAGACAGTTAGAAAATGAAAGCAGCTCCGACACGTTGTTTTTGGGTTATTTCTTAGATATAAAGGGACCTCTTTTAACCTTTTAAGACATTATAAATAATGAGAAAGGCTGTAGGATAGCAGCCAGAGGGATCCATACATGTGTTATTCAGTTTCAGAAAATGATGGGGTGAAAATAAGATGGCTTTGCCTCATTTTCCTCTCCAGCCGGTCTCCTCAGTTACTCCATGCGCAGCTTTTTCAGCATGCAAAACAGGCTCAGAGTGAAAGCTTTCCATGTAGATGTTTACATGGGCTCCCATAAACTGACGTTTGCATCCGCTCCTCCCCATCCCAATCTGAGATATACAATCATCACCGCCTTGAATACAAATCCAGGATTCCATTGACTTACGAGCTGAATGAATAAATAAATAAACAGACATCGGGGGCAGTGTGTGTATGAGTCCAGCTTCCAGCCTTTTCTGCAGGCTTTGCTTGTTCTCTCATTCACACCCAATTAATTAATACAGTTAGTAAAATGAATGGTGTTTGTGTAATTAAGCTTCTGTGCTTATTAGCCTTTTTTAGCTGATTGTTTTGTTACAGGAAGTTTATTTCATGCTATGTCGAAATAACATATTCTCATTAAATTTACTTTAAGGTTGTGCACAAATTTCTGTAGGATTGCTTACTTCCTATGTCCAAGATAGCCGTGTATAAAACATTGTGTAAAGAAGTTGATAAAAATTTAATTTCAGCATCTAAAACACATACTAAACTTGATTATAAAACAAAAGATGCTTAATATGAGATTTCAAATGGAATTATGAAGTGAAATTACTGAAATTAAGTATTTTGATTGCGACTTAACCTCTTAACCTTAAAAAGTATAACAATTAGATGATTTGGGAGCTTAGATTTTGCATTTGAAAACAACATGGGTTTTGTTTTGTTGCTCTTTAGAACAAATTTAAAGTCATGAAGGTTGTTGTATGTGATGAAGAGCCTGATTAAGTGAAAAAAAAGAGCAGTAAATCATTGTATCATCAACATAAAAATGGAGTTTTGGGAAAGAGCCATCTTGTTGTGATTGCTTTTATGTCAATGTTTCCCCAACACTAACTCTATTTTTTGTGCCACCCCTTCAAACTGCCCAAAATTAGATCATTCACTCTGACAACATAAAAATTCCGCAATTGAACCTGCATTGGTGCCTCCAGAAGTGAAGCAGCGGTGGGCCACTCTGCTTTGTTAAGGTTAACACAGCGTGTTAAGGGCAGACAGCTGGCCTAATTATGCTCACAAGCAAGGTAAACATTGAGAATATCTGACAATCTTATTATACGTGAAATTCAGAGAGAAAAAGCAGCTGCCACTTCGACCGTCAGTTCCACCACAGCTACAAAATTTTGTGAGGGAAACACTGTAAATAAAACAAAGAGAAGTGACCCCAGGATGCAGCCTTGAGGGACACCCTTGGTTAAGGTGAGGTAACTATACGATGTGAGGTAACTACATTTTCCAGACTAGGATCTGCCACAGATATAATTTTCAAACCGACCCACAGCATGTTTGGTAAGTCCTACACAGATAATTTTAAATAAATCCACAGGTACTTTGAACCACAAATGGAGACGCAGCATTGATAAATAACATAAAATAAACATTGAAATATCAAACAATAAAAAGAAAATATTGAACTTATTACTCATTACTGAAGAAACAATATTGTTAGCATCATGGCATAGATTTTATATTTTGGCTAAATTGTGACATCTGCCTAACTGTACTCTCTTTTTATATTATGGTGGTTGACTGTGGATCATTGCCTATAAAACCTTAAATATTCTTTCATTCTTTCTTTTCTAAACCGCTTAATCCAATTCAGGGTCGCGGGGAAGCTGGAGCCTATCCCAGCTGGCTTTGGGCGACAGGCAGGGTGCACCCTGGACAGCTCGCCAGTCCATCGCAGGGCCACACAGAGAGACGAACAACCACTCACACTCGCACTAAACACTTTGCTAAATATGACATAGCAAATTGTCTTATAAAGCTAACAGCATAGAAAAAATTGTTAAACTCAAGGTAAACTTCATTCATTACTTTAACATTCTCTTCTACTAGATGCAGTTGGCACAAAATATGGATGGATGGATGGAAGGACGGATGGACGGATGGACGGACGGATGGACGGACGGATGGACGGACGGATGGATGGAAGGACGGATGGACGGACGGATGGACGGATGGATGGATGGATGGATGGATGGAAGGACGGATGGACGGACGGATGGATGGAAGGACGGATGGACAGATGGACGGATGGATGGATGGACGGATGGATGGATGGACGGATGGATGGATGGATGGATGGATGGATGGAACCTGAATAAATCCATCACCAGAGAAACTTCTTCCACCACATATAAGCCTAACTTTTCCCATCAGGAACTAAGGAGGAATCCAGAGCGTTTATGCTTTTGTTATGTGCTACAGCTTCTCCATGTGCAAGTGGACGTGTGTGCTCGGGAGACTAAATTATGAGGCCAAAAAGGTTAAAAATGACAAAGGTTAATGAGGTGTATATGTGTCTACTGGAGGACATATAAAATGTGTGCGAGGATATATGAGTGTACAGAGAATATTAATTAAATTAGTCTCACACTTTCACCCACTCACTGAGAAGCTAAAGAACTCTTTAAATATCTGCATCATTTCCAGCAGAGAAAGATACCACAAAAAAAACTTTGTCTTACTTCTTTTGCTTTCGGTTTATTTTGCCAGTGGAACAAAGGAATGACATACTTTATATTCATCGTCTAGGTTTGGGGATGGTTGTCTACCAGTTAGGAGGCTGATGATCCACTTTGAGGTTACTCCACCTTGTTCAGCAGCTCGACTGGAATAATCCAGTTTATTTCCATGTCTTTACTACAAACCAATAACTTTATAACATAAGTTTCATGGTTTTACAGTAACACTAATTACATAACAACATACTTTTCAGGTTTTACAAGAAAACTGTGACATCAGAACATAAAAAGGTCCCAATTTTTTTTTTTTTTCATTTGTGTGAAAGCTCTATACCTCCATAACATTAAGAGTTTCACCCGTTAGTTTGAGCTAAATGTCAGGATTATCTGGGGCTTGTTTCACAAAAGGAAAATTTAAGTAATTCATAATAAGAAGACAAAGTGAGGTTTGGCCAAGCCTTGCCAGAGCATCCTGACTTTACTGGTTTCACAACGCCAAACCATAGGCTGAGCTGTAAAGTATCTTACTGTGTGCACAATCTTAAAAAAAAAGCAGAATAACAGGAAAAGTTGATGTTCCTTGCTTTAAAAAAATACCTTATTATCAGCGGATTGTTTAACTGTTCATTATTCTAATTCACTCCCAGTGAGCAACAAGAAATAACGGAGGCCTAGGAGGAATTAAATGAAACACAAACAATTCATAGGAGTTCTTGTTATTGGTCAAAACAAACCTTGTAGTGTAACATTAGTGGTTTTAAATCCAGAAGGTGATAGCTTAGTGACAGAATTCACTGTTATGTTTATCTTGAATTGTTTTATTAAAGATGCACTGCAGAAATTTTGCCACTTTCCACGTCACACACACCCCCTACCTAGCTAATTCAGCATCCATCTTGCATCCTTTCTGACCTGTTAGCTCTCTCCTGCCAGCAAAGTAGGATATTACAATGACTCTTGTGTTGTCCCTTTCTCTCATTTAGTATTCTCATGTTTATTTGCTTTTGCTTGTTCAATACAGCCAGTGTGTTTTCTAGCCTGATGTGAAACTTTGCTGCAACGTCACGCAGCGTCCTGGATGAAAAAGCTGTACAGTGCAGTGCGGTGTCTCAGCTTCGGGATGCTGCTGGGCAGCAGGAGCTCCAGATATGAGATGTCACTGTGTCATCGAACAAGTTTAGAGCGCTGGGTTTTAAGGTCAGGAAGTTACATAATGCGGGTTAGGGTTTATGTTTATGTTTATGGAGTCTGAGGGGTTATGTGGAGGAGGAGGTTTCCTCTCTCTCTCATGACATCATCATTAATCACATCACAATGTGGAAGCAGAGCCAGGTAGCTATTGCATGTAACTCAGTCATTCCAGTGTAAAGAGAATAACCGTTGCATGAGGTGTGTGCATAACAAACGTTATGGAAGCAGGACAGGATCAGTTTAACGTACATTACCAATAAATCTAACTCCTAATAACAGTCACTCCTAGTGAGATGAAAACTAGTGTTGAAAAAAATCTATTAGAGCCGAGTGTTGGACAGAGTAGTCAGAGATTTGTAGATACATATCTGCAAAAACTAGTCCTGTTGCAGGCGGTGGATCCTAATGCTGCAATAACAGAGAAAACCTTGAAGAAACTATACTTGGAAATCAAGAAACTGGAAATAGAAGTGATTTTTTTTCACCAAAAGGATTTTATTTCGAACTTAGTGCACATGGACAAACGAAAAATATGAAAATAATAAAAAAATCTTGAAAGCATGCGGCATGTTAATCAGCTGATACCAGTCAGTGACACACCAAACATATCTACAAAGAATAATTAGGATTATGATTATAAGGGGGACATTAATAAACAATTTTTGCCTCCTGCTCCTTTTTGGGTTATACAGATGACTGTTAAATTTTCTTGAATCTGTTGATTAATTGTTTTTTTTTTCTTCATTATAAATAAATTTTAATTAATCAATATGGTCAGCAGTCTTGTATAATTTATCACCATTGTCACTGTAACAAGTGAGGATGATTAGAATTATAGAACTGAATGTCAATATTTGATTTTTGCTACATCTTCAAGAACATCAAACTGGATGAAAATATTGTTTAGATAATTTTAAAACTGTAATAAAAGTCATGTCTAATGGGACTTTTTTCTGACTGCTTTATCTAGCTTAACACAGCGTAATGGGTAACCCGTTAGGCTACTTAATGTTAATGGAGAGAAGAGGCTCCAGCATTGCTGTGAGTGCCGACAAGTTATGTCATAAGATAGTGTGATACTTAAATCTCATAATCTAGGATTGATTAGATTTAATAACTTCTTATTTTTCCAGAAAACTCTAAATAACTAATATTTTATTCCTGTGCAGAAACTCCTCCTGAAACATGCACGACTATGAGTCATCGGTCCCATCTTCCTGCCCTCCAATTCACTAGTTTTAGCTTTTTGAAAAGAACAAGCAAGAAAGAAAACGCTGTGAATGACAAGAAGTAAAAGTCAGATCACTTCCTGAAGTCACAGCCAGCTTCTGTGTTCGATCTGTGTGTGATGGAGCCATGAATGCATGAAGTGTTCTGCGGGCTATTTTATTTTTCTGCTCCTGGAAGCCAAAGAAGCAACAGTGGATTATTCCTCATATCAGCACAGGCTAAGGGAAAAGCAAATGTTAGCTACGGGCTGTGCTTAAGTCAGAGGAAGTGAGTCTCGTAATCGAAGCCAAAGGGCAGTCAAAGGGGAGCAGCTCCAGCCAGGAGGGAGTAAAGTATTCACAAGAGGTTGATAAATGTCAGTGGTAAACATGCTGAAATGGCTAAAGGTCTCAAAACCTCCTGTTGTCACTGCCAGCCCCTTTAGTCACAAATGTAAGGAAAACCCAGAGGAAACTTTAAGGATCAGTACACCCGTAAAATACTACTGCTTCTCATTCCTATCGTCGCGCTTGCTCTTTCAGACAGCAAAGCCTCTCTGAATTTATCCCTGCGATTTCACAAAGATGATGATCTTATAGCAAGGAACACTGATTTAAAAGTAATTAGTCCCTCCAGATGACAGGTCATTGTCCACAAACCCCATCGCAGCTTTGGGTATCTTAAAACTAGAGCTGCCTGCATGACTGAACCATTTGTGAAGTAAACTTTTGCAGACATAAGATGCAGAGAGAATTTGGCATTCAGCTTGTTAATGGTCTGAGACTAATGTCTGTTTTTGCAGCAGATGTGCATTCAGAGTCACCAATATCCAAACAAAAAACACAATGGAATTCTAAAAATGGCATTTATAATGTAACATAAAGCAACATACCTTCAGCAGTATGACACCGGGGCTGCTGGGTATTTTCTCACAACCAGGGTTACATAAAGCACAAGATTAAGTTAAATAGTTTGACCCACTCCAACTTCCAGTGTCACTAGATGTGGTCGCCAGGTAAACAGCTGATGCTGACACTGATGAGTTAACTTCTCCCCCCACAGATAAGAAGGGCTTCACGTGCTGAGCCATGTTTTCTTCACAAAGTATCTGAACTGAGAGCATGAAGAAAATCAAATCACTCACTAGTTTGTCTGTGAATATTCATGAGCGTTGCTATCAAACCCCATCGAGATTCATACCTCTTACGCTGGACATGAAAGGAAAGCGAGTCGATGCACGTATTCATAATTATTACCTTCCCCCCCCACAGCACCATCCTCTCCATCAACCAGGTGCTTTCAACTATCTGATCCATCTTATTAAACTCAACTCCCGTCTCTCCATCTGAGGCATTTAAGCCTGCTGCTAATTGAATGCTGCCTGACATTTTAGCTCACCCAGATCCCTGCCAAACCTGACAAACATGTCAGCTTCCGCCTTTCGGAGTAATTGGGTTTCCATCTCGGCTCAGATAGCCACCCCTTGTGGCGGTGCTTAAAGCTGGAAGCCTCGCAAGCCGTGAATGAAAACTCAGAGCTGCGCATTCATTATGTATGAATGAACACCGACAAGCCGCACGAGGTAAGTTTAGATAATTAATCAACAGCTTTCCCTCTTCAGACATCAGATCTGTCTTGAAGAAGTGGGATATCTTTGGATGAGATAATGCATGTCATTTGATGGATACTTTTCTCACTTCATTTCCATGAGGAGCATTGATGAGGTCAATTCAAACTACTATTATGAACTGTGAATGTGACTGTATTCTGTGGCTTTACCTCTACATATCCCATATTTAAGAGTAACCCACCCGATTTTGTAACATTTCAGCCCACCACACTCCTTCCATCTCCCCGTCTAACTATCCTTCCACAGGCTTCAGGGCTTTTGCTGCTCTGCTCGTTACAGCCATTTGGAGATTCGTGCCTTAGGGTAGACAGATGTTCCATCCCTCCTCTCCAGCCCCCACCTCCATCCAAGCCGCCATTCTTTTAGCTTCACCCCGACTGTGCTACCACCGCCGTGCGTGCTGCACTCCAGCCAGCAGAGCATCGCTGATTCGCTGTGAATCATCCAGTCGGCACCACGTCCCGAAAAAAGGCCGTGGGCCAAAAAGATGCTTCATCTCACCTCCTCTGCAATGTGTGGTTACATGTGCTCAGACCTGTGTGCTGCGATGGCGCCAGGTGGTACAGCTCCAGGTATGTCTGGTGTAAGTAAGCATGTGCTGGGATGACCTGTTTAATCAGGAACAGCTCCATAATTTTGCTGTAGGCTGGATTATGCAACATTTTGGAGTTGAAAATGCATAAAAATGTGTTATTTTTGCAGTCTAACCTTTTGAATATTAATTTGTCATGAATAAAGGTTTTGTCACTTCTTCTGTCACAGTAAAAAAAAAAAAAAAAAAAAGCTGCATTTGTCAAGTTCACTTGTGCTCTTTCATTAATATTTGTTTATTTTCTAAATAGCTGATGTTTTTATTTCTACCTGTCAGCTTCTCACACCAGAGAACTGGAATGGAAATGCCATTTTTTGTCCCAACCCTCGCTCTTAAGATTATAAGACTGGCACAGTGAACATGATATAATATGAATATTATTGCAATATATTACAATATAAATTGTATATATATATATTGCTTAGCTAGTACGGGTTGGACCCTTAAATCTTGGTGTCCTTTAGATGTTTAGCTCCATATTAATATGACATCACAGTTGCACAGCTGCAGATTTGTCGATCAGATTCTGTGGTTTCCCTGCATCCAAAATATGCTCTGTTACTCTGTTAATCCTTTTGCTCAGCAATTATTACCATTTGTGATTTAAGGTTTCCAAACTTTAACAGAGATGACTCAAAAGACTGTCTCATTTGCAGGCTTGCGAATAACTTGATGAGAAGTTCAGTGAATCTAAATCAGGTGTGCTGGAGCTGAAAACGGCTACAACATGCAGGAAAGGGGTGCATGAGGGCCGGGATAGAAAGTTTTAGTTTTTTTTTTTAACTTTGGAATGCATGTCTTTTAAAACGTGTCGTTCATTGTCAAACAAGGAGCAAAACATCACGACCCTGAAAACAAATCCGCTGAATGGAACTCCATTAATTGAACTGCTCACTCCAGTGTCCAGATGATAAACCAGCACAGCATGCTTTGACTTGAGCTACAGAGACTGTTTGAAGTCAGAATAATGATCCTCCAATCCCAATTTCTGATGATAATTTTGAGCCAGGATTTTCTCAGCAGGGCCTTTAAAGCATTTGGAGAAGGAATGAGTTCTTCATCCTTTTTTGTTGTCAGATCTGGAGTCTGTCATTACTGATTCAAATTGGCCTCCATAAGAGAATTGCAGAATATCAAACATACTTGTTGTCTAGTATAATTATGTTATTACATGTGTATATCAGGAAAAAAAAAAAAAAAAGTGGCACTGTTTAAAACAGTTAGTTTTGTCTGATTAGCAGCATAGACCCGAGATATTTCATGGTATTGGATCAGGGTTCTGTGGTGGTCGGAGGTTGTATCTCATGGTTTGTGATTGGATCAGAGTTCAGCAGTGTCAATACAGAAAAGTTAACTGATGTCACTTTGTAGTCCAACGAGTTTGAGATGCAGAGTTTTATGGTCAGAAAACTATGCTGTGCACCCTTGAGGTCACATGTTATCCAGGAATGATGGACTACCACATTCTACTCACATTACATCAGCATGGATGAAGAAGAGGATCTGGCCCTGGACTGACCTGCAGTCCAACGATGAGAATGAGACTAAAAAGTGCCTAAAACTGTTCCTCATTTTGTATCCTCAGTGCAAAAGCTTTTATTTGTATTTATTTATAAATTTGAGTGGTCCTGAAATGCAATAATTAATGGATATTACCTAATTAAATGAAGTCAACAAAGTATTAACTGCATTAAGCCCATATTGTCCGTCATGAATTAAAAAACAAACATTGTTGCATTTTTACCAGAGATGTCCGATATTATCAGCCTACCGATATAATCGGGTAGTATCGGCAATAAAATGCAATCTTGGACATTTTTGGTTTATACTTTTTAAATGTTACAACTTTTACATAATATGGACACAATGAATATCAAATTCTGTGTTTCCTCTAATTTTAAACAATCAAGAGATATATTGTATGGTTTTCCAAATATTTTTGTTTGTTTGGCACAACTTGTTCGAAAAATATCAGTATCGGTTGATATCGATATCGGATATTAGAGTTAAACAAAATTGGTATTGGACATCAGTAAAAAAGCTGATATCAAACATTCATAGTTTTTACTCTTCATTTGAAAGAACGTTTTTCAGCACTAATTAATTTTTCATTTCCCATATTTTTATGCATTTTCATTTGTTAGAATGTCATTCTCTCATTTATTTTAATTTTAATTTATTTAATTTAATTTATTTTTATTTTTTTGTATTTTGATCAATTCTTTCTTTTTCACCACTGTAAGCATGTATTTTTGTCCTTTCATTTATTTATAATTTTCTTGCAATCATCTTTATTATTTGGAGTTATTGTTTGGTTCATTTTTTTACTTTATCATTTTAATTGCAGCCTTTTTTTTTTTTTTTAGCCCAACAATTAATTTTTACCATTTTTTTTTTACAAAATAACGACCCGTCATTTTTTATATACTTTCAGTTACTTGAATTAACAACCACAAATTGATCATGTTTACCCATTTGTGACCTTAATCAACAAGCTCTGAATTACCTGGCCCTGTTTTCATGACCCTACACATTCATGCACATTTTTTTTCCCTATGGTCATTATTTCCAGCAGTTTGGCAATACAAAATATTAACATTTATTTTTCATTTTTAAAATGTTTTCTAAAAGGAGGCAATGAAGTAAAACCCTCTGAAACACTGCTGTACAAGAGAAGTGTCCTCTGAGACAAAGTTAAACTCCGCCCACCTGACGCTGTCCTTACAGCTGCAGAAGGGTGCAGTTGTTCTCTGCAACAAGGAAACTCAGGCGGGCACCCACACGAACTGGCAGCCAATTAAAGCCTTTGTTGTTGAAACAAGTGAGAGCAGCAACTGCGACTCATGTGAGAGAGTATCTAGAGTAAAGCAACAGAAAGTGAATCCATCTGCCACTCAATGCTTGCCTGGAAAAGTCCCTTTTGTTTTCCAACCATTAGAAGCAATACCCATTTGTATGACTGCAATCATTTTTTTTTTTTTTTTGTTTTTTGGAGCAGCACTCAGATCCCCAGCCATTTACTATAATAATGTGCTCACATACAAAGTCTCAGGCTAAAACCCCAAATCATTTCCCCTAACATGGACTGGAGCTCTTTTCACTCATGTGTAGCCTCAGTGTGAAGCCACTATATGAAAATTGATGTAATTGCTCTGTTTTCAGACTGTTTTTCTCTCCAGGTGACCTCAGGGTCAGACCTCTGTTTATCCATTTTTCCTTCGTTTTTCAGTTTCTCCCTCCCATGGTGCTTTACGACCAGACATGCCTGATTTCCCCTCCAACACTGGGAACAGAAAGAGGGTTTTTGTTCGCTACCACCAAGATTTGCCATGGAGCTGACGATGAGTGATGAACCTGTTACCCTCCCTCTTGAGTGCGTTTGCATGTGTGCTTGTTGGAGGGCAAACAACATCTTATTTTTGCAATTGTTTATATCACAAGTTATTTCTCAAAAATGGTTGTGTGTAACTCTGTGGGTAAATTTTGATAGATACCTGACACTTACGGTGCTCTACAGAAGTTTGCCAGGTATTTATATCCCATCCAGAAGGTTCAAAACCCAGGCAAAAAAATAAGAAAATTTGAAGAGACCCTATTTAGTAAATTGACATTAACTGATCTATGATAACAATATTATATTTTTAGCTTTGAAAAGGGTCACTTTCACTGTTATATCACCTGTACTTTGACCTGCAAATTATGATAAAGCCAAAGAAAATCAAAGAAACACAGGAGCAAACAAAGATCAACAAGTGAACAAAAAGTTCTGTCAGGATGAAAAAGAAAAATAATAGTTCTTTATGGCTGGAAAAAGACCAAGAAAATGTTTCAGAGGCATGTTGGAGCCAAAAGCAGCTGAGGTGAGAGAATAGTAGGTAAATAGTAACTGCTGGAGGTAAATTGTAAATATCTAAATAGTTTGTTGTGTGCTTGTCTCCTCTGATATGCAGAAGAGAAAAGGTTCCATGACTCGATATGTGTGTTATTTCTACAAAGTACTGTTCGTAATAAATTCTGTCTTGTTGTTTCAGTTGGCCTTTATGGTGCTATATCTATTAATATAGTAATTTTACATTATTTTGGCCTCATTATCTGACAACTAAGGCTGTGCTAAAATTTTTTGACAGGAATTAAAAGAGTTTAAGTTTTATAGGTATTTTTGCTTTAAAAAAAAACAAACAATGGGAAATAGAAAACCAAAAAAAGTGTCGTGGTCTTTTAAGGTCTGAGCTATGCTGGCAGAGTGGACAACAGTGACAGCCACTTGTTGGTGTGACTGTGGCATAAAGTGGCAAATTGGAGCAGTCAGATAAAAGCCATATAAAGGTTACTTAGTTTTTCTAGACTGAATTGTGTTCTACTGAATTATAGACATGCCTAGAACTTCATAGTTCCATTTCTCAAGATGTTTAGCAACGATCAAGGCTCAGAGGAGTAAAGCCAGGAACGGATGATGCTAAAGGGTCCGACATCAGGTCTACTTTGCATGATACGTCTCTTTCATGTCACATGGAGGTTGTGAAGGACACTTGTGGAGTGGCAGACCATGACGGTGGGCTGACTGTTAACGAAGCTGACCAGAGAGCTTGTTTTAGATCACACTATGAATCTAACCAGGGAAAGATCCAAGAAGAGTGATGTTTCCCTCTAGACCACAGACCTGGGACCTCATTTATAAAACTGTGCGAAGCTGACTACAGGTGGTGTACGTACGGAAAACAGGAGATGCGGTGCAAAAAAACTTCCCGATTTATAGAGCAGTGCGCATGTCCCACACCTGTTTTGCTTTATAAATCCGGATCAATACTAAATTTTGAGCTATTAAGGGAACATCTTGTCACACCCACATGCTGGCTATAAAAGGTCAGGCGAACGCCCCGATGAATAACAATCAATCTCATTTCCATGACGGTTCAGCAGGAAAACAAGCAAAAAGGGGGATTTTCTGACAAAAGAGTTTGGAATTTTAATAGATAAAATATTTTTACATTTTACAACCTTATTTGGTGGAAGCGGGATGGACATCAGCACCGCCAGAAAGGCAGAGGAGCGTCAGCAGGTGACAGATGCTGTCAACGTGTCTCATCAGACCATCAGCCATGTCCAGAAAGTAAAAATAAAGCGGTCAGACGATAAAATGTAGGGAGATGTCCTTGCAGGTATGTCCTTGCAGAGGACACAATAATCGCCATCAAGAAGGAGGTGCAGCAGTTGGTGAGAAATAAATACCAACCTGGCAGAAATTACACCTGAATATAAAGTTTAAATAAATCAGAATTGTCTACCTCTGATGTGTTGCATCCCTTCTAGACGCCACGTAAAGAAACAGTTTGGTTCCAACATGAGGGTGTTTGAGATCCTTTCAGGTGAACGTGACATGTTGCCATTTAGTGCAATGTAATGAAGCATATGCCTCCACTTTCTTGCACACATTTTCAGCATCGAGGCACCTCTGCCTGCACTTCATCGGCCCAATGGCTGCTACACCATGGTGTGTCTGGTTGTAGAGAACATAGTTCTGTTGTTCTGCGCTCTGGGTTGGGAAAAGGAGCGAGCAGCCCCAACCTGTCAGTCATTTCCCTTTGGAAGGTGCCAGGCTCAACACCAGAGTCTCCATGCGCCATGTCCAGCAGCAGGGACAGAGAAGCCACTGTGCGCCTTTACGCAGTTGGGTGCATTTTATATCCAACCATCACTTCATGTTCTGTACATCTGCAAGTCAGGGAAACACCCTGATAATAGCCTAATGATGCATGACCACGGCATTTTAATTGCAATTATTCATTTAGACCTTTATTAATATGGCATCGTGTGCATGACTTCTTAATTGTGTGAAATGGCTTTTATAACATGTTTTGTTTCAGAACAGATTTTAGTGTTTTAGTGGTGGAATAATAATATCAAATTTGCATTTTCTCAGGTTTTGTATATGCTGTTAATGTTCAACACTTCTGTGTGAAACTTTGGGATTTTGAACACATTTCTCAAATTTCACATAATTTCTTTGATTTTCTTTTCTGCCTTTGGTGTAGCCAAAAGATTTTGTGCATATGACCGGGTCGGAGTCGGCGTGGAGGTAGGGGCATTTTACCACCAAGTCGTGTTTTTATGAATCCTAAAAGTTGCCTAACATTGGCGTCTGCCGGGTTTTGTGCCTGCAACAGCTTTATAAATGAGGCTCCCAATCTTTAATTTTAAGGAGTTACTGAGGGGTCATGAGAGTTTGCTCATGCAGCCTACATGTGATGTGTAGACCTAGAGAAAGCTCAAAGCAGGTCCCCGTACAACCAAAACAAGAGCTGCGCCTGCATCTTTGGTACAACTTTAAACTCATTCAAGGCTTTGACCCCATCAGGAGCCCATCTCCATGCATAGTCAGCAAGAGGAGAGTGTCTGGCTTAGAAACCTTTCTGCAAAGGATGTGGATCAGTTGCCTTCCTCAAGACATGGCCTTCAGCTCATAGTGGATTGTTTCAAGCTTAGTGTGAAGCAGGGAGGATGGAAATCATCGCTCCAAAGTCTAAAGCCACAGCTGGTTCTCAACCGGAAAAGTCTGCAACAAAAGAAGGAGTTTGAGCGTCTCAGGATTTTATGTGATGGCAAGTTAAAGCATGCCCGACTGAGACAAGATGCTGGGGGAGACCCAACATATACTGGAGGGAGTATATATTCCTTCTGACCAGGCAAAACGTTCGTTGCCTCAGCAACCAATCTTGGATAAATGAAAGACAAGTGATGAACAAACAGAGACATATAGAAGTTCTTAACATGATTTCACCCCTCAGATGCTCGGAGTGTCATAGTATGGCTGGCATGCATTAGCATCTAACCAGACAATTGTCCCACTTTGGTTCTACAAATATGTTTTTATGAATCCAAAATCTACAGAAAAGCTTCTTCTCCTTGTTTCAGTTTTGTTTTGTTTTCTCATTTTTGCCTTTGGTTCCTGCAGCCTCATTGTAAAGTTATAAAGTTGTTTTCAATTGATTTCACCAGGTAAAATAAAGGTTGAATATCATGAAATAAAAATGCCCATACCTGATACAGTGAAGATAAGAAAAGAACAACTTTATGAAAAAATGTCAAGAAATCAAAGGAGCCAGTTTTAGTTTGTGAATTTATGGAAGAAAATGTTAATCTCTGATTGTTTAACGTTCTGCGGCTTAAATAAATCCACTCTCAACCCATAGATAAGAATGATTTAAAGATATTGATCTATCAGAGGTGAAGCTGACTGCCTGTTTCTGACTGCGTTGAACGCTGTGTGAGCAGCACTGCAACAGAAAGAGTGTTAGGTGCCGCACGCTACAACAGATTTCACTCACTTTATCTACTCTTAAACCTTTGCTCTCAGAGGAAACGCAACAGTCCAAAGGATTGAAAGTAGTTTTTTTCTTTTTTCTTTTTTTTTTTTTCATTTGTTTATTCATTTTATTTGTTTATTCATTATCAAAAAACACAGCCGGTAATATAAAGTCATAGGTGATGCTGCCTAAAACAAATGTTAAGAAGCACATTGTTGAAAAAGACAAGGATGCCACTAATGCATGTAAACCTGCTGACAGACCACTGTTACAGATGTATACAGCTGCTGAAATCTGCCTCATTGACGGATCATAAGTTGCTTGTCGTGTTTATCTTATTGCTGGTAACACCGTAGACTTGCAAATACAAGGGCTACATCTGTGTTTTTAGGTGTGTCTATGATTAATCGTAAATAAATACACACAAGTCCTTAATAAAACAAAGTATTTGTAGAGTTTCAATTCCTTTACTTTCGCTTCCTCCTTAGTCTGTCACACATGTTAACAGCTGTTTTCCTGAATGCTGCTCATTGAGCCTCTCCCACCATGCAAAACATTTATGAGCTCCCTTCCTCCTGAACAAGGCCGGCTTCCCAGTTTTTCTGGCACTTTTCCATTTTTCTGACTCATTATTTTACTGAAGCAACTCGTGTCTCTTGATTGTATTTAGCCTAAATTTAAGTTAGGACTCAACCTGAGATTAGTGTAAAAATGCAAACAGACTGTCAAACTGTGTTCGGTTATATTCACACTGCAGGTTGTTCACATTTTAATTTGATGTGACTGCCATTATACTCCAGTGTGAACTATGGCAGGAGTACCCAAATCCAGTCCTGGAGAGCTTATTATCTGACAACACCCCTTCTCCATCACACCTGAATCGACAAAGAGTTGAAGCTGTTGAAACACTGTATATATTTTGCAGATCCAATATACACCCATAAAGGTCAGATGGACTGTACCATTTGCCTGGAATGATGTGAATGCACAGCTTATATCAATTCCCTTTTTTAATTATCTGTCACTTTCACCAAATTCACCAGTATTGACAACAAAGTTAATTGCAGCAACTATTGTGAAACACTGACTTTTTTTTTTTCCCAAAATATTAAGCAATTTACCTTTCAGTACACATGTGTATGTATATATCTCTCTATATATGCATATATATATATATATATATACATATATATATATATATATATATATATATATATATATATATATATATATATATATATATATATATATATATAATCAGTGTGTATGTATATGTATATATACCTCAGTATCAGTATGTGCATGTTTGTGTGTGTTTGTTTGTTCATGTGTATATGTGTGTGTATGCAAATCCAAATTTACACAGAATGACCCATACAAGTATCTTGGAGTTCAGCTGGACAACAAACTGGACTGGAAATGCAACACTGACTACATCTACAAGAAAGGTCAGAGCAGACTAGTTCTTAAGGAAGCTGAGATGGTTTAACATCTGCACCAAGATGTTGCATATCTTCTATAAGTCTGTTGTGTAGAGTGCAGTCAGCTTTGCAGCATCTGCTGGGGTAGTAGCATCAGAACCAGAGACTTGAAAAGAATCAACAAACTGATCAAGAAAGCTGGTTCTGTGCTTGGAGTAACTCTGGAGCCGCTGGAGCTGATTGTCCAAAGAAGAATGCTGCACAAGCTGATGAAGATGATGGAGGATTCTTCACACCCTCTCCACAACACAGTGAAGAAACAGCAAAGTGTGTTCAGTGAGAGGCTTCTTCAGGTCCGATGCAAGACTGAAAGATACAGAAGATCAATCCTGCCAGCAGCCATCAGCCTCCGGAACAAGACCTCCTCAAATTAATTATTATTATATACTACAATATTGAATTTCCTTTTGGGGATTAATGAAGTATTTTTCATTGCATTTCATTTTAAAATTTGAGTTTACATGAAAGATTATTTCTGCAACCCATGTTGATTTTACTACTATTTATTGCTGTTATATTTTATTATTTTTTGTATTATAGGGAGTGTTATGTGTTTTCTGTCATCGGACTACAGATAAAAATTAGCATTATGCTAAGGCTGGTATATGTACAGCAATTTTTGGCTGTTCATTAAAATGCCTGTTCCCATTCAAATGAAATGAAATGAAATGAAATGAAATTAAAAATGAGCTTAAAGCCTCATGAGAATCCTGGCGACTTTTTGTTTGTTTTTGTTTGCAGCAGAAGCCATGCTTTCACAACATGGTGGCACTACGAGTTGGGGAGAGAGAGTTGCGTGAAGATGTGTGAGACGGAGATCATTAACTTGCACCTGTGTGTGAATGTGAGTGAGGGCGATGGCTGACAGACAAACGCAGACATTTCATGTGTGCCTGTATTAGACGGCACGATGCTGTGTGATCTCGACTGTCTCTCCCGCCGCATTGTTGCACAGGCTGTGTAGCTTGCATGTCCATGTGTGGGAGAAGATATTAACAGCCTATCAAGCTGTTTACAGGTCTTCATCTACCGGCTGCTCTGAGTGTTTAAACTGACTTCTTGTGTTGTTGGTTTTTATGGATGTACAGGCTGTTGGGATCTCCTGTTGTTCTCACTGCAGCGCCTAATTAGAAACACTTCTGAGTCTTTATAATAGGCTTTCCTGAGGTCCAGCTACTCAGCGAAAGTTAACAAGTGGAAATTTTTAACCCCATTCCTCCTCTTATTTAAATCGGATTTTGCATTTAGCAGGATCATGGATTCATCTGTTATCAAATGGGAGTAAATATTTCTGTTTCCTGCTGTGCACCAACACACTGCAGCCATGACAGCAACTGGAAATGAATCACCGTCGCAGCTGTTTTTACTTTCTCTCCAGCAGCACCAATGCTCGGACGCAGACACGGTAAAACTGGTACTTTTTGTTGTGCGAACGAATATGGCGCTCATTAAAGTATCACACAATCCAAAAACTCTACATGGGATGACAAAATAAATAAATAAAAATCTAATTCTCAGAATCCTAATGGTCGTGGGCGATAACGGAACCAGAAAACAATTTCCCAAATTGGCCAGAGCACGGAATAAGGTGCTAACTCTTATCAGCACTGAACTGCTGCCTCTAATTTCCTTCACACCTGAAGAGCTTAAATCAGCAACTTCATTCGACTCTGAACCAACCTGAACAACCACTGAATGACTTCTACACAACTTTTAATCAATACACAGGAAAACATTCAGGTCCAGATTGTTCTTATTTGCAGTCCAGTTCCTCCCTCTCCTTGTACAGTAATCTCTTCTTTACTAACCTTTTCCAGAGCATCTTTTCCTCCTGTTTTCTAAAAACATATATGTTTAATACATTAAACAGGATTTCTTGCTTCACTAAAGCTTGATCACATCTGCTTTGGATCATGTTAAAGTTACAATCAATAAGTTTTTAAGCTGAGCGGGGCACATTTCAGACGTAAAATGTCCCTTTGTTATCCTCCTTCTGGAGACTTTTAGCGCTGATATTTGTCTTTACTTTGCATACAAGATGCAAGCTTATCAGTAAATTCCTCATTTTAATATTTGAAGAAAAACCGCCTGAAGTCCATCTCTGTCTCTGCTGAACTGATAACTGAACGATAAACATCAGCTGGCTCTCGCTGTGCTTAGCCTTCGCACGCGTTCGTCTCATTGGCTGTTTCCGTACCTTAAGCTTCCCACCGGGGACGGATCACACACAGGAAGGTAGCTGAGGTGTTGCTGCATTTCATTTTGAATAATTAACCAAGAGAAAATTACCTTTCCTGACAGAGACATGTAAAGGGAATCGGGTGAGGGGAGTCCAACAGAGCAGATGCTTCTAACTATTCATTGACCGAAACCCAGGAAAAGGCAGAGGTGGTGTCTGCAGGTCTGCTGTACGGACATGTCAGGGTATTTTCTTAGCTGCCAACTAAGCGTCAGTATGGATTCTGCATATTAATACAGCAATGGTTGTTCATCATGCAATTTCTAATGATAAATCAGGCATTATAGAAACCATTTTTAATCAAAACCCAGTGAAATCCTGAAGAAAAAAAGAAGACCATTACCTTTCTCTTGTTGTTGGGGCTCACATATAAATAACTGAGGATGGTTTTCGCTCCGACTTTGTCGTTCAGTTTCTGGTACGTTGCTCCATAGTCAGTTGACCTGAAATTTAATCAGAGAGGTCTGATGAACATTTGGTAAATTAATTGCTGCAATTAAAAGCTTCCCCCTTGAGAATTCAGTGTGACGGGGAAAGAGCGCAGAGGAGATTTTTTTGGAGTCGACGTGAAACCCAGTGGGAGAACAGGGGCCTCATCACTACACCTCTGTGCAGACATCCAGACGCACATATGTGGAATTACTGCTACACTGGAAGCAAATTTAACATGCAAGTGAGCGGCTTATGATTTGTTGTACACGCAGGATGCATTGTTTCTGTTGTCTTTGCATCAGTGAAATCCAATCTATTTATACATGATCATTAGCACAAGCCTTTGTCTTCACTAGACTGAAATCTGACAGAGGATTTTCAATTCTTATTGATATTGTCTTTATCTAGAAGGACCAACAAGTTGAAAAGACATGCGCAGCTCTGAAAGTGTGCTATTTTCTACGACAACTAACTTAACGAAGTTCATCAGAAGCAGCAACATAGTGGGAGCGTGTCATAGTGGAGGTTTTTTTTTGTTTGTTTTTTCCTTCCCCATCAGACTCAGCTTTGCTTCACCCAGTGGGACCCCAGCAAAAAGAATAGAAAGTTTTTGGGGTTTTTTTCATGCCTGGTGTTATTGTTCCTAAAGAAACAGCAGCTCTGCATTTGTTCTCTGCGATGCTGGAAACATGAAGCACGTCCGTCTGCTGGCAGCAGTTATGGCTCATTGCACCGGGCTTCACTGCTAATTCTGAGCATCCAGAAACACGGTTAAACGTGTGAGGTGTTATTAAAAGTGTTTGTCGAGACAAAGGAAACGAAAGAAGAACTGGTTTAAGATGAAGATGTGGCTTGGTTCCATTTAATCCTTTGTAAGAGACTGGTTTAGCACCTACAAAGGCCTGCTGGTGTGTTTTGTTTCAGATTTTAAAACTTAGAGAGAAAAACATCACTAAATAAAATCTTTATGGAAGTGAAACAAGTTATTTTTCCTAATTTAATCAAACACTGTTTTCTGCTTAGGAGGCATGAGAAATGTTTGTCTTTGCTTCAGAGTGAGGAGAATAAATCCTAAAATCACATCACAGCAGCATGATGATGATGATGATGATGATGCTCATCACCCATAACAGCTGGAAGCAGGTTAAAGTCAAGTTGAATATGACCAAGACTTAAATGCCACTGTTGCAATATACACTCATGGCCACTTTATTGGACACCTCTTACTTTCTTTCTTTGTAGCGTCAAAGACAACCGTCAGTTTATGGAACAATGAAATCACAAAATGTTTGCACAATCCACAATTACACATCATCATGTTTTTTGTTCTTCTCCTTTCATGTATGTTTGTATAGCTCGGTAGGAGAAATATCAGCTGCACATCGATGATGGGAATCTTGTGTTCCACTGCATTCAGCAGATTGAGATCTGGTGACTGTGGAGATCATTGAAGTACAGTGAAGTTATTGTCATGTTTGAAGAAAGCCGCTGGAGATGGTTTGAGCTTTGTGACATGGTGTGAAGTAGCCATCAGAAGACCACTGTGGTCATAACAGGATGAATTTGGTCAGGATCAATAGTCAGGAGCGCTGCAGTGGTTAAATCATGCCACGTTGGCAGTGAGATGCTCAAAGTGAGGCAACTTTTATCCATCTTTATTTAGTTTTGGTGAGTCTGTGTGAATTGTAGATTCAGTTTCCTGTGATTGGCTGACAGCAGTGCCAGGGTGGTCTCCTGCTGCTGCAGCCGTTCTGCTTTAAGGCTGGAGGTGTTGTGTGGTTAGAGATGGTACTGTTCATATCATGGTTGGAACCAGCAATTATTTGACTTCTAGTTGTCTTTCTATCATCTCAAACCAGCCTGACCATTTTCCTCAGACCTCTGACATCAACAAGACATAATGGTTCAGGCAACTGCTGCTGACTGGATATTTTCTCTTTTTCAGACCCACCTCTGTAAAGCCTAGAGATGGTTGTGTGGAAAGATCAGCACTTTCTGAAATACTCAGATCAACCTCCATATTGTGTTCCAAGTCTCTTAAATCCCCTTTCTACCTTATTTTCATCCTCACCATTAACTTTAGTGAGTTCTCTTGACCATGTCTAAATGACTACATGTATTGGCTTGGCGAACTGTGATTGGCTGATTAGATATGTGAGCCAACAAACAGTTAGACAGATGGGTCACTAAAGTTGTGCCCATGGAGTTATTGGCCGGTCAGAAAAATAAAATAAAAATAATCCAGAAAGTTTCAACTTGTCCGTCACAGAAAATGTGGAATTTGTCGCTGAAACGATTTAAAAACAATAATTTCGGCTTCTGTGAAAGACAGACTTCTTCCTCACAGCCATGTTGCACCAGCAGTTAGACATCAAATAAAAGTGTATATATAGTTTATTTTATTTAGTTTAGCTCTGACCCTCAGAGGTGTCTGCTTGTGCACATGGTTAACAGGTTGTGCTGTAAAACAGCCTGTTGTCTATGTGAATTAGTCACTACAGTCTGTAGAGAATGAGCTCCGTCTGTACAGTGTGAAACTGTAGAGAATAAGCTGTCATGTTGTCAGCTTCATTCTCTAAAGACAGTCAAGAGGCTTTAACTGTGAATAAAATATTTCAATTCCCAATTATTCTTCAGAAAAGATTACACCCATCTTAGGCGGTTTACTTCTGTTCTGAGGTTTATAATTAAAGCTTGTTTTCAAGTTCTGCAAGTGGAAAAAGACTTTGTCTGAGCATATCATGAAATGCTGAGAACGTTTTGCTAATTTAAGCACAGCCTTTCAACACATGCTGATATTACACTTTTTTCACCATCGCTATGTAGCTGTTATTTCTCTCACATGTTGCCTGGCAAGGATTCCGCCACACTGTAAAAGTCTCCGGCTCATATTTATATCCAGAGGAGCAACCAGCGAGAAGATGCTACCTTTAAGATGTTTTGTGTCAGATTCATACAGGAGCATCCTGCATACCTGAAAGTCTTGCAGAAACAGTGCTGTAAAGGATGTCTGTTTATGTGACATGTTATTTTTAAAACTTTTTGAACATTTTATTCTTCATTGCAATTTGCTGTCTTACTAATTATTTTTGTAATTGTACAAAGTATAGCGGAACAGAGTGAGCTTCTCTTCTCGATTTGAATGAGGGTAAATGAACAAAAGTAGATCTGTTGTTCTTGCTTTCTTTTGGATAATTGATGTATTTTAGTCATCTGCTGCACTGCATTGCAATTAAAAGACAGATGTCACATTGATGAACTATTCATGCGTGTGATTATATAAAATCCGAGTGTTTTGATATTTGTAAAGCTAACAATGATGAGTGAAACTATTATCTGAAAATATCTCTGTGTAAACTCTGTTCAGGATCCAACAATGAGGCTTTGCCTGATGTAAGCTGATTACAGGAAAAACAACTCATTTTGTTCCCGGATCTGTTTCATTTTTATGAGTGTGGTATTTCCACAGATAAAAGTTGTCAAGCTGGATGTAAAGTTCTTGTGGACCATGTACCATTTGTCCATTTTATGTCACTTAAGCGTTTATTATTTCATGTATAACCCATCTCATTGTAGACGTGTGTATGTCTGTGTGTGTTTGCCGAATGTGGCTGTCTGGGGGGAACTGGGTCTGGTGTGTTGAGCTGGAAGGGATCAGGTGGTGCTGGGGTGTAAGAGAAGTGTATTCTTGATGCATTGGAGTGGTAACCTTATTCCCAGAGTGGAAGTAATTAAGAATGTTAAGGATGAAACATTTTGTAACCATTTTCTTATTATTCTGTTTACAATGAATGAATTTTGTGGAAAGCATAAATAAAACAAATTAAAAAAAAAAAAAAAAACAATCAAAGAAAAACAGAATATGGTGATTTGTAACCTTATATTACATATTCTGTATATATATATATATTCACCTTAATACAACACACAGAAAGGTTTATCAAGGCTCAGACTGATAATAATTTTTTCTGTGCAAATTCCCCCTTATTTTGGATTTCATGCCTGGAAAAAAAAGAAGGAGGGGCAATGAAAGACTGATAAAGTTGAGGAATGCTTAAAAGAGACATATTCAGAATATTCCACAGGTGACCAGGTAAACTGAAAACAGGTGAGTGCCATGATTGGGTATAAAAGCAGCATCCTCAAAATGCGGGGCAGGGGTCCCCACTTTGTGAACAACTGTGTGAGCAAATAGCTTAAAAGTTTAAGGAACAACGTTTTTCAAGTTGCAAGGAGTTTAGATATTTCATCATCTACGGTCCATAATATCATCAAAGGATTCAGAGAATGTGGAGGAATCTCTGTATGCAAGCAGCAAAGCTGAAAACCGATATCGCATGCAGAGACCGTCCACATTTCAAACTGCTTTTAGATAACATGGATGTCATGTCCTCCGGGCCAGATAGGAAAAGGAATATCTGGACTATTTTCAGTGCAAAGTTTAAAAGCCGGCATCTGTGATGGTATTGGGTCGTGTTGGTGCCAATGGCATGAAGGCACCATTAATGCTAATGGTTCATACAGGTTTTGGAGTGACATACTGTGTTCCCAAGCAGTGTCTTTTGCAGACACATCCCTGCTTATTTCAGCAATACAATGCTCAGCCACATTCTGCACATGTTAATAGTTAATGACTGCAGGTACTGGACCAGCCTGCCTGCAGTCCAGACCTGTCTCCCAATGAAAATACGTGGCACATTATGAAGCACAAAAATACAGCAACAGAGCTGCTGTATTTGACTGTTGAGCAACTAAAGTTGTGCATCAAGCAGGAAGAGGAAAAAATTCCACCAACACAGCTCCACTACTTTGTGTCATCAGTTCACAAAGGAGTGTTATTGAAAGGAAAGGTGAAGCAACTTGTGATAAACATGCCCCCATCCCAGCTTTTTTCAAATGTATTGCAGTCACCAAATCCAAAATTAATTTAAAATTGCAAAAAACTATAACGTTTTTTCAGTTTTAACATTAAATATCTCGTCTTTGTAGTGCATTAAACTGAATATAGGTTCAAAAGCATTTGCAAATCATTGTATTTTGCTTTTATTCATGTTTTACACAACATCCCGTCTTCATTGGAATTGGGATGGTAGTTTATATGTTGTCAGACGCCTCGAGTCGAGCATTTAATTAACCCATAAACACACAAACACAGGAAAGCTAGTTCAGAGATTATCATAAAATAAATGGAAGTGCATCATATTTACCAGATGTCTCCACTATCCCGGCACATTCAAGAAGGAATAAATCAGGTGTTTAATTAGTCTCTAAAGCATTTATGCTCCACAAGTGCTGCAAAGAGGAAAAAAAAATCCTCATGGGGGAGCATGTGCACACGGCTGTGATAACTCAGCACCCCCTTCCTGTTTAAAGCTCCTCCTCTATCCATACAAACATTAGAGAACATTGGTAGGATTGATGTGATCATCTTTAAGAAAGATTTAAAAAAAAAAACACGTTACGTACCCTTTTTTTCATTTGGCAGCGTATCTTTATGGAGGAGCCCAGGAAGTGGATTTTTCTGACACTTCTTCATTATCTTCATAAATTACATGGTTATGAACCACTTACAGCCCAGGAAATCCAGCCAGTCCTCAAAGGAGTCCTGAAATATTCAAAAGTTGGTCGGCGGTAATGTGAAATTTGTGCTGGTTTCAGATTTTAGCATGTGAGACTCTCTGAAAGTTTGAGCGACTTATCTGAGCTGTCAGGTCTAATTTGTTTGGAGAGGTCTGAAGCTCAATCAAGGAGCGCTTCTCATTTCACATGAAGATGGAGAAAAAGCCCAAAGCATGCAAATTGTAAAAATGCAGCGAAGGCACCGCTTAAAGCTCCGTTGTACTTCAAATAAAGCAATCACTCACATCGACCCATTATTTATTTATTTATTTTTTTTTTTTTCCAAGCGGCTGTCCTTGTTTGATGGTTCAACGTTTTCAGAAAGCTTCACGCTTTGCGTTTACAACCAGCCATAATACGGAGATATTCATGGCATATTGTCAATTTTCTTCACTTCCCTCTGAGACTTACTTTGGGCTGGTTTCCATGGTGAGCAAATGCATCACCATCTGATGGAAGAATCTAGTATCATTTATCAGAGACCATCACAGTCTAACTTCATTGGACAATGACATCATCAGACTATTGATCAGCTCTTGTCACAGAATAACTTGATTTAAGGCCCAGTGACGTATTGTTAGTGTGGCAGCAACTTCAACCACGGAGCAGTAAATGGGGCCGGCCCTGCAGATCCCAGGAAGATGAAAGCTGAATTAAGTGAAAAATTACAGTTTCTCAAGGACGATAATTCTAACTGAAACTCGCCAGCCTTGTTGCTCCATCTTGGTTCAGATGCAGCTCTGCTCATACAGCGCACATCATCAGGATGTTAAACCCACAGCAGCCTGTTGGCTTAAACCAGAGAGAATGAGACGATCTGAGGATCCAAGCATTGTATAAGTTCTCTCATACCGACGTGGCTCAGTGAGGAAAATTGATTCTGGATATATTAAAAGGAAATCTAAGCTTTGAAAATGTTCACGCAGACTCCAACTCAGCCAAAAGCCTGATTCAAAACCTCTTTTTACGCTCTAGAACAGATTAGAATTCTGTCCACAGCTGCATATTAAAAGGCTTATTAGATAGTTGCATTCATATCTTCCAGAGTCTACTATACATTGATAGGCAGCTACTGGACAGCGTTTACATCCTCCATGGGGAATTTGATTAATCACGGTTTGGGGGGGTGAGAGCTGCTTGTATGTCAGAATAGTTAACTGCATCAGTGTGCAGAAAACAGCAGCAGCAGCAGCTCTGCTTCAGACACCGGACAAGCAGCAGCTGCGATGACTGTTCCACGATGAAATTTATGAAACTCGGCACGCTCACACAGTATATCATTTGAGTAGCGGGCTAAATCATACCCTTCCTTCCCTCCACATCCGCAAAGCCTTTCCATCATAAGCCTGCCTGTCACATTTGATGGCGCACCTCTGCACTTAAAGCTGCGGGGTTGTGAACGTTTTAAAAACGACAAAGCTCAAAGTTTAGATGAAGAATATAAGAAAATAGCGTTTAAACACCCCAAAACAGACATAACTATTGCTCTTTAGACAGAGAAATTTAAGTATTTATTGACAACAAGCATTGGTGGAAATATGAACGAATACAAACTGGATACAAATTATGACATAAAAAAATGTGAAAACACGGCCATGTGGACCTGAGGCATGAGTAAATATTATCATTCGCTCTATGATTCAATTCTACATTTAAAATTCAGTCGATTAAGGTTATATTAATATTTGAGAGTGATTCAAACTAGATTTTAACTAAATAAGAGCAATAAAAAAAATATCATTTTTCTTAAATTTGTGTCAGTGAGCGGCTGATGTCCATTTTAATGGCTGATTAAATTCTTTAATCAGAAATGTTGATATGACAGCCTTGGATCTGTAAGTTCTGAAGCATCTGAAGCTCATGAGAGCACGTTAACTTTAGCACCTATTATTTTCCTGGTTTTCTGCCAACGTTGCTTCAGATTTGTTGTCTTTAATGAGTGCAACAGTCGCTCTGTAGTTTACTAAACATATTGTTTACGTCCAGGGATCTAAATCCAAGGCTTTGAGCATGATAAATTTCAAAATTCAATTTGAAAGGTAAAAATAGACATTTACAAAGTACTTGTTAAATTAACGATGCATCTTTTGAGATGAGTTTGCTTTGAATGTTTGAATTCATACAGAGTATTCAGCCGCAGCTGCTCTGTAGGCTTTGGCGGGACTTTTGATGGACACACACACATGAACAATGACATGCAAGGAAGGCTTGAATCATACCATTATAACCCTAAAAGAAGGAAAGTAGCAGAAACTCCAGTGACAAAGTCTTGCTGGCATGTAACACCACAAAGTACGAATATTTAAATGCAGAAAAAAATGAAATAGTCAAAATAAGCATTTCCAACTTTTAAAGGTGGATATGGAAACTATTTCCAATAAGCAAAGTTCTGAATGGATGGTGGCTGTCAGTGGCCAAAATTCTTCCAGATATAAAAATGTTTTCATCATGGATCCAGTGGTCTCGGGTGCAGTGATGGCTAAACTACTGGTAGCTACTTCAACATTGCATACTTGGGTACTCTCTTCATGTGTTGTCCTTTATATGTAAAATGTCTTAAACGAAGCAACTACTGTGGTTTTAAACTTTTTTTTTTTTACCTTTAACACAAAATTGTCACAAATATGGCAAATATGATGTTTGTGGAACCACAGCAAGCAGATACAAACATGTCATTATAGGACAATGAAACTTAAACTGTTATTTTGGTGAAGTAATCAGATACAAATAGAAGCAGAGATTTTTAGATGATATTTTTGTCTGTGACTGATCTTTTATATTGTCACGTACTGCACCCTTTAACTGGCGACTACAAAGCTGAAAACAGAATTTATAAAAATGAAAATATTTGCCACCGCAGTAAAGTTGCAGTGATGTCCAGATGTTGGCCTTCATTGGATTTCGTCGGTGTAGTTCCTTGCTCAGTTTTTTATTTTAGTGTTTATTCAAATATAAAAGAAAAGTAATTCCCTTTTTGTAGCAAAATAAAAACAAGCATAAAAAAAAATACTGTTTTTATAAAACTTTGAATGATTTTTATTTTGTTTCTTTTCAACACATAAATCATTAATCGTGGCTAAAGTAGGGAAAAATAGAAGCTCCGTGATGGTAAACAAAGAATCTTTTGGGAGCAGGAGGAGCTGGCATCTTCTAACGGAGCCAGATCTTTGAAGAGGAAAGCAGATGACGTGTGTTAACTGAGTGTTTACTACAGCATACACACAGTGTCATTCACAAGCTACTGTCTGATCAAAGTGCCTCTGAATTAGAAATGAAACTCATGTAAAGTAAACAAGATTGAAAAATAAAAAAAAAATAAAAAAAAACAAATCAGGTGGTGGTTGGGTGATGTAACTAGAGTGGATTCTTACCAGTTATTATACTATTTTTCCTTCTAAAAAGAGAGCACAATTTTTTTCCTTTTTTTTTTCTTTCCAGAATTTTCATTAAAATAAAAATAAATAAACGGTGATGTGACTGACTGCATCACAAGTTTTTATCCAGCAGCATTACTTTTCTTTTTTCTTTACACATTGCATTGTTTTTAGCAGACAAATACCAACTCTGACAAAATATAAAAAGTTAAGTCAACTCATTATGTTGAACCTCCAAGAAGATTCAGAAACATTGGTACTTTTACATTTGTGACTGCAAAGCTGCATCTGGTCCCTCTCCTAACAAAGCAACACTATCTGACCTCCCTACTTCCTTTTTATTAGCACTCATGTTAGAGTGATTAAGTTTTCTCCCTCTGTAAAAACAATGAGTTGATAGTTGTTATGAGATGTCATTTTGTTGTGTTGCCAATGAAAAAAGAAATAATTAAAGAGGAAGATATAAAGAAAAAATATCATTATTATTATCAATATTACTTACACCTTCCTTCTGCACATAATTAAATTAAAAAAAGACTTGACTAAATATTGTTGCCTTCAAGCTCTAAATAACCGAAGCCCTACTGATGTAAACCTCAAATTATGACATTTATGAGTGCACAAACAACTGTATAAATTAATTTATAATTTGTGTGAATACAAATTATATATATATTATATATATATATATATATATATATATATATATATATATATATATATATATATATATATATATATATGTATATAGCACAGAGTTTACTGATGGTTTCATTGCAACTTCAACCTGATACTATTTTTTTCTTTTGCTTGCAGAAATGACATGCCCAAAATGAATTAAATATATCTTGACAACTTCAAGGGCTGTAAGTATAATCTTGCTTTATAAAGAAAGCTGAGACATGAGATGTCAGGACATAGATAAGTGTTACTGGGTCAGAGTAATTTCACCTGGAACCCAGTGGAAAATGTAAATGGTTTTGTCATTCGGAAAGAAAACCACATTCATTTCAGAGAAGACCAGAGGAAAGCAGCCTACTTTATCTGATCAGAAGAAGATAGATCAGCAAATATGAACAATTTTCCAGGTGTTGTAATATGATGTTACACAGGTAAATATCTCGGGAAGCAGATGTTCATAATGTACACCTCTATCAATGGTCGGAGTCAAGAGAATCCCAGAATAGCCCCCAAATTCACATGAGGAACACCGTTAAGATCCAGGAAGACAGCACTATGACCGAGTACTTCATGAAGAAACCTTCTTCATCTCCATGGAAAGTTGATTTCAAAGGCAGAGTTACAGAAGAACACACTAGCGGAGGTTTTATAGAGCTTTCACTTTGTATTTTCTATTTGCTGGCTACAGTTCTACAGTCAAAAGACGGACATCTTTGAGTCTCTGCTCCCATGTGACACCTTGTTAGTGAGGTTTGTTTCAAGTGGAGAAATTAGCAGAAGCTCTAAAGTGAACAGTGCTGTTCTCATGCTTCTTTTACATTCCCATATATTTGCTTGTGGTATATTTGCACCAGTGCTTGGTAGATTGGTGGAGTCTTTTAGCTGAGTTTCTCCCATCATTTTGCGATGCTACATGTTCGGATGGCTGCGAACATCCGCACTGCACAGATCTCATGCGGTGGCCTGTACAGGGGGTCTGTGAGGAAGAGATTAACATGCTGTTAACAGCTGCTGAAGAATCAGTCGTTCAATAACAAGCTGTGGTGTCATGAGAACTTAGTTCATGCTAGCGTCTAATATTTAAAGAAATCCTCTCGACCAGACATCAGCACGCGGTGCTACTGCAGCAACAAAAGACGGAGTAAAACAGAATAAAAGTCAGTTGTTGTTTAAACGATGAAGTTTTTTTTTTTTACACATTAGTAGTTTCGCTTCAAGGGTAGGTCCCATCTTTTCAGACAACCTCGACCTGAGATGTCGGGGTGTGAATACGAAAGCAATGTTTGATGTCCTGGGAAAAAAAACAACCGTCTGAAACCTGAAATGTTTTTTTAACAACCAGCAGCTATGAAAATAAATTATTTGTCAGGAGCGAACTATAAGTGATTGTAGAAGGTTTTGTAGTCTCTGGTCTCACCCCCTAGTCTCACCGCTTCCTGATACTTCTTCTGCTTCTCTGCTTGAAGTTTCCCTGCTTTGAAAGTACAGCCATTACTGAGCTCTCTTAACCAGGGTGGAGATGTTTGATGGCCATGACAGATCCTGTGATGTTTGTTTCCAAGAACTGTGTATCTGCTCCACCTCGGCTCTACTGATGTAGACAGGGTGTGTAACGCTGATATACACACTCCTCAGTGAAAGCATGTGTGAATATCTCATCTCACTATTGAGACACTGAGGGTCCGTGTACTTTCAGCCAGTTCGTTTTTTTTGTTTTTTTTTTTCCTCTGAAATGAAAACAAAGAAAAACACTTGTCTTTCTGGATAATGAACCTTTTCAGATTTTGTGTTGAGAACAAAGATGGGAAAAGCAGGTAACAAGCCAAGACCTGGATTTTACCGCTGCTCCACCGACGCTGTGTTGACCATGCAGCCCGAGCTTTGCTCAGTCCTCATGATAAATACTGAGATTGGAATATTTCCTCATTTTGTTTACATCTTCATTAAGAAAATTAAAAATAAGACCAACTGGACTGATAGTTTACTGTTGACCAGCATTAAAGTATTTTTAATGCTCTTCAACACAAGCTGAGTGTATTACTTCCTTCAGTTTCATCATATCTAACAAGCAATCTCATAAACATGCATATTTGGGTAGTTACCATCATACTTTTTGCACTTGTTTATTCTGAATTCGCAATATCAGAAAACAGATTTTCCTCTTTGTTTTAATAAACTAAAATTAAAACAAGAGTCCCCCCCTCCATTTTTAATTTAAAATAAAATCAAAAACTGCCTCAAAATACACAGATCACTAAGGAAGTACATCTGCTTCAAATATAAATGTAAAGAATAAAATCTTCAGCATCTCATCTTTGCTAGTGTTTCTCAATTTCAGTTCTCAGGAGCCCCCTCCCTTCATGTTTTCAAGGTAACCTGACCTTAACACACCAGAGTGAAATGAAGGGCTTGTCAACAGGCTGCAAAGAACTTGATGAGGACTTTATATAATCTGACTCAGATGCTTTGGAGAAGGAATATGTTTAAAACATTCAGGGCAGGGGGTCCTGAGGACTGGAACCGAGAGACACTGACTTATATCAATATAATTCTCAAAAGTACTCCAGCTGATTGTAATTTGCACATCCATTAAATCAAGTCTTACTAGCTTAAGACAGATCGACTTAAACAAAGATGACTTGCAGAGCTCCCCAAGGCTTCATTATGGATCAACTATTCAGCATTTATCTGCTCCCACGAGCTCAGATCATGTTAACACACCATATATCTGATAATAATTATGCCGATGACACTCGGCTCTATATCAATGTCTCTCCGGAGGAAGATAGACTTCTTGACTACTGTAATAGAATTTTTACAGGTCTGAAAAATCACTATGACAACTGAAATAAATCCAGAATGCTGTTTGTGTTCTCACAAAAAACAGAAAAAGGAAACATTACTCCAGTTTACACTGGCTTCCAGTGAGACAAAGAACTGATTTTATAATGTTGCTACTGCCTGTGATGGACTGGTGCCCTGTCCAGGGTGTAGCCTGCCTCCCACCTGATGATTACTGGGATCGGCTTCAGCTTCCCTGTGACCCTAAACTGGACTTAACAATACAGAGCTAGCGAGTGAGCGAACGAATGAATGAATGTATATTGAGGCTGTTTTACGAGGCCCAGAATGGTTTTGGTCCTTAACATAGACTACCAGGTAAATATTTGGACACGCTTCCCATTAAATCCATTTTGAAGTCCAATTTTCTTTTTACTGGTTACACCCATCTGATCAACTGACCTTACATGAGTCATCGGGACCTGTATGATTATCTGGGTCAAATTTGCTCTCTATCCTGAGAGTTTAAAGTAAACATTGAGTTTTTATGCTCCTGATGTCTGCGACACACTTGCAGGAAAGATGACTCTTCATCTGATCCTCTGAAAACTTCTCTGGTTCTGCTTTTATTTAGGCTAAGGAATCGTTCCTTTTCTGCATCGATAATGATGGTGATGTATTTCCTGCTCACGTTTGTTTCCATGATGTAACTCACTGAATGTGTTTTTGTCCGTTTCCTTTGATCATGTACAGTAAATTAGGTTACTTTATGCTAAAGATGTGTGATATTGAAAAAAAGAAAAAAAGGTTTTGCCTTACTTTGGTATTTTTAAGCCATTTTGTTTATATGTCCAAGCTCCACAAAAAGTAGACAACTTTCATTAAAGAAAGTACGGCGCCACAGTTTATGGAAAATATCTAGCTCATCTCCAGCTGCCGGTGATGATGTAATATAATGATTAGGAAGTGTCTGATCAGTTCCTGCTCACTGTTCAGAAAACTACAGAGAAAAAAAAGAGTAGAGAATCTACCCAGGAGGTCCGTGTGCCAGCAGCAAGCTCTGTCTCTTGCCACCATTTTTCGGCGGCTGCCTGCGTGTCGGTAAAGAAACCGCCTGGTGCTGATGCAGGTTTACTGTGCTTCATCTATGTTGAGGCGCTGTGTGTATTTTTGGATCAGGTTCAATTTTCACTCTCGCTTGTCACTGAAGTTTCTTCTCAGTGTCTCAGATTCTTTAAAATGACAATTGTGCAGAAAATCCTGACAAGATTTTTTTCTTTCTTTAAGTGAAAACTAATCAGAAAATTAAAGGAGCACAGTAACAATTGAGTTCTATAGAACGTATACTTCCTGTCTTATCTTGATATTTGTTACGGCTGCCCCCAATTGCCCATCAACCCATTTTCATTCAGCCTGGAAACCATCTGGCCTTTGGCTTGGATTAGATCCTCCACATCATCTGGTCTCGTCGGCATCTCTGAGTGGCTGACCTCTGCTCCAATGACGATGCAACACCTCTCCAATCAGGATAAAAGAGCGCCGAGTTCTTCATTCTGGGGCAGCTGTGTGGTGGTTGCAGCTTGCCCCCTTTGAGACTGGGTTTTTCGGTTGTTGGTTTTACGGCCTTGTCTACCATATTGTTGGTATTTGTGAAGCTTTTGATCTTTGCTGTTTTCACTATTTAGTGACTTGAGTTTTGATTGTTTGTGTTTATAACCACCTCTGTTCTATATTTTGGTTGCCCTGCCCTTCCAATTGGGCCTGTATTGATTTCTGTTTATTTTTCGGTGGGACAATAAAGTTGCCCAATACACTTTTTGGTCTGGCACATTTGTTTTGTGTTGCGGCTCTTACCCCTAGACCGCTGGGTCGTAACATAAGTGGGGGCTCGTCCGGGATCTTTCCAGTCTTGTTTTTTTTTTTCCTTCCTGTGATGCCAGACTTCCTGTGTGTGAAAATCTGACTATTTCTCTGGTGTGTTACCACTCTCCGTGGCAACATCCTTTGATCTGGGGAGCTTTTTAGCTTCTCCCTCTTGTGCGGCCCTGGACAGATGCCGTAAATCTGATTTACTGCAGATTGCAGACCATTATCAGCTTTATATCCCAAAGCAGGCTACTAAGAGCGACATCAAGGCTAGTCTGGTGGAGCAGCTGGTTGCAATGGAAGTGTTTGCGCATGTGGTGGTGACTGCAGAACCTCGTGAGGGCACTTCTGTGGAGGGTGACCCTAAGGAGGAAGTAATGCCTCTGACTGCCGATGCTGTGGAGGATTATGTGCATAGTGGAGAGCGCCTGGGTAGAACACCGGTGACACTCCCTCGGTTCGATCCACTTTCTCCAGGCAGTTTGGACGCCCGAGGTGGGGCCCAACTAAAAGTGCGCCTGGCACGACTTGAGATGGAGGCACGAAAAAGACAGCAGGCTCGGCAAGCCCAACTCGAGTTTGACCTCCGGAAACTTCAAATCGAGGCAGAAACACAGGTAAAACTGCATCAGCTGGAGCTGGAAGCTCAAGCTAAGGCACCATCTGTTCCTAGTGGAAGCTCCACCGTTGGGCCTTCTGTATCCACTGCCTTTGATGTAAGTAAGTGCATCACTTTGGTACCTGCATTCAGAGAATCTGAAGTTGATTAATATTTTTCAGCATTTGAGCGTATCACTAATGCTCTGACTTGGCCACCGGATGTTTGGCCTCTGTTGTTACAGTGCAAGCTGTCTGGAAAGGCACAAGAGGTAGTAGCAGCGCTTCCTTTAAAGGACAGCCTAAACTACGGAAAGGTAAAAACCGCTGTGCTTCAGGCTTATGAGTTGGTTCCTGAAGCCTACAGACAGAAGTTTCACCAACAGAGGAAATCTACTGGACAAACTAATGTTGAATTTGCCAGAGAGAAAAGTGTTCTCTTTGATAAATGGTGTGTAGCTTCAAAAGCTAATGACTATGATTCCCTTCGGGAATTAGTATTATTGGAAGAATTTAAAACGTGTTTACCTGATCGTCTTGTGCAGTACTTGAATGAACAGAAGGTGACGTCTCTTACGTCAGCAGCTGTACTTGCTGATGAATATGTGCTCACACACAAAATGTACTTTCCTGTTGGTACTGAAAAGCCCTGCCCTAATCCAGAACCACCTTCGCAACCCGTCAAAATCTCCACTGTCAAGGAGACACAAGAATGTTTTTACTGTCACAGACCTGGGCATGTCATTGCAGACTGTTTGGCTGTAAAACACAAAAACAAGTTAAGTACCCAACTTCCTAAGGGTGTTGGTTTGATTCATACAAAGCCCCGCTCTAAAGTCCTTGGTTCTGTTGAGGATAAAGTTTCTGGTTCATGCTTCGAACCGTTCGTTTTTGATGGCTTTGTTTCCCTCACAAGTAAACCAGCTGATTTGGAGCCAATTCGCATCTTAAGAGACACAGGAGGCTCCCAGTCTCTTATTCTTGTGAATGCTTTGCCCTTTTCAAAGCGCTCGTCTTGTGGCTTCAACTTAGTTTTGCGTGGCGTTGAAATGCGGGATGTTTCTAGACCTGTACATCATGTTTACGTAAAATCCAAACTTGTCACTGGCTTCTTTCCGGTTGCCGTTTGTCGAGACCTGCCCATAAAAGGCATCAGCATGGTAATTGGGAATGATGTTGCTGGTGGTTTAGTGGTTCCGGGTTCAGAAGTTTTGGATGACCCAGTGGCCAGTAAGACACCAGATTCTCGTTCTAAAACCCCCAAGTTGTATCCAGTTTGTGCAGTCACACATGGACAGATGAAAGCTGACAGAAAGTCAGAGATTAAAGCTCAGAAGGACAAATTCTTGCTTCCTGGTGACACTCCCAAAAATGTGAATAATTGTCATGGAAGATCATGCCATGCAAACTGTCTTGCTAAAGAAGGCATTGTAGCCTCACAGAAAAAGACAAAGCGGATTAATAATGGCTCCTCTGCTAAAAAAGAATTCCAAATTCGTGACAAAGTTCTTGTTTTCTTGCCTGTTCTCGGTTCCACTTTGTCAGGAAAATACGATGGTCCATTTGAAGTCCATAAACGTGTGGGAGATTACATCTACATGATCAAAACCCCTAATCAAAAGCAAAAATCGCAAGTCTGTCATGTGAACATGCTTAAGCTGTACCATTTGCAGCCAGTTACTGAATCTGTGTGTGTGTCACTGCTGACCGTAGAACAGAACCCGAAGAAGTGACTAGTCCAGAAGAAGACAATCTGCGTTCATTTAGAGTTGGTAACTTGACCGTTCGTCTATCCAATTCTGAAATGTTAAAATCACTGCACAGTATTCTAGACCATATGACTCCTGAGCAACAAGAAAATGTTGTGCCTCTAATCAATGAATTTCTGTATCGTTTAACCTGCTTCCTGTTGTAGTCTTTAACAAACTGCTGGTTTTGTGTGACTGACAAATGTCTCCTACGGAGAGCTTTGTTAGTCCCAGATTTCAGTCTAAAAATGTGACACCAGAGAAAATGTCTGCCGATGCCCTGCCCAGGTCGTGAGTATGTTTTTCTTTTTGTTTGTTGTGTTGTGTTTGTATGTTTACAAAACAATGTTTTGTAACTTCAGGGGGGGAGTGTTAACGGCTGCCCCCAATTGCCCATCAACCCATTTTCATTCAGCCTGGAAACCATCTGGCCTCCCTTTGGCTTGGATTTTTCCTTTGTTCAGATCCTTTTCTTGTTTTTGAACCTGATCTCAGTTACATGACCATCCTGACACAAACTCTAAGGTTTTTAGTCCTTTACCAGGTTGTTTTTCCTCCCAACCTGCTTGTTCATGTAAACCCGGACATAAAAGGTTAAAATGTGTCCAGTGTTGTAGTTTGTCCTCCTGTTTTGTTACGTTCATGATCGCTGTAACCCTGTGAATAAAGCACAGGCGTCAAACTCCACTCCTCGACGGCCAGTATTCTGCAGGTTTTTGTTTTCTACATGCTCCAACACACTTGACCGAAATTAGTGAGTAGGTTTACAAAAAGCTGTTGGATCCATATGATTTGAATCAAGGTTGTTGGTGCAGGGAAACAAGAAAAAACCTACCTGATGCCCACCCTCAAGGACTGGAGTTTGACACCCCTGGAAAGGAGACTGAAGACTCAGTAAGCCAAAACTAAAGGCTCTTGTGCTTACAAAAAACAAACAAAATATTGTAAAATGTTTGTTGTAAACTGAGGACAGGCTGACAAATGTGTGTGACGATGTGTTCCTCACATCATTTAATGAGAGTAACAAGTTTCCCGTTGTTGCCTCATGCTGTTATTGAGGACCACCGAGTACCAAGTTTAGGATTAAAACTCTTCTTTTTTTTTTTCTTTTTTTTTAAATTCTTCTTGCAGAATTGAACAAAAACGCAGTTGTCTGCTCCTCTTCTGTCCATCGTCCCTGGCATCCACTAATGTCCTGCGCTCTCATTTGACTCACTTAAATATGAATAATTTGTTCACTTATGTCTTTGTGTCAGGCTTCTCCACTCGCAGCTTTAATCATCCTTCCATTAAAAAAGTTACCTGCTTTCTTAAGGCATTGGATTTATAATGCTGTCAGTGAAGTGCAGACAGGAGAAGCTCCATTACGAGGGTAATGTGGTAGCATGATGTGAGACATGAAGCAACAGCCGATCCTCTATGAGCTCAGTGAAGTCATATAACGGTACATTTAATATATCTGCATGTTAGACTTTAAGCCTTGAGGTGTTGATGAAAAAACAGACCTTAGAAAAATACTTTATATACTTTTGGCAAGTCTACTCTGCTTAAATCACAAGCACAACTTCTCCATAAGCAGCTGGTTGAAAGCTCTTTAATTTGCTTGAAGGAAATATTGGAAAAAAACATGTGAATGTGTCTAAATCTTCCCGAGTGTACAGACTTACTTCTTATTTATCAATCCATTTCTTAGATTTGTCTTCCAAAATATCGTTTTAATTTACCGTTAATAGTAACATCTACTTCAACTAAATGGTTTAAACATATTCTCAACTTTTGAACTTTTACTATTTTTTGTTTAATCCCGGTGAATGTTCTCCATCTGAAGTCATGAGGAAAAATGGATTGTAAACAAACACTTTAAAAATACTGTCTTCACTTGTTATTCACCTTTTCTCTTCAGGCTTTTTAGTTAAACAGACAAACAAAACGAAATAATAAACATGCTTACAGTAACAGTCAACTGTTTGGACACACTTTTCCATTAAATCCAATAAGAAAGTGTGTCCAAACTTTTGAATTGTAATAGGTTTTGGATTAATGAGTTATTTGAGAAGTTGCATGTTGCAAACATTCAAGCAGGTACTCGGATGAATAGCAGGATGATAATCTCCTGTTTTGATGAGACCTGTACCTTAAGAAAACAATACAAAACATGCTGAAATAATTATTTGTTGCTAAGTGTCCAAACAAACTTGCCTTTTCAGACAATTAGCAACAAACATAACTTTTAACCTTGTGATGGACTGGCGACCTGTCTACCGTGTACCAGGCCTCTCGTCCAATGATTGCTGGAGGAGACTCCAGCTTCCTGCAACGCTTATATGGGAACAAGCGGTTCAGAAGATGATTGACTGACATAGTTATTTCACATATATATATATATATATATATATATATATATATATATATATATATATATATATATATATATATATATATATATATATAAATAAACATTAAAAGCATTTCATATAGTGCAAAGAAAGTAGTCTGAAGAACAAAAAAGCAGCAGCAAATAAAAATTTTCATATAGTTAGGAACAGACAATGTTTCTTTGCTCATCTACTATTAGAATTCCGAATTTTCTATCATCTCAGTGATGGAAGTTTATTTTGGGCATGAAAGTGCTTTGTCACAATGATAAACCAAATCCCACAAAAAAATCACTTCATAATCCTTATTTATTAAGTTTCTAATAGTTTTTAAGATTTACATTTAGAGGATGGCTGCAGGATGAACCATGTGATATACTGAATGAGTTTGTTTTTTTCTGTGTACAAGTTGTGCTAAACTGGGTTTATGGTTTATATATGAGCTTAAGTGTTAAAGTGACTAAATTTATGAATCTTTATAATAATTCATTCATTCATTATCCTAACCGCTTAGTCTGAGGAAGATCGCGGGGAAGCTGGAGCCTATCCCAGCAGTCTTTGGGCGAAAGGCAGGGTACACCCAAGGCAGCTCGCCAGTCCATCGCATAGCTCTTTATGATTAATTATGATTAATTATTTGTTGCATTTAATGCCACGGTTAATTGTGGACTTATCGGGACATCCCTAACAGGAAGATTGCATCTAAACTTGATCAAAATAGGTTCAGTAATAGTAAAAAATATTTTGGCTTGAGCACATGATTTGTTTTGTGACACTATCAGCATCAAGATTATTCATTGGATTTATTTATTATTGATTAAATAATGAAGGAAAAACTGAACATAGTTGTGGGATTTTTATGGACTATAACTTATGCTTTCTTTAGAACTGCTTTGGAAAACTGTGAAATTGTGAAAGTTATTCTCTGGTTTCACATGAGGAAGCTATGTGTGTCTTTTTATTTGATATTAAACATCTCTAATGCAACAGGTTGATGTGAAGCATTGGTGTGATAAACTTACCTCCATAATGAACTCTCAGTCACACTGTTCAGGTTGAAGTCAAATAGTTTGGTCAGCATGAGAATCACCTGCAAAACAAGAAGAGGACTACAATCAGGATGCAATCACAGCAAATAAAAAAAAAATGTGAGTAAATTACCTGAAACAATAAGCAGTGATTTTTAGAAAAAAAAAAAAAAAGAAAAAAAAACGTTTTTATGGTAAAAGAGTAATTCAAGTCTTTGAAAACCCTTTTTATCTCATAGCTCCTATCACACAAAATTTGTTCTTTGTTTACTTGAGCTCTGCATGAAGTCTAAAGCGGAGATCTCCCAGGGTCTGTGTGGACCCCACTACCTGGTGTTGGCTGACTGACTGCATCATCATCATCCCTTCAAAGAAAATGCTCCCAGTAAATGTATACATTTGTGAACCAGCATTCACGATGCCAGTAAATTTAATCATCTCCACTGCAACCTAAAGAAAAATCTGCAAATAGCTGAAAAATTTCTTTCTAAACAGTGGAAAAGAGTTTTGTGTTTTCTTTTCCTTAAATTTGCTCTGCATCACCGGCGTTGAGTGCACCAACCAAACCCTCCAAATAAATAAATAAATAAAAGACAGAAGATACATGTTATTTTATGGTATAAAATGTTAACAGCTTTTGGCTCTGTGGAAATGCTGCCCTTTTCCTTCATTTGTTTTCACACCATTGCTCCGCCACCAGACATACTGGGGTTGAAGGAGCAAAACATCCATGGCTGGTGGTCCCTAGCTGATGACCCATGTATGCTCAAAGGCACGGGCGGAGGTGCATCAGGCAGCAATGCCCAGCAGGTAGACCTCAAACTGTTATTCTCAAATATCTTGCTTGGTGCAATGCAAATAATTTGGCACTCAGCAGGTTAATATCTTTATCATGTATTTTTACTTCATCACCTGTTTACGTCGTTTTACCAACACATTTAACTTTTTTACAAATTTGCTCCCCTATAGTGTTTATCTGGCAGTCATTTCTCTGCTGTAGGTCATGTTTTCTCTCCAAACTCCCCGTGCTGTAAACCATAAAATGCGCGAACTCTCATTTAAATAGAAATTCTGCAACACATTTGTCCCAACCGCCCATTTCTGCAATTACCTTAGTAAATCACCCGCAAACTGGTCCAGTCTCATGCACATAATTCTAGACTGCCCAGAATCCATGATGAGATACTTGTTTGGACACTAAAATATGAATCACTTCTGGATTCTTTTATCACTGGAGAGCTAATAAGAACTGATAGAAGTATGCTGTCTTCTTAAGTACTCAATATATCATTCAAACCAGTGCTTTAAGTGGAACAAAATAAGTGCTGGTACTCCCTTAATGACTTGCTGTCAGTTTGTCTGTAGTCTGTCAGTTTCAATGTAAACACAGAAGCGTGTGAACAATGTGACGTGCGGCGTGACGTGGACTACAGCAAGCATTGTGCGTCTAAGCCGGTCTTATCAATACATTTCTTTTGAGGCAACTTTTTTATTCTTTTAATTCAAATCAACAAATATAAGTTGTAATATGTGGTGTAGGAGGATATAGTGATTGCTGAAGAAAGCCTGTAAAAGTCCCAATATGCACTATATGCTGTAAAAAAAAAGACCCGGTATGCAAAGGGATGGAATTTAAAAGTGCCGGTACTGCGTACCGCTTCATACCAGCCCATTTAAAGCACTGATTTAAACTGTAACTCAAAGAATAATTTAAAAAAAAGTTTATTGCTTAATATTACAAAATGCAGCACTGGCTGGTGTGCCAGGACTCAGTCCTGGACATCCCTCGCCCATTTTAACCGATATCCATCATTTGGTGTATGACAGTGTGTGGACTCTTCCTTTGTGTTAGGGATGTCCAGCTCCGGTCCTCGAGGGGACACAATCTTGCAGGTTTTCCATGTATCCTTGCTGCAACACACCTGACTCAAAATAACATTGTGCAGAACTTGACTGTACTTGGGATCTATTTAATGGAATCCAGGTGATTTAGAACAGGGATACATGGAAAAACTTCAGGACAGCTGCTCCCGAGGATGGACTTTGGGCACCCTGCTTTATGTTAACACAGTCTCTGTAAGGGAGAGGCGTACAATTGCTGAACAGAGATGTTAAAATGAAACTTGCTGTGAAAAACTCTACCTGTACTACACTCAGCTTTTCTCACCGCAGCTGTTATCTAAACAGTTTCAGAGTCATTACTAAGTCATTTCACATTGATTCTAAACCCTCCACTGTTAATATTCTGGATTCTGTTAACGCCTTCAAGGTGCGCAGGATGAGTGAAAGTGGGTCAGCCACAGACTTGAGGGAAAACAGAGGCAGAAACATCACATTTGACTCTGAGCATAAAAGAAAACGTTCAATCTATTTACTGACGAGTGGGTTTGGAATGGAGGCGATGCGGAGGCTGAAAAGGGAATGTAACATTTTCTGCACTCACGAGCTTTTATTTTGAAAGTCCTGAACTCTCCAAAGCTATTTGCACGATAGGCATTGTGGGTAACCACTGATTGCAATGGTCAAGTAAAAAAAAGTAAATATTTTTAACATAATACATGATTTTAAGTTGGATTATTTTGGTGTTTAAACTTGTTGCCTTGAAGTCGATTCACTCTGCCGGCAGCCAGCAGTTTACCCTTGGCCCCGCTTGCCTTTGATACCTCCACAGCCTGTCATTGAGGTGGCAGCTGAGCCACTGAATGACTTGTGTGACTTTGTGAAACAGTTCCACCAGCATGGGGTTCCTGTGAGTACAAGCAGAACAGATGCACCTTAGGTAGCAGAATTACATCGCAAGGTTGGGGCTCCTGTGATCAGGCTTATTAAGTATGCGCTAACATCTGCAGCCCCAGAAACACTCAAAACACGTGGTGCACTCATCCGACCCGTGGCTGGCAGGGTTCTGGAGTCGTAGAATGTGTTGTGGAAAATAACCAACCAGATAAAACAAGCCTTCGTTAAAAAAAGGGGGCATTGGGAAGAAGCAAATTCGGGAGGAAGCCAAGCATTTGGGGAGAATTAGCCAAGGGAATGAATAACCTTAACTGTCCAGGATAGACCTTTGCATGATAATGAGTGACCAAGTCTGCTTAGTTGCCCAGCTGGAGGCTGAATTCACACCTGCATCACACAGCTTCTCCTGTTCTCTGTAATCACTCACTTTTCCCTTTTACCCTCTTCCATCCCTTGTAACTATCGTTCTCCCCTCACATTGTCATTTGTTCCTGTGAGTCGGTGTCTGAGAGGAGGCTGAAGGTCAGGGTAATGGTGCTATTACATTTTTAACATGCCCAAGTCACTTGTGTGCATGTAAGCGGAAGGTGACATTATTTTTAAGTATTTGAGCTTTTCTAGGTATGAATTGTCCGTCACAGCGTGTGTGTGCACATGCGTTGGGAAGAAGCACTTTAGATTAACTCTCGTTTAAGAGTCAGAGGTATGAGCTCAGTGGCTTGGCTTCATTATTTGAAGGGCAGTGTGAGTACAGGCCCTTCTGTCTGCCACATATGGAGACTATGTGGGCAGTCATCTCAGAGTGGTCCTGTCAGATGGGCTCCTACTGGAAAGTGCATATGCTCCTTCACTGGCCATGCCAATTAGGCTCATGGGCTTCTACTACTGAAAATCCTACACTATGGCACAGTCCCCTCCCCTCCATCAGGGTCTGCAGAAGCTGCCTCTGAGCTACTGGTATTGGATTTAAGGTTCAAATACATTGACTAATAGAAGCCATCAAAATGAGCTCTCCTGGCTTAATGCAGCTTTGTTCTGCTTTGGTATAGCAGCTGTGTCGAATATAACAACAAATGGCACCAGACATGGCAACAGAAGGAGACTATGTTTTTCAAACGATGACTAAACTGATACCTGCCGTTGCTTCTAAAGTCTCAAAAGACTTCTAAGTATGAACACTTGTCTCTGCTTTGCTAAGTCAAGGTAAAAAAAAAAAAAAACTGACAATGTAGATATCGTGTGGTTTAACTGAAAATCGCAGCGGCAGTTCAGCACTTCCTGTGAGGGTGAAGATGCCTCACCAACTGCTTGTTTCGGAGGCCGACACGTAAATTCTTTACAGGATCAGAGATATCATAATTAACTCAATGAACTGTCCCTAAAAGAAATCACTCCAGTATATTTGCCATTTACAAGACGGATGCATTGATAGGGGGCGTGTCAGTGAAAAATGATACATTGATGTAGTATGCACATACTCTTCTTGCTAAAGTTAAGAACAACTTGGTCAATAGGTTCTTGTAGTACGAAGAGGCACAGACTGCACCACCTTCCAGTTAAGGGATGACCTCAATTTTCTGTACTGCAAAACTAGTTTTAGTTTGAGGTGTAATCTGATAAAAAAAAAAAAAAAAAGTAATCTGTATCTTTTTGTGTTTTGACCCAGGCTTATGAAAAGATGACAAAAAAAAAAAAAAAAAAGGTCTTGGCCCAATCTGAAGCCTTTATGTGGCTCAAGTTCTTAATGTCAAGCAAAGGTATTACTTTTCATTTTGTACGCATCTTACAATAAGACTGGAGCCATGCCTGATGATTTAGGATTGATGGCTTATCAAGGCAAAAAGTTTCACTGAGGATTGTAGGTATCATGTATCTGGATCATTTTTCACAGGCCTGCATCACCAGCGCAATGGAAGTGTCAACGCTAATCCACTTTGGAACAAGTCTGTCCTTTTCATTCAGTTTTCAGAGTCAAATGAGAACAGAAATGACAACAGCAAGTGTTTTGACTGACAGAAATCACGCAACACTCTAATAAAGCCCTTATGACGTAACAGTAACTTTGACTGGTTTTTGTCTAGTTAAACGGTCTGGACTTTCTGCCATCTTTCCTTCCTGGTTTGGCTGCAGCAGATGACTTGCTTTTCAGTCTGTTAGGAATACATGATTGTGATCTGCTGTTCGCTCTGACCCTTTCACATAAATGTGTACATATCCAAAGTCATAACACCTGCTATGTATTACAGATATCTGATTGTTTTATCTCATATCCGCAGTGCTGACCTACCACCACCAAACACCACGATTAGGAACATTTAGTGCTGCTCATGTTGTATTTCTTACTATTTTAGACCAAATCCATACCCCAATGGTGTTGAAGGCTGAAGTGCAATATATGAAGTGTAAAGTGCGGTGGTATTAGTCACGCAAAGGGGAGCATCTGCTTGAGGTGAGGATCAGCCTCAACTGTGTCAATGCAAAGCTTCAAGTATTGAATTGCTCACTCTTTTTTATTTCTTTTTCATCTGAAATATGCCTTTGCTGTGAGCAAACACTGTTATCTCCTGTACAGTTTGGTAATTGTCCTTGGAATGAAGGAGAGAACACATCATCATGGATCAGAATTCCACAACATGCATATACAAACAACAATTACCATTTCCTGGGGGCACAAGAAGGCAAACAAATATGAAATGCAGAGTATTAGCACACATTGTGGCACTCCCAAACCGGAGAAATGTGCCGGGTTCATGTTCTGCAGGGCATCGTCAACTATTTGTTTTTCTCACATCTCATTTTTGTAATCATATGAGACCAGATTTCTCCAGGGGACAGATCCTTTTGCACTGTTTCATTACCACAAAAAGAAAAAAAAAAAAAAAGATCCAAGCTGCAGCTTCGTTGTTGGGAACAACAGCAGAGTTCACTGCCACACACACACACACAAACACACACACGGCATTTAATGAACTTTTTTTTTTTTTTACAGTTTTCTTTTTTTTCAGTCTGTAAAAATGAATTCTGTAATGAAAAGTTGGAGAGAGGGTGAAAAACTGCAAATACACACACATAATGATGTAAACAAGTTTTCACCTGCCAACATTTGGAGATAGCTCGAACTGTCATGCTCATGAGGGATCACTGAGCCAGAGACGCTCCTCTCTGTGGATTAGCCTGTCACATCTTCCCGCGGAAAATGCACCTCTTGTGCCGATTGCTAATATAAAAGTGAAACATGCCTGGGAAGCAGAGTTTCAGCTGCTTGTCACTTTTCTAAAAATAATGCGTCTTCATTGAGACGAGACTTGATCAAGGCCTGTCAAGGTGCAGGTCCCTTCCTCGGTAATAAGCGCGCCAGTCTGCAGCAAACTTGGCTGCTTGTTAGTAAGTGATCAGTCCTCTGTGGCTTCATTTAGCTTGATTTCTTACTGCTGTAATAACGACACAAGCAGATGCTGTTTGAAAAGCTGCTCTACGTCGTCCATTTATTTCTCCAATCTTCTTATATTCTTGATAAGAGAAAACTTACATTTTTCTATTTTCAGTGCCATTGGAGCAGATTATTTTTGGGGAGCATGTGAAGTTTGCAGAGATGCTTATAGAATACAGAATACCATGCTTCGCTGCAGTTTCACGTGTCGCCTCTTTGATCCACACAGACCTGTCACCTTTTATTTATTTATTTATTTATTTTGTTTCCATTCGTGATGAGGATGCACTCATAGAAGTCACTGCGAGCAATTTCCTTGATTTCTCAGCCTTTTGCTGCTTTTAACTGCTTTTTCAGCCACTTTGTGTCGTGCAGTTTCCTTGGCGGTCCATTGGATGGATTCAGTGTGTGAACATTACTGCAATTAAGAGACTTATCTGTCAAGTGTGGACACACAAGTGTATTTCAGTGTATGAAAGGCTTAAGGAAAGAAATAAGATACTGATTGGGGATAAAAGTCAACAGTACACACAGCAGTGTGAAAATGCATGTTTACAAGCTTCCAAAATGAGCCATTTGTTTTTGAGCTCAAACGTTTCTGTTCACGTTGCTGTGAAGTATGCTCACGAGGGAAAACTCATGCGGAATATGCAGACAATGATGCATGAACACGGACATGCAGAATTCCATGAGATATGTCTATTTTTATCACGCAGAGCCTCGATTCATTCCAGGCTTCTGACATGTTTCACATTCTGCTCAGCATACTTATATTTGCCCTGCCTGTGTCACACTGCAGTTCAGTTTTCCCATACAGTGAAGGCCTACCGGTGCTCTGAACGTATTCAAACCAAAAAGATGGGCATTTGTGTGACTATGAAGAGCTCTGAGATAACATTCAAACTGTATGTGGAAGGCAAAGTGCCATTTTGGTTCATGCAGACTGGTCTGACAACAGTGTTGTCGTCTTAGCAGATAGTGTTGCTGTCAATTTAAAGGGCACTAAACCATCAGGAAGTGAACCTTCTGCAGAGGATTATGGTCCATCTGTGTATTTCAGTTTTGGACGTGTTGTCATGGACATCTTAAAGCCAACTAGGCCAGCTTGTTCTGGACTCAGTGAAGTGAATGTCAAAAGCCAAAATGAAGAACCAACACTGGGTTGTTCAACCATTTCATTTTGTTTGTATTTTTTTAGGTATTGGAATTTTGTTTAATACCTTTTGCAAACATTGTCACCTTGTTAATAATCAGAATTCAATTTATGTCCTGACCATTTTCTTTCTTTGCACTCTTTAAACGAATCCGGGCACACACTGGAAAAAGACCCTCCGCCATTACTGAGGTGTCATTTCAGTGCCTGTCAGAGCAGAACAGATGAGAATCTGGCTATTTTCTTATAATGTCAAGGAAATCTATAAGGGCTTGAACAGTTCAGTAAGGGAAAAGTATAATTGCAGTAAAAAAAGTGAATCCATGGAACACAAAGCTTTGCTTCATGAGGATTGCTGCCAGATTTGTCTGCAGCACTTCTAATACAAATAGCTTCACAGTATAGGCAGAATACCCAACCCAGCAAACACATTCCTTCAGTAATTAACTTCCCCTTTCTGAGAAGTAGATGTTGCTTTGCTCATTATTTGCAGAAAGATTACAATATATTAGAGACTGAATGTAAAAGAAAAGCCTGAAGAGCTGCGTTTGAGCTCATTGAGCGGTTCCCACTCACCAGGGTCATGCATGCCATCACTGCAGAAAAATACAAAAATGGCAAAGCGGTAGTCCTGAGAGGGGGGCTGTGAGTTTGGGGGGTGAATGATAGACATCTATCAAACTCTGACTTGTTTGCAGCTAAGAGCTAACTGAGTTGACCCGGAGCCAACAGGAACCAACCAGCTAACAAAGGTGTGCTAAAGCTAAATCACACTGTTATCCGGCTAAAAACAGAGGTTGTGATACATTTTGCATTCTTGCAGGAGGATATCAGGTACACGTCAATCAAAAGGACACATCCCTAAATATGCTGAATTTTGAGATTAAATTAGTTCCAAACGAAGGAGTTCTAAAAGGAAATTCACTCCCGCCACAGTTGTCGGTTCAGTTCAGTTCAAGTTTATTGTCATTCCAGCATATAAATAGAAAGAACAAAACACTGCCTCAGGTCCCAAATGTCAGCAGAAATTCTAAAATTCTACAATCTACAATAGATACACAATAAATACCCCCCAACACCATTCAATTTATAAATATTGTATATTAAGTTATTTAGCACATGCAAATAAGAGGAAGTCAATATTAGTGTGCTTTTTGTGCATTTATCTGTCTCACAGCCTCTGGATAATGAAGGTAAACCTGACCTGACCTCATGAAGGTAAACCTGACCTATTAAACCGAAAATGGATTTTTGTACCAGGCTGTAAACATGCTTGTTCCTGCTGTGAAGTTGGTCTTTTTAACATGGGAGTATATGGGGATTTGCTCTGTTTTGAAGCCCCTAGTGGATGAGGGAGGAACTGCAGCTTTATGCAGTTCTGCACAGGCTTCTCTTTTAACCAACAGAGGTTGCTGTTTGCAATATATGCATGTAATAATATAATGTGATGTTATGTCTTCACATGTCAAGCTAAAATCATTTCTGAGGAGAATGTGTATTTTGATGGTAAATCACTGTTTTGCATGTAGCTATAATGAAAAAATAAGACTTGAAACAATCATCAAAAAGATATCCAAGCGCACTGCTTCTGCTGATAACGGGAAGAAGAATACATTGAATAAAATGCTGAACAACAAACTTGCTATAAAATCAGGTCATTCACCTGCTGAGTCATGCCAAAGGCAACATCTCTCCACTCTGCTCTCTTTGACAAAAAACAGGAAACCTTCTCATTTTACCCGGTACACTTTTCATGTGCAGTAATGAATAATAAGCATAATTTCATGTGTTACCAGTTTTGTGAGAGAGATGTGTGTGAGGCTTGCTAACGGCAGTGCTTCCATCCCAAGATGGATGCATTTGGTCCAGAGGGATGTTTAAAAATATGTCTCTGTTTCTTTATCCTGGTTTTTGTTTTACTTTTTAATTTGTAAATTTATTCATCTGTTTACTTGGCTTTCTTTGTTGGTCAAAATTGATTTCTTTCACTTAGTTGGAAGATTCTATTCACTAATTATCTGTAGTCATTATCAACCTCTATATATGGATTCCAAACACTTTTTTGAATTTATAAATCTAATAAGTTGCCATAAAAAGTTTAAATTTGACAGACAGGAGCCAGAAGCAATGATTTTCCTTGTTTTCACAAACCAACCTAATAATAAAGTAGAAGGTTTAGAATCTGCTGTAGCAACGTACTCAGTAAAAGTTGGATGAAATTGTGTTTCTATTGTCTTTGACCAGAATTTAGGGGATACTGATTTCTTTCCTTTTTTATTCTTAATCTAAGATTTAATGCTAAACAGCCCATGGTTTATGTTTATTTCTCACCCTGTGAGCTGCAGGCACAAGTACTCTAAATTTGCAAAGCTTGTCCTTTGGACCAATGGTATGTCGACATAGATGACATACTCCATGCCATGGACACTGGTGCTCACCCATGCCATCACTGCTTTGTCTGTTAACAGTTTCCATTATCTTTCTTATCTTTGACATAAAGAAGCAAAAGTCAGCTTTTCCCAAAAGCATTTGAAACTTGGACTTATCTGACTACATGACACATGTCCACTGTCCCTTTGTCCATCTGAGATTAGCTAGTATCCAGAGAACTCAACAGTGTTTCTCTATATAGCTCAAATATGTTTGCCTCCATGTATAATACAGTTTTAAGTTACATTTCTGGATGCACCAGTAGATTGCATTGAGTAAAACTGGTTTGCTAAAGTCTTCCTGGGTCCATGTGACTGTATTCATCATGGTATTATGACAGTGTATGACTCTTGCAGTGCTGCCTGAGGCTTCAAAGGCCAAGGCCTAAATTGATGACTAATAGAGATTGTCACAAAGTTTCGACTCATCCCTTGCTGGAAAGACTACAATTTTAGTGGATACTCCTTTTATACCAAACTTTGACACCCTCACCTGCAAGTGCTTAATCTGCTGGTTGTACTTTTTTGCTTGTGTCCCTGCTTCACATTCTGGATTTATTTTTTGTATTCTCTAAACAAAACAGAGTTTCTCAATAAAGGTGCCAAAAATAGATTCTTGTTCTTTTTTTCCTTCCTTCCTTCCCTTTGGTTAGAAGGTACATGTTATCTTATTTGTCCTTAGCGGGCATTCCAATATTGATCACTTTAAAAAATCTATAAAAACTCAAAAATTGTACATACAGACATATTATTAAATTCAAATTAAAAAGAAAAGTTGGATTTGTATAATAATTAATCGAACATTCATATCCTTCATACTATATAAATTACACTTCCAACATGTGGGTGTGGAAGGTTGTAGTGGTTCCCTTATTATTGTGTCACTTTTCCAGCATTTACAGTATATATACATTTACAATGTGTTGTTTAGGTGTAAATATATATATATATATATATATATATATATATATATATATATATATATATATATATATTTATATATTTAAGCGTGTTTAGTGTTAGAGAAGAGAAGAGAAGAGAAGAGAAGAGAAGAGAAGAGAAGAGAAGAGAAGAGGAGAGCAGAGAAGAGAAGCTATTTTGAGATGAGAGCAACGGAAAGTAAAGAGCCTGTCTTCATGTTATATGAGAGTTAGATTTAAAGAAAACACGGTCATTTTCAGTAAAATCAAATACTTTCAGGAGTTACAGTTTAAATAGAACCATTTAGTTAATCTATTGTAATTTTGATCTGTTTAAAAATGTTTTGGTTCATTTATCATTGTCAACTCTGCCTTTGTGAGGAGTCAGATGTTATTTTTTCTTGTTTTGTATTTTGTTAATGTTTATAAAAACTTTTGCTCCTTATTGAGTTTATGTTGTTTATCTTACAAAAGAGCTTCTAATCTCTAACTTTTTATGTCTTTGTTCCATCCATCCACCTGCTTAACCGCTTGTTCCAATTCAGTGTCACGGGAAGCTGGCGCCTATCCCAGCAATCACTGTGCGCGAGGCAGGGTAAACCCTGGACTTGTCACCAGTCCATCACAGTCTGTCCTTGTTATTTACTGAAAATATTTTTAACATGTCAAAATTAAAAACAGAATTCAAAAATGAAAATACTTGAAAAACTGTGTTTTCAGAATAGTTTTTGATCAGAACATAATTTTGCATATTGTAATCTATATTGTATATATTATTCATTCATTTATTGTTCGAACCGTTTAGTCTGATTAGGGGTTGCGGGGAAGCTGGAGCCTAACTCATCAACTTTCGGGCAAGAGTCGGGGTACACCCTGGACAGGTCGCCAGTCCATCACAGGGCTGTATATATTATATTATATTATATTATATTATATTATATTATATTATATTATATTATATTATATTATATTATATTATATTATATTATATTTCCGAGTGAATAACTTCAACACATGATTTCAACCCACTTTGTAAGTTTAGGGTTTTTTGGGAGCAAGAAAAAATCAAAACAGTTACTTCTAAGTGTGTCTGATAGAGGTGACACAGATCAGGTTGAAAGAAGCAAAAGGTGTATTTAAAAAATTTAAGAAAAAATAATTCGGAACCTGTTCCTTTACATGGCTAAATTGTGATAAGGTTTAATTATTTAAAGACTTTTCTCTTAATATGTGACCTCAATCAAGGAAGGGACACTTTTTGGAAAAAAAACAACTATATATATATATATATATATATATATATATATATATATATATATATAGATATATATATATATATATATATATATATATATATATATATATATATATATATATATGCTGCTTTTTGTTGAGATCATAGTGGACGGATTTGGACTTCCTGCTTTTACGTAGCTTAAGTTTTTTGTTAAATTTTCCTGTGTGTCTTACAGTCTGCATTCTGCTGTTCCTTTGCCCTAACTCCATGAAAGGTAGTTAGTATATCGACTGTAAATAATTAATCCTGAGGAATTCTGCTGCAGGTTTGCATTAATTATTCAAGCTGACAAGGTCACAATCACCTGAGTGTAGCTAACTGTTTTAAGTCTCTTCCAGAGGATTAACAATATTATGCTGGTTTCTGTAGTGACAGGGATTCACTCCCTTTTTTTTTTTTTTTCTAATCAAATTTGTCAAAAAGATTAGTACATAACTGATCTTGTTTAATGTCATCCAGAATTTTCCCCTCAGGGCTGCGTAGCTTTTGCTTGAGGCAATGCCAGATTAAAAGAAGTCCCTTAAGGACTCGCCTGAGGAGCAACCCATGGAGGTAGCTAACTAGCTCTTGGGTCTTTCCTTGTGTTTGCACTTGGATTAAAGATTCCCTTTTCACATCATTTGCATTTTATTAAAGGGGATTAGACAAGGCCGTGATGAGGAACAAAGCAACTTAACTTTGTCACAGGTAAATGTATGCGACCAACAATGCAGGAGCACCATTGAGCCACTCGTCTGATATTATCCTTTATGTCCTGCAGGAGTGTAAATCAGGCCTCTTCCCCTGGGAGCCTGAAAACTGCCTTTTTTCAAGTGTTACTGCCCACACAGTTGGGAGCGGCACTGAATCATACAGCGCTCCATGTATTCCTAAATAACACTTTGTTGCAGCAATAAAATGAGCATCATGTGATCTGATGCACATGCTGCAGCTGAGGCTTTCAGTCTCGAAGGTCAAAACCAAACTGCCGATTTCACGCATATGGAGTCACTGTTTGCATTTGATCCATCTCCTCATGATGCCGGTCCTGACCAAAAATTCAACCCAGCCCACACAGGAAGTCGTTCAAGGCCAGGCTGTTGAGCCAGACGCGGCTTTGGCTGCAGCGTGCATGTACAACCTGAGGCAGAAGGCTTGCTGGCTCCACTTTTATCGGAATTAGTCCAAGGACAAATGAGTGAGTTTTGGCAGGGCTGAGTGACAAAAAAAAATTTAAAAAAGCAGGTGAATGTGAAGAACTAAGTTGATTCTCTGTGTGACTTTTACCTGCAGGATCCATTTACAGACACGGTAGTCAGAGCCGCTGATCTGAACAGGTGTCATTAGCTGCATGGGAATGGAGGGGACACGAGTAAACATGATTAATATCTACCCATTGCCTGTCAGCATGATGCAGATGACCAGAGGGCTTCACGGTCAACTTGATGTGCTGATCTGATTTCATATTAATACACACTTGGAGATGAGTTATAACAAGCCATGATGATGTTATACAGTTCACAAAAAAATAAAATAACTTGACAGAGACGTGACAAGGACGTTACCTTCACGTTATGATGATGCATGAAGACATGAAAGCTTGACGGGGAGTAGAAGGAAAAAAAAAAACCGGCAACACATCACTGATCTTGCATGACGTGGATGTAATGAAGACATGACAAAAACATGCTGATAACTTAATAAAGACGTAAAACTGAGGTTTTACTCGTTACCTTGGCAACTGGGCACACTGGTCTGTCAGATGGGGAAAATTAGAAAATGAACACGTACATGTCTGAAGAGGGCAAGGTCTTTTTACCCAGCATGATATTCACCACTTTGCATCCGCCTCTGAGAAGTCCGGATGTTGAGCATAGTGTGTAAAACCTTTCGTATGTAATTAAAAAACTGTTTACCATCGCCGTTCAACAGATAGACAACTGCTGCACATTTAGCCAGTTATCCTGCTGCGATGACGGGTGACCAATTAGCAGCCTCAAGGATTAATGTTGGCATTTATTAAACAGTGCCGAGATTGGAACTGATATTTCAAAGTCGAACTATATGTGGCCAAAGGGAGAAGGCGGCGTTAACACTTTAAACCACCAGGTTGTACTCGGTATTTCAGTTGAAAGGTGTTGGAAAAAATTATACAAGGCAAAACAGGGTTCTGAAAAGGTGCATCCTTTCTGTGTGAGGAAATTTGCATGTCAACATTCTGCACCATCTGTGTAAATACTTGTTTCAAACCAACGCAGTGAAAAGGCGTGATGCTGGAAGTCACTGCAAGGAGCAGTACACTACATTTAGACTTTGAAACAGCAAAAAAGCCTATGTGATGGTCACGTTGTATTTCCATTAACACTGTTGTATCATTGTGTAATGAGGAGGGAAAATGATAAAGATGCCAGAAGCTGCAGACAAGGTCTGAGAGGTGCTTTTCAAAAGTGGCTTCACAACAGAGGTTGGAGCTCTTCAGACCAGCCAGTCCAGGTTCAAGTTCTAGGCTTTTAGGAGATTGAAATAATATTTTAATATGCGATGATCTAGTTGCAGATATGTGCAGAATCCACCCTGATCTTTTTCCTTATTCTGACTTTTTAGATTCCTTAAATAAGAGCTAGATAACCATATATGTAGTCAAAACACTGAGTCTGATGCTGTTGTACAGAGCACTGGTAATGAATAAAGACTAAAGAAAACTTTTAGCGTTGCGAGGTGGCAAATTTTCCAACATGAAGACTTCAGGTCAAGCAAAAGATCCCTCTAATTTAAACTTTTTTTTTTCTATCTGCTTCTATCCACCATGACTGCCGGCCCCCCACCCCCACCCCTTTTGCAGGCTTGGTTAGCTAACCACGTGAAATGGTACGGTGATGACATTATATACTGGCAGCAAATAACTTGTTTGCCGTCTCCATCCAGACATGTCCGGAGGAGTGACTGACTCGAACTTGAGTCGAATATGTCCATCATCTTGATGAAGTCTTTATTGTTGCATATTTTGTGTCCATAAAGGATTTATGTCCTCAGTCGCCATTGGTCAACAAGTAGCTGGACTCAAACTCCTGTTCAAAAGTAGCTCTAACGAAATGAAATGCATCAAGACGGATGAGTGACTTACTGCTGACCTGCATCTGCCAACCACTTTATACGTTTTAATGGTATTTCTAACATCATCCAATTACTTACTGTGTATCATTTGAGCTTGAAATGGTGAATGGATGCCACTGGAAATTTCTAACTGGACCGTTTCCAAGGTAATGCATAAATTAATAAGAGTCTCACTGGGATTGGTGGGAGGGAGAACTGTCAGCTCAAGCTAGGAGAGCAATAAACTGTAACTGTATTGGTAAACCATAACCAGCATGATATCTGTAAATGTGTTTTATTGTTTACTGTGGTTTCCTGTAACCAAGGATTTTCTGTTGTCAGCTAAAAAGCAGAAGAGGGAGGGAAGGGGCAGACTGAGGACCAGGGAATGAACATGTGACGGGGGTCGAAGTGTCTCTACGATTTTATCAACAATCCCACACTAACCGTCTAAACTCTATGATATGATATGAGAAATTACCTTTGTGACAGACATGTTCAATGTTATAAATACAAAGGAGGGATGAAAATCCTTCATGTCCTTTAGCATAAAAGCTAAAGGTCTATAAGGACACTGAGAGTATTTTTCTTATGCATGCATTGGATTTGCGGGAGCAGAGCTGTCAGTTCTTATACAGGCCTGATGAAATAAAAATGATCACAACAACAACCAAACCACAAAGTGAATCTGTAAAAGGTCATTGCATAATTTGTCAAATAGTTACGAGGAGATTGATTTGACAATCCCTGCTAAACCTTCGCATTTCTGCTGAATAAATGACATTTTCAAATCTTCTCCATGGCTGGAGAAACATAAATGGAGGGGCTTATTATACTTCAGTTTCAGTGTTTTCCAGTGAAATGTATTTTCCATTATGTATCCAGGAGACACTGTTATTAGCCAAGGATGTCTGAGCACCTGAAGGAGAAGGAGTTGGGATCAAAGTTACAGCTCTCATCATGTTTGTCCTATCAGCACTTACTTGTAATTTTCCTGATCAGTTTCACTGGCTCCATATTTACCTTTTATTATTAAAATATGGCTCAAGGCTGGGGGAAGTAATTGCATCTCATGTGGGAGACAATTTTGCAAATGAGGATTTGTTGAAAGGAGCAGTGAAATGAAATGTATTTTCCAGCAGCTTCGTACTGGCGAGGGGCAGCGACGTGTTTGACTTTCAAAGAAAAGGTGCATTAGTCAAGAAGGTTAAAAATCTGAGAAAGTGTGCAAAAAGCATTTCACAGCAGAAGATAATGACCCACTCAGAAATGTCAGAAGGTGCAGGACTGCACATGCCTTAAAACTGAACTTTCCCATCAAGTGGAAAACCTGTTCTTTCCTCAGGATGTCAAATACGATTCAGTAAAAGCTGTTTTATTTTACACAAGCTGTGCACAAAGTTCTCGGTATACTGACTACAGAAGTATGAGACACAGATAGAAAATAAGCAAATGACCTTGTGAACAAAACCAGGCCTCAAATATTGTGCAATGACTGATTTCCTTCTTCAAATTCCTAAAGAGACTCGACAATGTCATCATAAGGGGGTTAGCAGCTTGTCATGTGACATTAATGCCAAGCAACATGACTAGAATCTCAATACTGATGGCAGCTTGGAAGCCGTCTTTCTATACAGAACTTGTTAGAACCAGGTCTTTGGTTTTATGGATTGTAATAGAGTTACTGAACGTCACACAGATCTTCCTATTTTCATTTATTTCCAAGGCAACACCTGTAGCCAAAAGGATTTGCGGGGTGCAGATTTCGGTTGCTAATGTGGTGTAGCGAACTGCTCACGTTGCTGCTTGTGGTGACATCATTTTCAGCAACTGGTAATTTAATCTATGTCCAACCTTTGTATAACCAAAATATCTCCACACAACAGATTAAACAGTTTCCTACTGAGCAGGATCTGTAGAGACATTGAAAACTGGTGGTCTGTTGGTTTGTCATACCTTGTCGCTTATCATACCGTAGGCTTATCTGTAAGTGATGGGATGCTCAGCTCTTTCTGAGAGCCAGCTCTTTTGGTTCCACTCCCAAAGAAGAGCCGACTCTTTCGACTCCCAAATAGCTCTTATCTAGGATCTTTTATAGCCATGTTTTTTTAACTTAACTTCTTAAAAATGAATGGTTTGTGTTTTAAAAAAAGAACATTTTTATGTTCAGCATTTTAATAAAAAGCCTTATATTTGTCTTCATTGGTGGATTCATTTATTTTTTGGTATTATTATTATTATTATTATTATTATTATTATTATTATTATTATTATTATTATTATTATTATTATTAATAATAATAATAATAAAAATTCCAAGCATTTCATTTGTGTTTTATTGCACATATGAACAGAACACAGCGAAAAAACTCAAGAAGCAAACTAAAAAAACAGCATTGAAGTTATTATTAACGTTTAACATTGCAACCACTTTTAAACTTTAGTCACTCATGACTATATAAGAGAACACAACACTCTCATGCATTCTCCTTAAAGCTGTCTGCTGTCTCACCACAGTGTAGCCTCTAACCCCCTCTCTAGTTTCACATAATGGTATGATCCTATATTCTCACACGTGATTATGCAAGGTGGCCACATAGCATTATTTTGGGGTTTTATAATTGCTGCGAAAAATTTGCTACAGCTTTTCAAAGCTTTTTTTTTTTTTTTCCTCATTTTCATTTTTAAAAATCTGAAATTTGCTGATGTTATTCCAGTACCACGTCATGTTTACCGGAAATGAACTGGTCACGACCTGCCTCGTCACGTCCAGGGACACGTAAATATGAAAAAAACGTTCCCATTACTCTTTAGCTATATAATTCTCTATTGTCTAAAAAACCACCTCAAGGGAGTGAAAACATTTTTTACCAATATTTCCGTCTGTTTCCATTACACTTTTTTTTCTTTGCGATATTTAATTTTTGTACAATTCTAGGTGTAATGGAATCACGCCAAATGATTCCACAGTTCTCCAGTTTTCCGGAGTCACTTGTCCTTTGCATCTTTGCTTTCTCTTATAGAGGGTTTGATTAAAATTTGGATGTACATGTTCCAGGTTAAAATGTGCCGATGCATTTACAGCTTTAACATTTTAATATTAACGGCTTGGTCTCACTCATCATACCACAATAAAATAAAGTTTTAAACCCACAAGCCTTGAAAGTTGTTGTACTTATGAGTCGGAAACATTCAGAAAGCCCCATAAATGCACTGAAAGGCTCTTTGAATGACAGCATCAACATGACCCTCATAGAGCAGGTCACCTCAAATGTTTCATTTATCTGAAGACACAAAACAGTGAGGTTGTTGATGGTATTTATGTTATTTGAGAAGTACAGGTAAAACATTTTTATCTTCGTTTTCAAAAGATAAAATGAAACTTTAATTACCAACAGACAATCTGGCAATTCCTTTGCTGTGGGTCATGTCCACCCTTTTCCAGTGTTTTTTCTGATGAACTAACAGCCTGGAGGTTTGTTAAAACACTCCAGATGTCATCAAACAAGAGCTGCTTTAGAAGTAACAACAGACAGCGGGAATAAACGGAACCAAACAAATTCATCCGATGGACGCCATCCAAACAGTTTCTTTTATATTCTCTGTTAAATTGCTTCACTGCTTCATCGTTTTCCTGACTAACTGTGTCAGACGCTCAGCGAGGAAACACTCATGATTAATGCCATTAAGCAGATGGCATCACTCCCAAACCAAGACCCCAGGTTTTCACCTTCGACGATCCTCTCAGAAAATAAAATATTCCTGACCGTTAAAAATATAAGTTCAAAAAGGTGTAATTAAAATGTTTTTAAAAGAAAAAAAAATGTGGGAGCTGTTAAATTTCTGCATGCAGCACTTAAAATCTCACACCGACACCTCCACAGTCCGTCTCTCAGCGGTACTGAAATAGTTGGGCTGCAGATGGTGCAACCAGAAAAACAGCTTTTAAAGTTACAGTAATGTCGTCATGATACGAAGGAGTTTGTAAAACATTGTAGGTGAAAAAATGTTTCTTTTGCTTCAAAGGTTGAATTTTTCCCTGCATGGTTAGCAACAGCTCTGAGAGTGTAGGTGGAAATAAGGGTCTGCAGTTTTTCTTTCCTCTGTTTGCAAAACGCTGGTCTCAACATGTCTACATTCTCCTCTGCATCACTCTCCCTCCATCCAGTTTGATTTAAGGCGACACCTTTCCGACTTTTTGCAGCAGGCTTCTTTCAACCCTCCTCCGCTGCATCAACTCTCTTTGGTTTGGGGTTTCAGTGGCAGAACAGCCTTGTGGATTTACTGGCATGTGCCACAGCTGGAGGTTTTTGTTGTGGATTTGTTCCGTCCTCTTCCACCCACCAGATATCATCAGTGTTTGTCCAGTCTGTCTGCCACTACAGCTGCCATCTGTACTCAAATTAGCATGAAGGCTGGTGACAAGATGAGAAGGTGAAATGTTGTAGCAGCTCCGAATTATGCTTGAGTACGTATGTATATTACTTGTGTGTGATCCACTCAGAGAAAGAAATGTTCTTCCAGGAATCTTATTCAGCATTTCTAAAACTTTACCAACAGAGCCCATCGGGTGAGAATGTATTATGTGGTCACAGGTTACCAAGTCATAGGAAATGTATGGCTATAGTATGATGGAACACAGATAAATTTGACAGAATTTCATTATATTTTAATTCTAGGAAGAATAAAAATAGTGTAATAGAGCTTACTGCTTTTCCCTGAGGACACACTACAGAAATGTTGCCATTTTCCCCATCATGTGCCCCATATTGACAGCTAATTCAGCATCCATTTTGCATGCGAGCTGACCAGCTAGCTCTCTCTAGCCAGCAAAGGATGGTTTTACAATGACTCTTGTTTTGTCCCTTTCTCTCAGTTTCTCTCAAAACAGCCAGTTTCTTTTTATTCTGTGAATAACTGTGTGAAACGTCACTTCTCATCACAGATGTAAAAGTTGTATAGTGCGGTTTCCGCTGGGTAGCAGTGGCTCTAGAAATGCGCATGATAGCTAAACAAACAGTCTAGAGCACTGTGCAGGACTTGATTAATCCTGTTCCTGCCTACTCCAGCTAAAATTCTGACCATTATTGCCCACTTCCACCAACCCATATATAGGCCAACTGAAATAAGTTCATATACACCGTCTTTATATGTTCATTTTGGTGATTGGCTTACAAATATATACATATTAATAGTTTTTTCTATAAAGCTAGTTTATTTTAGGTTGTTGGGATCTGAATCCTATTCCAGCAATCAGCAGGCAAGAGGCAGACTACACCCTGACAGGTATCCAGTCCATCACAGGACCAACACAGAGAGACAAGTGACCACTCACATATTCACTTCTTGGGATGATGGGAAGAAGCCGGACTACCTGAAGAGAACCCACTTATACTTGGTGAGAACATGCAAACTCAACATAGAGACCACTGTTCGAACCACATCCCAAATTCAACAAGCATCTCTCCATTTTGAGATGTCTGAATATTTATGGTTCCAACATGTTGGCAAGACATTTTCCTGGCATAATAATCTTATTCCCACAAGTAAGGAATACATGCCATCAGCTTAATTGTCTAGTTTTTATGACTTAATTGGGATATGGCCATGCATTACTGTCTCTGTCCCACGTTTTAGTGATACCTTGTCATGACTTATCTTGTGTCCATGCATTAGTGACAGCTGGCCAAGACTTCGGTTTTGCATTGCCACACTTTATTGATCCATGACCACAACTTAATGATCTCAATCCCAATATTTAATAATAAATAGCTATGCAAATAAATTATAGGCAACAATGCCTATTGTCGGAGACAAACAGTTGTACAAAATAAACTATTATTTACTGTAATCCAGTGTTTTTCAAGCTTTTCTGAGCCAAGTTACATTGAAAAGATCACCCTGCCTTTCAACCAAAGACTGCTCAGATAGGCTCCAGCTTCCCCGCGACCCTTAATCAGACCAAGCAGTTAGGATAATGAATGAACATGTATGTGAACATGTAAAATTTTTCCATTTTATCTATATTTTCTCTATTAGTGAAATGCTGCCTTACTTTTATTTGGTGAATGAGAGGATAAGTATCATGAGACATAAATAGAGGTTCAGACCTTTCATTCATTATCCTAATCGCTTAGTCCAGTGAAGTGGGGAAGCTGGAACCTATCCCAGCAGTCTTTGGGCAAAAGGCAGGCTACACCTATATTCAGTCCTTGGGGCAATTTAGAGTAAACACATCAACCTAACATGCATGTCTTTGGAGAACCCATGCATTCATGGGGAGAACATGTAAACTCCACACAGAAAGGCCACTTCCCAAGCCTCGCCCCAGCCAAGGATCAAACCAGCACCCTTCTTGCTGTGAGGCCACAGTGCTAACCACCATGCCACCGTGCAGCCCAGGTTCATACCTATGTTAGATGTAAATAAATATAACAGGTACTACATGTACATTTTGCTTGGTGAAATAATCTGTTATGTCATTTAATTTTGTTTCCCAATCTAGTTTTTATCTCTTGCCTACATGTATTTTAGCCTTTAGCTTAGCCTCTCACTGTCCAGTTTGCCTCTCCAGATTTTTGCATCTTGTACCAGCTTTCTGTAAGTTGTCTCTTTAATCATCGTCTTGCGTTTGGGTCTTGTTTGAACATTTGTAACACGATGTTTGGAAGGGAGCAGACTTCTGTAGTGAGCTGGAGGCGAGAGCTAAGTGGAGCAGGCTTAGCACAGCCCATCAATGTGGCACAGAATGATTGTTTTAAGGACCTCCAGCAATCGTCTTTGTGATGGCTGCATATGACGGGGCCTCCAGATATCCATGTGTCCCGTAAAGCTTGCTGTGTCAACTGTGGCTTTGGGTTATGACTGCAGTTTTTTGTCCTTTAGTTAAATCTTTGCTCCTTTCAGTGTGTCAGGCTTAAAAGAGGTGGTCTCTGCATTTTGCCTGAGCTGAAATGCTTCAGTTATAAAGCTGCACCATCATGTGTTTGCTCTGTGGGGAAATGCCTCTAAGCTGATTGTGTTGGTTTTCAGGTTGGAAACTTTTGCTCATAAGTCACAGTGTTTATCAGAAAAGCAGAACGCTAGCATTAATCAGCAGAGTTCGCAACCAACTGGTGAATTGTGGCTAACTGAGCTGTGAATATGTGTAGATGCATACAGATATAGCCTCAGCTGGATGGCACAGGCCCAAGGTATGGTTAGAGTTATACTTAGATGCCATTGGCTTGGATACACTTACTTTAGAGACAACCCTTGTCCAACACACCTGAATCAAATAGTTGAGTTTCCTTTTATGCATGTCATTCAGCTCTGCACAGGCCTTGTAATAAACCATCCATTGGTTTCAGGACGGTATATCTCGAGGACCAAATTTGGGCACCCCTATTTCAAAGGATTTCAGTTTTATTAGAAATGATTATGCAGTGTGAAGTCCATTTATATACCTTTATGCAATGAGTTGTTTGGTGTTAACATCAATAATGAACCATATCAAAATATATTAAATCACTTTCATTAGGTGTCTCTTGGGTTAAGGTTTACCTGCACTACTACTGTACTTTCCCAAAACCTTTGTACATAGTTTTATTCCCAAACCTAACCAGAAATCATTGCCTACACTTTATCTAAGCTCAGTGAAGCAGCAGATGTAACCTGAAGGAGAAAATGAGTGAAAAGAACCGTGAAGACATTAGTTTGTGCATCCTGTAACTTTCTTAGCTTCACTTCGGGCTTTCTCATAACCAAACATACACTTGCCGCGTTGGCTGTCGGCAACTTGAATTTAAAATCGGGGGGTCGGATGCAGAAACTTTGACTAAAACTCTGAAACCACTTGTCTAATGAATCTTCTGTAACATGACTACAGTAAACCCATATGACAATGAAGCCAACAGCGAAGCAGTTTTACTGAATGTTCATCTGAGCTGCTCATCAGTGAATGAGGGATGAAACTTCTTTAAGTGGTGAAGTAATCAATTTCTGAGCAAAACACCCCGCAGGTGAGTTTAAAAAGAAAAAAAAAAAAAAAAAACATTTACAACAAGTGCAAAGAAAACAAAGTATTTTGCCAACATCAAATCGTCCTTTTCTTATATGCAACCATTAAGCGCAAAACGGTGCTAATTGTCTCTAATGAACACTAATATTTGTGTAGAAAAAGATTTATCTGATGTTTTTTTTATCACATGGTTTATCTGGGGAGAAAAATGTCCAGCTAAAAACCTGAATAAGTGCCAGGAAATATTTTCAAAATACTGAGTATATGTCCAGATGAACATGGGCAATTTGCAAATCACAGATTTTTCTCTCTCATATGTTTCAATGAACAAAAACCCAGAAATAACTGGAGTGCTATCAGAAACCAAATCAAAAGACGTTGATCTAAATCTGCCTCTGAAGCCTTGTTTGCCAGAGGGCTGATGAAAGAAACATTACCAATTTCAGCAGTGACGTCTGAGTGTTTTTTAGGTATCTGTGTCCTCAACATGTTTGAACGCTTTCATTCCTCAGCTGAATCTGTGAACCAACCTCAGTGACTAACTGCATTTTTACATACAAACATTAGTGCAAGCAGTGTTGGTTATGGCTGCCATCACTGTGGAAATAATGACATTAACTGTGGATAAGACACAAGTTTCACAGATGGCAATGTGCAGTTTGACTTTGGACAGAATGCATTTTAAGTCCCTGAAATCATGCATCCAGTACTATAACCACTGGCACACACATAAAATCAACTCACATAAAAACACAAGCACCGTCAGCAATATAAAGTAAATTTACACATACTTAGTACTAAAAGAGCATTCACACTCATACAAGACACCCAATTCTCATTTGAATCAGTGATAACAGGACAGCATGTAAGAGGTTATATGTGTGTTTGTGTGAGCTGATTATGAATGACTACACATACATGCGTATGTGTGAGGTGACACTGGTTTGAAGAAGAACTTGTAGCTTGTGGTTGAGAGGTAATTTTGTCATGGTAGAGACAGGCTACGTGCCGGAGGGCAGAGAGCACATTCACGGCTTCTAAATAAGGCTTGATAGCAAAATGTGTGAGGCAATGTCGAGAAGGTGGCAGTAATGCAGCAGAGTGGATCTGCCAACAGCAATAAGCCATCGAAAGTAGAAGGGACGGCAGTGGCCAATCATATTTAAATAGTATTTTGACATTGTCAGAAGGACTAGGTTCAGGGTCCGAAACTCTTGTAGAAACCTAAAGGTGGACAATGTATAGGCGAAATCATAAAATCATATGTACACACACACATATATATATATATATATATATATATATATATATATATATATATATATATATATATATATATATATATATATATATATATATATATATATATAAATATGTATATATATATATATATATATATATATATATATATATATATATATATATATATATATATATGTACATATATATGTTTACCTTACAGTTGTACATACATACAGTATATATACAGTTGTATGTACAACTGTATATATACATATATATATACATGTACATATATATATATGTACATATATATATATATATATATATATATATATATATATATATATATATATATATATATATATATATATATATATATATATTTATATATATGTACATATATATATATGTATATATATATGTACATATATATATATGTACATATAAGCATTGCAGTCATTACCAAAAAAATGTCAAAGCAACTCATACATGTACAACTGTAAGGTAAACATGATGGTGATATTCCACTTTATGTTGAAGGAATCACTGACATAAAGATGGCCATGGCACAGTTGTGAATGAACAGTGGGCATTAGTGGCCAAATTTTTCCAGACAATGTGTTTTCATTTGCAAATGAGATGAGTGACTTCAGATGAGAACATATAGGCCTTCATACTTCAATTGTTCGTCCATTCAGACTTACTGTAGAAAAAAATATTGGCATACTGGCTGTTCTCATGTATGTGGACCCACAGCTAGCAGATAAAAAACTATTCATTCTAAGGTAAATTAAACATTAGTTATTTTTAATAAGTGACTTGATACCAATAGAAAAAACATTTTAACAGTATTATTATTATTATTTTTGTCATTGACTGTTGATTGCATTACATCCTGCCCCTTTAAATTTAGAAGCTTAGAGAAATACTTCCAAGAGAATTTCATACCATACACCCGGGTGGGTGATCAGTGGGTGATTAGCAGACTTGTGCAGAATTTGATGTCAAGCAAGTTTGCTAATTAAGTCTAAACTGCGTCAGGTCCGTTGCAGCAGGGAAACTGCGACCCTAGAGGACAGGAGTTACCCACTTCTGCCATACATGAACATCACTGATTAACTTGTCAATTTAGTTAACTAGTGAGAATAATTTTGCTAAATTCAATTAAGCCACTCAAAGCTTCTTTGAATTAAAGAAAATGATCAACGTTCAGGCTATTTTTTTAATCATTCCCGTGATAGAGGCAGAATTTAAAAAGATTTTTGATGTCATTTGGTTGCCAAATATTTGCATTTAGAAAATTTCCAACTGAAAAAACACAAAACAATTAGAGGAAAGGAGGCTGATGTTCAGCTGAAAAGTTAACAGCGCTAGTATCATTACACCGTCTTTATTGTTTTTAAGTCGCTCTTAACCTTGGAAAAAAAGAAATAAAAGCAAATGGATGTGCTGCTTATAATCGAGAGGAAACCTTCAGCTATATTATTTATTACAATCAACACAAGCTGCTAATTGTGGCAGATGTGCTGTGTAACAATCTGAGCCGTGCAGGTGTGGCTCTGACAACATACTGAGCAGCTTTAAAGTCATCTTTGATAGTTTGTGCAGCTGCAGTTTTATTCAAATTCACAAATTAGATTTTTTGCAGGCATGCAACTGAGAGCCAGCGAATGATGCATTCAGCATTTTTTATACCTCAGCGTGGTCTGTTTATGGCAACAAAATATAATTCTGTTTTTCTCATCCATGTCTCTTAACCCTCGGTGTCTTTAACAGCTGCAAAGGCACATTTCTGAATGTGTATTAAATCCATTAAAGCCATGCTCGGTGCAGCATACGTCGCTATCCTTCCTGTGTGCTGAAGAGCAGCAGTCTAAGGGTGGAGTTGTTTCACTGCACAGATCTCATTACCTAAAATCCTCAGCTCTGAAACAGAAGGTCAGGGATCAGCAAATCCTCACTTGTGGCCAGGCTTATGTTTCCATCCTGATGCAATTTTTTCTTCTTCAATTCCCTGATTATCACACTTTTGCCTGCCAATTTGATATCTCGTCTATCTAAGTTCACTCTGCTTTGCTTTGCACCAAAGCATCACGAGAGCTATTTTTCAAAAACCATTCTTCACCCTTCAGCACAGGAGATGCAGGCTTGCGAACACGCCCATCGCAACTCTGTAGGGGAAGAAATAGGTTGTTTTTATTGTTTGTTTTATTGTTTCATCAGAAAGAAAATACTTTTGGCTTAAAATATTGGAGAGATTTCACTCAATTGGAGAGATCACTTGATAACTTAAGTTAAACAAGTGGTGCCAAGGAGAACATTTCCAAACTAGCTGATCAAATCAAAACCTTTAGAAAATGTATCTATAAACTACTGGCAGCAGATTTGAGAAAAAAAGAAACTTAAATAAAAGAAGATGTCTCAGACAAGACATTTACTACTTACACAAAAATCATACTTAAAATCCACTACTTGTGTAAAATAAAACTAAAAAGCAGCAATGATGCGGGTAAACTTGCTGGAATCAAAATGTAATTAAAATGTACCAGATTCTAAATAATAATTGAAAAACGTTCCACCTTTTAAAACCAGAACTTGGCAACATCTGTATACAATGCAAAACTGTCACGATTGTTAATTCACCAGGGGGGCGGGGGGGTTCACTGAATTTGTTTGCAACTGAACCGAATCTGAGTCTGAAAACTTGTTGATGTCATACATGGTTGTTGTGGGTTCTGCCAGGTTTGTTTACAAATGATTAATAACATAAATATGTTTGTCAATCTCAGAATTTTATACAAATTATTTGTAGGTTGTTTTTGGAGTTCAATTAGCTTTTTGAACTGGTAACCCTTTAATGCCAGTCGAGTTTGATAATGTTATTTTAGATGTTGGGCTAATGTGGGTTTGTTTATATGGATCACAGTGAATCGGCTTGTCTGGATCGTATCTGAATTTGGAGATTAACTTGAGAAGTGGTGCAATGCAAATCTAGCTGAATGGACTTGAGTGATATAATTAACAGTGCAAATAAACGGATCCTTTTTTTTTTCTCATTTTGTTAGAAAATAATATTCCTGGCTCTGTTTTATTTTATGTTTTCCATGCATCCTGCCATTATATTTTAATGTTTTAAAGTCTACCCACGGAGGGACCAAAGATGAAAAGTTGCCTTTGGCTACAATCTGTTCATATTCATGTGACAAAGTATATTAAAATGCCACTCTTTATAAATAAATACAATGGTAAAATAAAGACATCACAAGTCAAGATTTGACATTTCTCCCCATTATTTGTTAGATCAAATGGTTAAACAACTCCAACGGCTTAATTTTTTTGTGGCCTTTTAAAGCACCATAAGTTCCCTCTATGTAAACTATGTGAACATACCCAGACAAAACTTTGATCAGATATGGTCTGCTGATGTCTAATTTTCATGCAAGACATGTGTAAGATGTCTTTTAAGAACCAAAAACAGTTCAAATTTATAATGGACATATAAGAAGTAAATAGCATCAAAGTCAATACAACACCACAAATCTTATTTCGACTTTGATGCTAAAGCTAACATTGCTAATGTTACTGCTAACTAAGTATGTTTGCTAATAACTAAAAAAAAAGTGAACATTCTGGGGCTTTTTGTCAGAGTGCCGTTAGGAAGTTGGATGATGTGATGTGCAAAACTGAAATAACATGCAATAGTTGCAAATAGCAAGTATTAAGTATGCTAGGCTACAAATTAGCATTTCATAGTTGAAATAAAAATGACCAAATTTACATATATATATGCTGTAAGTGGAATTGATTCAGCAAAATATAGCATACAGTTATAAACATATTTGCTTAAAACTTCCCATGATAGGAAGTTCAGCCCTGCGAAGGACTGATCAGATTAGTATGTAATGAAAGGTGGTAGTTGAGTGATGATGAATACATGTGTCATGACAAAGAATAAATATAATTTGTTAATAAAAACAAATAATTCTAACTATAACTCTACCTTTATTGGAAAACATATTTATTAGAAAACATGTTCTCAAAATTCGAAAAATTATTTTAAAATATGGATGAAAATATGCATTTAATCATGTGGAATGTACAGTATTCAACAAACAAAATATTTGACCTGGTAATAGTACAAGACAAAAAGATAATGGCTCACAAGTGTCTGCATGGACTTCACCACCTCTAACATGGAAGCTTAATACCTTCTTTCTATAGAACCCGGGTTCCAAGCATGCGGAGCGAATGCTAAGAGCAGCTACTCAGTCTTTTAACTTTCTGGAAGAATGCCTGCTCATATGCTGGTGTTCTGCACAATAACCCCACTGTCAATTCCATCCAGATGAAATGAATTATACTCTGAACCCAAAAGAAAGTGATAAACAAGCACACATGGTGCCGAAAACCCAAATCTAATGCAAATCCTGGAGGCCTTTCCAACAATCCAGTTATTTACCATAAAAAAAGCATCAGATGACAAATAATTAGGTCTCTCTGAAGTGAAAAATGTCCCCGCAGCTCTACAAACAGGTGGTGAATTTGATTATGACGGTGTCAAGGTGGAGGAAATCTGTATTAGCCTTGAGCCATTCTCTGAGGTGCAGCAGATATGATTTATAGCGGATGAAATTAGGAGTTCACACGATACAAATGAATTCACTGATGGAGCATCACTGCAATTCTATCTTGTAGTTTACAGGAGCTTAGTGAAATGCTTCTCCCTGTCCAGTTTGTCCTTTCCTGCAATTACACCTTAGAATCAATAACCTGAGTGCAATGAGTTGCAATTCCGACTGATTTCAGACGAGTTTTGTTTACGCACTCTGAGTAGCATCATAAAAACATCAAACATTAATGGTGCCTGTAATTGCACAAATGATTCCCTCTGATGCGGCCTTTCTGAGGGATCTTTTAATGGGAACTGCTTAGTGAGAATAAAGATTTAATGTTAAATGTTTCAGCTATCTTCATCAGAGCCTGACACGCCGTAACAAGCTGCAGTGAAGTCTCGCAACTGATCAAAACCGTTGGTGTCAGGAAAGCATAAATGACTAACACCCAACATTAAGGCAACTTGATCTAATAAAAGGGAAGACGAAAGAGTACAGGTGTTTGATTCAGGCCTTTTAAATGACATTATTTATGAAACCACTGCTGATATATGCCTAGCCACCATAATATTATCACCGCTGAAAGAGGAAGTAAAAAACATTTTAGTATCTCGACAATGGCACCTGGAAGATGACGAGATATGTTGGGCAGCAAGCGAGCAGTCTGTCCTTGAAGTTGATGGATTGGGGGAGGAAAAATGGCAATTGTGGGGATGTGAGCCAAAATATGATTGGGTAGATGGCACCATCTACACCACTACAGTTTCTCTGTTCCCAGTCTGCAGTGGTCAAGAGCTACAAAGATTATAAAGTGCCATAAAGAAGGAAAATTGATAAGTAGCATTGACAGAACCGCCGGCATTAACTGATGCCCTCCTGCTGACCTGGATCCATCCCAGGTACAGGTGTCAATTAATAAAGCCAAGATACTTACCTTACTTTAGGTAGTAGAAATTTCGGGGATCTATGCTTTATTTTTTACTTTTACTTTTTACATTTTCACACAATTATCTGTAATTTCTGCTCTTTAACTTTAAAAAAAAAAACAACACCCTCACTACTCCTGTTTCCTTCTGGCTTGTCATCTTTCAGCAAACAACTGAACATGAGCTGCATCAGATCGTAGCAAATTTCTATAAAAACTTTTATCGAATTCTTCTGGATCTCACCACAAGCTATTTCTCCCATCCAGAGACACTTATCATGCAACACATGCAAATGGTTTGGTTGTGTTTACCTACAATGCCATGTGCTGAACCCAGAATGCACTTTGTTTTGCATTCTGCTACCTGTGATTGTCTCGTTTCAAATCGACCAAGAACTGAGTTTGTTGCCAGAACAAGTCAGCTTCTTTGTTTCAAATCAGATTTATTTGCACATTTGCAACGGACTGGGATTTGAATCTAAAAAGGTGCCGTGAATGCGCCCTGAGACCCATAAATCAAGGATGTTAGGTTTTCCTGTCTCATCTGCCTTCTGCAGTCACCTCCTATAATGCATCTCCACTTAATAATATCAGAGAATACACACAACTGATGCCTAATGAAACAGTACACATGAAGCTAACAACATAAACACTTCAATGCTGAATAAAAAAGAAATAATCTCAGCTTTAAAATGATCTGTTGCTGCCAGCTTGGTGCCAGATCCCACAGCGACCATTCAGAGGTCGAATGAAGCCTGTTCCTCAGTGCGGGTCATGCCTGGCCTGGCAGATTAAAGGGGGAAATATCAATTAGTTCACATACAGTAGCTAACTAAATGTTGCATTCATGTTCTGAGATCCAGATTTCGAGAGAGAATCGAAAATGTTCCAACCACACAATGTTGGAACTGTTGTATTAGTGAATCAATCCTCAACAGTCTTCATGTGGCAACATTTGAGGAAAATGTTGGTCATAAAAACATGCCCCCGACCCCCCAACCCCCGATATCATTTCGAAGGAATATAAAAGGAGAGCTTCCCCTGATGTGTGTGTTTGTGTGTGCTGGGTTGGACATGACTCGGAGACATGCCAGGCACTTACAAATGCAGTCTGAGCCCCTCGATGGTGATCCTTTAAGCTGCTATCAGCACAAATACAACAGGACGCCGCTGCTTTACATTTTCATTGATTGAGGATTAACTTCTTCTGTGATTAAAAACCCCTCTTCCACAGAGGCGTACCTCGGCGCGGCCATTAGCCGATATCTTGTTCTGCCCCCCACCACACCAACACCCCTTCTCCACCCCTCCCATTGCTGTCAGCATATCACAGAGCAGCATTTCAAGCAAGACTCTGCTTCCACTGACAGTCCAGAATACCAACATGCAGCCAATACTAATGTTTCCACTTATTTCCTGTTCTGTTCCAAGCATTGCTGCATATTTATACATACACACAGATAATTCACCTAATCACAGAAGCACACGCTGGCCTTTAGGATAAAAAAGGGCAAAAAAAAAAAGAAAATCACTCATAGGGCATCTGTTTTTTATAAATAGAATATACCCTGTAATGATCCCATACAGGGAGTGTGTTTCCAGGGAATAGATAAAGCAAAACATGCAACACACATTATGGCAAGCTCGGACCAGAAATAGCCGCCATAAGCAAAAGATGCACAAAACTAATGTGCTTTTTTAGTTCCATGGTAATCAACCAATATCTTGTTTCTTAAGGTTATTCAATCAAAAGAAATGTAAAAGTTTTTAATTGATAATTTGGCTTCATCTTCGTCTAAACGCATTGTGTTAAAGGAGGACTGCGCACCTCACATTTGCATCTTTATCTTATATATATATATATATATATATATATATATATATATATATATATATATATATCTTATATATTTATTTACACCCCCCCCCCCCCCCCCCCCCCACACACACACACACACACCAAGAAAGCAACTATGCTTTGTATTAAAATTAATAACCTGAACATTACTGCTCATGAATGCAAACACCAAACATTTTAAAGCAATTTTATCAATTTGGATTTTATGACTGAGTTCAAATTCTTCAACTTTAGATGCATTTTATAAGCAAATGGGGGGTTTTGTCCTGTCTTTGTGTCAGTTTGCAATTTGCAGGTATAAATCTATCATAAAGATTTATGGCCCACATTAAAGAAAAAGCTCGGGGCATGAATGATGATGACAATCATGATGTAAACCATGATGACATGATGATGACATAAGCGTCTTTCTATGCTGTCTGTGCATCTCGCCTCATCTTGACTGCCGAACAATCAACAAGCATGAGTCCAAGAGGATATTATCGGGGGGATAACTTTGCTTGGTTTTGTTGTAATCCTGCAAAGGGATTGAAGGGAAAGGCAAGAGGAACAGAAACAGTAGAGCTTTTTAATCTATATCTTCCTTAATGCTGCAATTATAGCAATTACTACAGAACAAGGGAGTCGTGTCAACAGGAAGAGTCAGTAGATAACTTCAAATCAAAAGAGTAGTGCTAGAGATGTGCAGCAGGACTTAATCCCTCTCCTCATGTAATCAATTTAAAGAGAAACGACTCATTAAGAGCCAGAAACACAGCCACTGATCTCCACACAACAGCTGGCAAGGGCGCCATAAAGGGGCCACCATGGCTGATGCTTCTCACATTAACTTTCAACTTATGGATACTATGGCTCTTCTCCAGCGATATCTTCTGCCCCCCCCCCCCCCCCCCCCCCTTCACTGTGACTGCCAAGGTCATATCTGATGAAAACATGATGAAGCAGCAGTTTATCTCCACCCCCCCTTATTTTCCACTTTTCTTCCTGCCTTTTTCTCCTCTCTACCTCTTTCTCAATCTTCCTCTCTGCCTCCTGGATCCTCCCTCTTGGCACAGAGTTATTGAACAGTGGGGGACCGCTGAGTTTTAATTACAAGAAGATCCGCAGAGTTAATTGAACATAGCGCGGGCCCTAATTTCACTTTACAGCAAATCAAGATGTTAGTTATGTAAATTGTGTCCTGTCCCACTGAGGAGGACCGGGGACTTCTGCCAGACACCAAAGTCATTCCTTCCCACCGGCACCAAGCTGCTGCCTCTGCAGCTTACCTGAAGGACTTTCATTCCACTTCTTTCTGACAGATACTCCATGCATGGGATTTCTACCAAGGAGATAACGAAGCTGCATATTCATATGTCTTCGTCTTTTATTCAATTTAAAAGACTTGCTGCTTTCAGTCGAGAGAATAACTGTTAGCATCTAAGTTGCTTTAGCATAAATCGAGCTACAATGATGCTGTTTGTTTAATTCTGCTAAAGTAATTAGAAAACTTTGAAGTAAACATGTCAACAACTAAAGCTTTAAAGCTAACTTAGTTTTTCATTTGTTTATGATTAACATTTGGTGTCATGAGCACATGGAAGATCACATTAAGTTCATCACATGCACAACTATACATAATATATTGTTCAGAAGTGTTTTCGTACCTGGAGCCAAGAAAAGATAAACGTGTACTGGAACTGTCATATATACATGCAATACGGCAGCTCACTACTCTGTAGTGAAGCTAGAGATGATTTAAAGCTGGAGTAGGTAATGTTGGGGAGCTAGCAAGATGTTAAAGTAGCTCCCTGTCTTGGCTCCTCCCCCTCTGGTTTTACTCCTTCGGTGATCCAAGGCTTTATTCTTTCCTCCGCCAAGAAGGTTAAGTTTTTACCGACGTTCATCAAGATAACTCAAAAACTTATGGAAGGGTTTTATTGAAATTTTCAGGGGTTGTTGTTGAAATGTGAAAAAGAAGAACTGATTTAATTTAGGTGGTGATCCGGATCACCGTTTAGATCCAAGAATTTTTTAATTAAAGGCCATGGCAGAGGTTTGCGGTTTCCGAGTGCTTTTCTAGTTCGCAGCTTTTTCCACCATCGATTTTTTCTTTCTCGGCTGTTTTGCGGGACGAGACAAATAAACTGAGCCGGGTCGGCGAAATCCTTCCTGCATTTTCTCAGCCATATTTGGCTTCCGAGTTTCTTCTTCACTACTTTGTATTTTCCTCCTAACACTCTATTTATATGAAGGGTGTGGACGTAGAGTTGATGAGACATTGATGTCGGGTAACATTGACAAGGACTGCTATTTGTCTAGTTGATGTTACTTGACAAAATTCCAAGACATGCAGAATTCATGGGGACTGGCTGAATTTGTGTCTGCAATTAAAACTTGTCTTAAGGGTCTGTTTTTCTGAAGTTACAAGCTAGAAATTAAAATGTGGTTATTTCTTTTGCAAAAACCAGATTAGACAAGCAGCTAACTATCTTAAAATTGATTTTTTTTTTCTTTTTGTATTTCATGATGATGTCAAAAAACAACCTTTTCTCAGTATTTTTCTTTTTGACCTGTCTTGGTGGTGTTTGTTTCACAGCAATTTATTCATGTCATTAATAAGGTGCAGCAGATCTTACAGAACATTTTTTTTTCTACTTGGTCAAACCCCAGCCTAGACATCCTCATCTGACTTATATGTTTTTTTTTTTTGTTTGTTTGTTTGTTTCTTTGTTTTTAAACTAGCCTAATTCTTGCAATTAAACTCTTTGAATCTATACAAATAACTGAAAATATCAGTTTCCTCCATCTTGGATTGGTGTTCCTTCAGAGCTCTGAGTCACATACTCTTCTTTTTGGAAGTTCCCATGAAGAGTTGGTTGGTCTAAGAACAAACTTTACATACAATTAGTTGTATTGAAAATGTTAAAAGAAAGAGCCTAAACTTATTGTGCTTTGAGGAAAATTCTTTTCAGTTTGTATCCTGGTGTAGCTGCGGACTATCAGCTTCAATAACACATCAAAGACTGCGCATATTGTAGCATATGAAGTAGTTTTAGCTTTAAAGGATCTAACAGAATGGTTGAAAAGAAACACAGAGCAGCACTCCGAGCTGTGTGGAGTCCAGGATAAACCCCAGGCCCGCAACAAGTATCTGTCTACATGGATTCACTTCAATCATTACATAGAAGGTTCCGCTTCATTAATATTGCGAGATGTAGTTTGTTTATATATTAGAGTAAATACCAAGTGATCAAACACTTTAACTTCTCTCATGGATTAATAAAAGATTCAGATTAATTCTTCATATCAACATGTATCAATGTAAACCCTCTGTCCTTACAAACAGCTGTAATTAGCTTGAGCTGAAACTGCTAATGCTAAATGAATTAATGCAGTTTTACTGTATTTTAAGGAAAAAAAAAACACTGATATGAAATAATAATAAGAGCTTATAGCTAAATAGATAATAGATAATAGATAAATGACCAGAAAACCTGCGTTGAAGACAGAATTATGAAACTGATTAAAACATTTAGCAATGGTGCATTTTACCGTGAAACACGCGCACACACACACACATCCAAACTCAAGCATGTAAATGTTAGCATCCTTTTTGTAACCAAGTTCCCAAAGAAGCATGAGGAGGCAGCTCTCAACACATCGGGCTGGCAGAACTTTCTTCTTGTGGGGCTCCGAGACACAAAAAAGCATGAAGCGGACAGTTGCCGCTTCTACAGTTTTGCTACGAAAGAATAAATAATTTTACATGTGACATTTAAACACAAAGACGGGCGTCATGTGCACAACCTGCCCTGCCGCGGATGAAGTTCCTTGTTAAACATGAAATAACCTGGTTCGTTGCACATAAAAGCAAGACATCTTCACCTGCAGTGATCCCGCCCCGTTGTAGACGAAGCTCCTCATGGGGAATGAAGATGTAGAAAAATGTTTTTCTTGTTTTTGCCACCTCAAGAGCAAGAACAAAATTCTCTCATCTCTTGGAGTATTTAACAAGCTTAAGTGTTCTTGGCAAGACACTGAACCCTGGATTGCCCCCGATGCGCCAATTGTGGTATAGTGTGTGTGTTTGTGTGTGTATGTGAAAGTGTGTGTGAATGGGTGATTGTAACATGCAGTGTAAAGCAGTTACCATGACATTATGATGCTTTTCAGGTCATGTTTGAGGCACAAAGCACACACACAAGGAGCCAGTTTTACTAATACGGGACACCAGTTCATTACCAGTTAACTGCCAGTTCAGCACCAGCGCCATAATGTACAAGTCCATTTACAGTACTGGACTACAGCATACAAATGCACAACACATATCCCCACTAATAGTTTAACATAACGTAACTGACTACATAAAAAATGAACATCATGTAAACAATTTTATTCTGTTAGAAACTAGAAGATGAGAAACTTTTATGTCTTTTTTAATGCCGTAGTCTTATCTTTGTGTTTGTTTTCCAGAGTATTAGTAAATAGTTGAACATTTTCATGGTCCTATATACAAAGATGAAAAAAAAGATCCGAATTTAAACGTTTATATGGAAGCCCTCCTGCAACACATTAAGATCCTATACACCCATCTCTTCTATGAATTTCCTCCAATTAGCAACAAAACTGCATCAGTTTAAATGAACAAAAAGGTTTTGGAAAAAAAAAAAAAAAAAAAAAAAGAAAAGCCATACATGCCATCTTCTGTGCGCCTGACACTGTCCCCCCGTAATCTGGTAAAGGCATGCTGGAGACACATCCTGTAGGCTCGCAGCCGTCCTCGGTCGTTTCTAACATGAATGTGTGGTATACAGCATCTTAATGAGCCCAAATGGATTAGGAGGAATCCTTTACTGCTGACAAGGTGTTAACTCCAGGCCCCCTCGGAGATGCCAAGGACTTGTGGGAACACACTGAAAGGCTGAAATCTCTGATCCAATTTGGAAACATCGAATTCATGAAAACACCAACCTGAACGCAGCTGAGGGTTTTTTGTCAAGATGATTTTAAAGCGATGATCGGATCTCCAGGGTGATGTTAGGGGTGGGGGGGAGGGGTTCATGGGATCATCCAGGAATTATCCAGTCTGGATGCAAACCTATGCAGCTGTAAAAATGATGACACTTTGTATGTGTTGATTGAATTAAGCTCTCTAAGGGGCTGATTGGCCAGGACCAACCGCGCTCTTATTTTTTTTTTTTAACTCCCATGACAGCGAGTGAAGCAACCCTTTGGTTCTGCAGGAAGCTCATTCAGTCTGTTCCCCCTCTGGTTTGTTTGCACTGCGGGGCTCATGGGAAATCCCATACAGCTGCAGGCGCTGTTGATAACGGAGGTCTTATCTTAAATACCTTGAAGTGGATGGAGGCTCTGGTTTGTCGGAAGCTGTCAGCAGCGCTCCAATGAGATGAGTCTCTCTGGGACCGATTCGACTGTGGGTTGCGCCATATTCCATGCAACACGAGGCCATGTTAAACACCCTTAACGCGTACATTTTTGATACGCTGCAGAGAAACTGGCTGCAAAACACGCACGGTTAAATTCCATAAATATGGAAGGATGTCAAAAGAAATGAAGTGGAAAGTGGGAAGAGGTATCACTGCTCTCTCGGCTCTCAATCATGGAAAAATCCTGAAGTTAAATTCAACTTTGAAAAGTTAATAAAGTTCTCTTTCGGAGCTGTAAGGATACATGTCATCCATCATCCCCCAGTTTTGTTCAGTCCTCTGTGACCTGACCATAAATTGTGAGGAGCACTGAGGCAGCATGAAGCCGTATGATTGCCACAAGAAGCACCTTTTCAAAGTCTAAAAGACATGACTAACCCCTCTACCACACAGGGCCAGATTGCAGGCTACTGCGGTGCCTGGAAAGACACAGTGTCCATTACAGCGAAGCTCTTTCCATCAAAGACTTGGAGAGGAAAGTCAAAGGAAGAACTGATCACTACAACTTAAAAACCATTATGTCTCATTTGCATGTGCAGAAACAACAGGGCCAAAGGGACAACCGATTTAAAACATTTAATTAGGTTTTAGATGTCTTAACACCAGGAAGTCAAGTTGTCAGTGCTGCAGTTATTTCACAGGCATGTCTATATCTCCACAAATCGGGGATTTGGCTTCTTATTTTCATAGCCTTCATTCAAATCCATTCCTGAAAATGTTTGGGAAGAGTGGAGAGAAGCTTTTAAAGAGACCGAAGAGGAGAAATGTGGCGGATTTTGTGGTCGTAACCAAACCCGGAGCAAACGGAGCTGAAACAAAATGACAGCTGGGTTCTCTGTGAGTTAAATAAAAAAGACTCGGCACAGATCAGGCTGCGTGCTGACAATGAAAAGCTGCCTCGCTCTTCATCCCTGTCCTCCTCTTGGTTTTTACTTCTTTTTTTAACTCTCAGCCCAACAGAGACTAATTATTTTCTGAAGTTTTACCCATTCCTAGTCCTCCATACTTTACTCGACTTTGATTCCACTCCGTTTTTCCTTTTTGTATCTTGCCTCGGGTTTATTTGTCTTGTTCTGCTGTCATCCGTCTTGAGGAGACAGAGAGACAGAATTTGGATGTTTAGATGGATAGAGTTAAATTTTTAAGTAACTTCTTTCATGTTTCTCCATTTCCTGCATATTTTGACAGAGTAGTTACAATAAGTGTGAAAATTACACTTAGTAGAAGAACTGTGTTTTTTTTTTTCTTTTCCCTTTTAAGATATTTTGTCAGCATCCCTCCCATAAACATCACCCCAAAGCCTCAAGCATTTTAATGCCTTTTATTTGACTTATTTAAATCTCCAGACTCAGACAGATTGCAGAAGACAAGATGTATGTGTTTTCGTTTCTATGAGAGGCACATCTCTGACTAAATTCAGGGACTAATTTGCACACAGGCTCGCACACAAATTCATAGTAATGATTGATAATGTTTTATTAATGCAAAATATTCTCTGCCAAGAACCTAAACAAATTGTGGCAATTTAGTCCTTCCAATGTGTGCCATCAATCATTATGACTGAGGAATGATCATGCATCAATGCCATTTTCCCTTAAAAGAGGTTCAGAGGTCTAGAGGCAGCAGCTGCACATTCCTGGCAGAAGAAAATCTAAAGTTTTCTCCTCCAAAGTCTGATGATGATAACATCATCAGTTCTTGCATAAAGCCATTAACTAAAACAGTCAAACTTAAGTTTGAGCATTTGTTGAACAGAAAACGATTAAAGAGACCAAACATTACAAAGGAAAGAAGGCAAATGATGGCATGTAGGTGTTTTCCACTGGGCTAATGAGTGGACAATCAAAGGCGAGCAGGAAAGGAAAGCCCTGGAGCAGAAAACACACACTCGCTCTCTTTTAATGAAACTGCTTCTTTTTTATTGATGCATTTCAGCATGGATGACATTTAATGAGGATGTCTCGTTGCAGAAAGGTGTGCTTTTTATTTATTTTAACTTTTAAGGTCTGCATCGCTGTGGGTGAAAGATCGTATTGAGGTCGTTAAGACGTTGTGTTGTTATCCAGAGTAAAATCAGTTCTTACAGGCCTCAAGCTGAATCCACCGGGCCACTTCATCAGGTTCACCTTTGTGCTAGATAGGACGCTTATTTTCCATCAGAACTGCCTTAATTCTTGTCAGCATAGAGTCAACATGATGTTAGACAGAACATGACAGTATCATCACATTTGAGATCTTGCCATTCAGGTAGTACAGTCATCTCATTATGTTCAGCTAAAGCAGTTGGACATTGTTTGAGCTGAAAGTAGTCATGTAAAGATGGTACACAGTGGTCATAAAGGGATGGACATGGTCGCAACAATACTCCCAAGATAGCAAAAAATGTTTGGCTCAATTATTTAGCTTATAACTAAGTTTTAACATTCTTATATTAACCCATATTTATCTTTCTTTTTAGTTAATTTTATTTATTTATTTATATATTTTATATATTGATTTACATAGTATAGATTTTATTATTTTATCTTAATGGATTTTATTTTTGTTTAGTTATCACTCCAGCTCTCTCCTCATCGGGGTCCTCTTCGCCGAGGGCTGCCCCTGCTCTGACTGCATGGGTGTTGCTGTGGGGGCTGTCCCTGTCTGGTGGGTCGGGATCCAGCGCTGCAGCTTTACGGTTGTGGCGTGGGTCCTGTCTGCCCGGACCCAGGTGGCCCCCATGGTGATGGCCTGGGTGGTCTTGGTTGGGGGTAGCCCTTTGTGTAGAGGCTCCCTGAGAATACCGTTTCCTTATCTGGTGCACATCTAGTGCAAATGCACCTGGCCATTCATTCATCTTCTTTTAACTGTTACAGGGCAAATAGGGCATGGGTGAGGGTGGTTGTGGGTGGGTGAAAGGGGATGTGTATGTGTGTTAGTGTTTTATCTATTTTGATGTAAATTGTTTTATAATGTAAAGCACTTTGTATTGTTTTTAAGCACGAAAAGTGCTATACAAATAAAGTTTGATTTGATTTGATTATGGTCCAGATCTGCAGTTTTGTTTTGGCCCTTATTCGGACTTGACTTGCAGCTTTGACTCCATGCGAGTTGGCTGCCAAAACTCAGCCACAACAATCACATGTGACCCAAAGAGAAATTACTGTAATTTGTGTTCCGGCCAGTTCCACAAAGATGCCCAAAGTATGAGTTACTGCGATGCTAATGGCTGATTAACAATTTGTGCACAGGTATCTCATGAAATGGTTGGTGTGCAGCAGCTTCATACAGACATGGAGCTATCCCAGCCTTCTTTAACTGCGGGTGAGGTTAAAATTGTGAATTATTAGTGAAATGAGAGCAAAGACGAAGCCAGCTCATCATCGTGATCCTTTTTTTACCTGAATGCAAATTTCCCAGCGACTGATAAAGGTGCCTCCAATTTGTTTTGTACTGCTGATGTCACTGTCAGGAGACAGGTCACCATAGTAACAATAAAAATCAAGGGGGAATATCCTATTTACATGTTTTTGGGTAAGACGACCCCAGTGTTTCCAGTAAACTCCACTAAACAGTATAATTTCTTTGGGGAATGAGAACTGTAATGGAAATGCAGAAGCTAGATGAAGCTAGAAGTTTTTTGTTTTTTTTTTAAATATATTCTGTTTAAATATGCAAATGTGAAAATAAAGGATAATCTGTACACTTAAACTCATACATCCTGGAAGTCCTACGTTTTAGCTTTCTGTCCCGTTGACCTCAAAAACACTGACGATCAAAATCCTCCCAAGCTGAGAAAAGATGTGATGTTCAGCCATCTGAAAATTTTTAAGGGCCACAAAGGAGCTGTCGTGAATTAACAATCTTTGACAAAAAGAGAAAGCTACAGATTTCCTTATTATGCACATAATTACCAGAAAAAGCTGCCTTGGATTCATGGTCTCAAGTACAAGTTCAGCTGTAGCGTTTTCTTGGAAATAAATTACAAATAGAACAAAAGGAAAATAACGAGGTTTCACTGATTGCTAGGCAACGGCAACAGAAAGTATTTGTGAAACATTGAGAAACCATAAATAAATGTCTGAAAATTAAGTGTCGAGTCAGTTTGTAACTGCAGCAAAAGTGTGCACCTGAACGTAGATACACTAGGAGCTGCATCACAGTAGCTCATTTTTATTCACAAAGAGCCTCGTTGGTTAAAATGACTCCACAGTTGTGACTCAATGAGCTTTAAGCACTGTCACATGATTGGGTCCCTTTAAATAAGCAGTTCTATGGGTTGCTGACTGAGTTGCAACACTGCTTACTGTGATTGCATTGAAGACACTTCCCACCAGTTACTTCCATTAAAAACTGACGCCTGCATATGTGACCATACAGAGAACCAAGGATGGAAAGTGTTCATTTTAAAGCAGCCTTTTTACTGAAAATTCAAATCAGTTTGCTTAGGCAATCTGCTGTGTTTTGTGAAGTGTTAATGTACAAACAAAATTAAAGCAGTGAACTTAATTCAAATGTGAATCTCAGTTCATTTCAGGTGAACAGAAAACAGGAAGTGGATTACAAAGTACTATGCATTGTGGGTTCAGGGCGTAGCATTGTGGGTAAACACAAGCACATGTTGGGCAATAGGCTACTCTGGCCAGAGGAAACTGCATTCAGTCAGACAGTACAGAACTTTGTTCTGAAAGAAATATGTTCAAACCAGACCACGCGGTTCCAATGCAGCTCGATGATTTACTCTGATGGGAACAGACCTTGTCCTTCATTAACCACTCGATCAACACATTTTCCTCTTCGTTGTTTATCTCATCTTTTCCTTCAGTACTTTTAATACAGTGCCATCTCTGGTGAGAAGCAGAATCTAATATGTTTGAGCAATGCAGCATAAACACAAGCTCTGTCCAGAAGAATCCTGAAACCCAAACTGAGCTGTGGACCAAATCGTACCGAATCTAGCGAACAATCCTGGAGCTAATGCACCCAAAGGGATGCAGAGAACATTGTAGTGAAACTTGTCAGATAACCCCTCCTGTCGTTCACACTGGACAGATTCTTGTGAAAACCTCATTAAGTTTGAGTACCAAAGCACAGAAACACAGCAACAGAAACCCAAAGACTACCGAAGTTTGGTTTTCCTCCATTGCAGTTATGGTGTCCTGGCCATTCAATCGGGCAGGTTTTCTTCTTCGCACTGTTTTTTTTTTCATCCTACTCAGTGGTCTTTTAGGGATTACCACCCACAGCTTGCAGTTATTGTAATTGTGTGACGTGAAGGTCTTTGTAGCAACTCTTTGAACATGTCGGACAGATGGAAAAACTACAACGCTGCTAAAGCATTAGGTGATTTTACTTTAAGTTAAGCCAGTGATGCACATCCAGAAAGACACTGTCCATTTGTCCAAAAAGGAAAAGAAAAAAATGTTACTGATGTGTGTATATGTGTGTGTATAAAACTATTGGCAGTCACTTGTGACTGATGTCTGTCAGTCTGACCTTCACAAGTGTCCCAGCAAATTCAGCTGTAGGAGGTGGAAAAAATGGAAATATGTCGTCCAGCTGCCAGTTCGGGGAGATCAATCACTTTCGACAGGTCATTGTTCTTCTCAGGGGTTTAAAGGACATAAGAATATCCCTGAAGTACGGCAGGGCCCGGGGCAGGAAGCCTGGATATAGTGTCAGAGCTGGCGGATTAATTGAAGACTGTTTATTAAGAGGATGAATTGTGCATTAGAGAGGCAAACTAAACATACATATTTCATCTGTAAAATATCAATATTTCAGATCAAGCAGTTTTTGTCTAACTAACTTTTCATAGTTGTGTAATCTTACACATTTTCATACTAGCCTTTTTTTGGTAATACTTAGGGGGAAATTGGCCTGCAGCAAAGAAATCGAATGTAAGATTAATCTGATTCATTTTACATATAATCTTTTTGCTGTAGCACACTTTCCATCTGTGGTTTACAAGCTTCATTTTTTGCCACTTAATGAGAAGCATCTGGTTTGGTTGGCTGGTTTTGCCAAGAACCAGGGTGAAACTGGTGTTCATGTCTTCTGAGATTGCGTTAAAGCTATATAGTAAGCTGAATCAGATGAAGATAAGCGAAACGCAGGGCTTCTCTCAGGTTAGAAATGCAGCTGTATGGTTTCTGTTGGGAAAACCTTTCTGTGGGAAGCTGTGATGAGCAGGACTATTCTTTTAGCTTTTAAAAAGAAATAAAATACAATTTCATGTAGTTGGATTAATGATTTCTGTCCTGAATGGCCCTATTCCACTATGATTTTCTCCTATTGCTGGTCATTTAACAGAGAGAACCTAATAAGTGCACAGTCCAGCTGGGCTTTTGATTATCAAAGCAAAGCCACTGATGAACATTTCCCATTTATTTACCAAGCAAACTGCACATGCAAATTAGATTTTTTTTTGTCAGCTGTGAATCATAGACTCTCAAAAACAACCCCATGGGTCGTTTGTTCATAAAGGGATTTACAACTGAACATGTAACCTTTTAGTGGTCACACAAGCAACTGCATGCGAGGTGTGAAAATGGCGTCCATTAGCATGGTGTGTTAAGTAGAAAAACGTTTTTTGGCTGTTTAAATTATTTTTTTTAACCACGGTAAGAGGACTTATCGGATTGTTAAAGGAATCACTTTGCAATCGTGTCTGCTCCATTAAAAACCACTCATATGTGTTGTGTTGGAGGGAGGAGCAAACGTCCTGTTTGTCTGTTTAGCTTTGAGGTTTCAACACCTTCGTCTTCCTGTACTGGTGCTAGAGTAGAAGAGGCCTCTGTGATGGTAGCAGAGGTAGAAGCCATACTTACTCATATACACACAGGCTATTAAAGCAATAATAGAGAAGAATTAAAGCAAAAACCCATGATGCACAACAAAAGGTTGACAGCACAAACTGCAGGTAGCAACATTTTTTGGCATATTTACTCACTTCTGGGCCAAGCAGGGACATTTTTCCAATTCCAGGTAAAGACACAGCAAGACATTGGTGGACATTATTGTGCCCAAACTATGTGTAAAGTAATGCATTACCTATTTTTTATTATTATTAGTTTTGTATATTGTAAAGGACCAAAAATAAATTTTAAAAAAATGGTGGTTGCCAGATGTTAATGAAAAAAAACACTTTTATTTGTGGCGGACAGATGGATGGGTGTTGCCAGCAGTAACGTAGTTGTTGCACTGATCTGGTTTTATGAATAAAGCTGAGAAAAGGATCAGTAAATAAAAGGCGAAGCTTTTGATCACGTTTTCCCAGACGCAATATTCAGAGGCCACCCTGCCCCACACCCCCAACGAGACCCCACGCATCCTCTAAAATATCAAGTTAATCAGTTTTGATCTTGTTTTATCATCCAGCATCATGCCATTCAAACAAGTGTCTGTTAAGAGCCATCTTTTGTTCATTTCTTTCAGGATTTATATTTGTGTTTTGCCATTTGTCTCAACTCTGGTTCAAATGTTTAATTTTTAATCTATTTAATTCTGAAAATATGAACTTGGTTTCAGAAGTTTCTTCTTTTTTTTTTTTTTATTAATTTATTTTTTTATTGTTGGTGTTTCTGTGGAATGCAACTGTACTCAACAAAACTGCAGCATAAACACAATCCTGTATCTACAGCCTTTATCTCAAGGTATTATTTTCAGCCAAATAACTTCTGTTTATATATTGCAATAATCAATACCTTCAGCTGCAGCAGATGATGTAACAGAAAACAACAGAAGAGGTAAAAGAAGCAGCAGGAGGGTCAAAGAACCATGTTTAAACAGCAGCAGCGCTTTGTTGTGCAGGTGGAACAGTTTTAAATAGACATGCATACTTTTATTACTTGAATATTATTTTCGCATAAAGGAGAGAAGTCAGTCAAATCGCTTTGATGAATCTATATTTACCTCTACATGGGTGAATATGAAGGAATGCAGGTTTTTTGCAGGTGTTCATTCCTGACTGACAAAACAGAATCTAAGTAGCATGAAGCAATAAAAACATGTATTTGTGGCAGACATGACAGGGGCGGAGGGAGAAGAGGAATTAAGGCTGTTTCGTGTTTGTTCTCTTCTAGTTTTTCACGTATTCGGCAGAAGTTTTTAGACTCATCCTGAAACACTCCAGAGCTATATTCACTGTGAAAATTTGGACATCAGAAAAGTGAATGAAAATGCATGTGGAAGACAAACAACACCCGAACTGTGTGATCAAACATGGCGCCAGCAAAGTATTGACTGAACGATTTAAAAAGAAGTCGGCCAGATTAGAAGCAATAAATGATCCAACGATGAAAACCAGCACAAACAACAGAGATTGCTCTGCAGTGAGATGAACTGAACAGGGGAAGAAAAAAAAAAGGCTTTGGATCACTGATTTGTGATGCTGCTAAGTAGAAATCACACAAATAATGACCTCATGCAGAAAAAAAACGTCCAGGGATTTCAACTTTTAACGTCTGAAATGTCCAGCATTTCAAAAAAAGAACAAGCATGAAAGCTTTTTCAGGCATCTGGAGGATGTTTCTAAAAACATATGACATCTGGCCAGTCTTCAAACAGCCGTGTGAAATCAATATGTTCAGAATTAATGGGCAACTTAACAAGGCGCTTAAAACCCTCTTAACAGGACAGATAAAAACCCAGTGAACTCTGAAAGGTAATGAACATTTTTTATCCCTGCAAAGCCACTGGCTTTATTAGCTGAAACAAATGAAGCAGGCACTTAAATTAGACACTGAAATTGACTTCTAAATAAATGGAGGTGGCTGAAAATAAAATGGGTCTTTAAGACGGCTCTGATGGAAATCCAGAGGTGCGAGCTAACCGTGCAGATGTAGGATTTTCAGAGATGGATAAACTGAGAACGCTGATGTCTGACTGCATGTCTGCTTTCTTCCAAAACTTAAAGATGCATGTGTAACAAAATCCAAGTTCAATTAGAGAAAAATAAAATAAAGCATGGAAAACTGTGTTTCTAACACCATTTAATCACTTTACAAAGATAACCTTATATTTATTCTCTTACCAGAGCCAGATATATTTGTTGGCTACATACATACTTGGCTGCGGACTGGAGAATGAGGCGGGGCTGGATGTCCAACCCCGCCCCCTCAACATTTTGATTGCATTGACCCTAACCCTGACGCTAACTCTTACCACAACCATTTGACATCCAGCCACGCCCAATACCCAGGCCCGCCCCATTCTCCAGGCTGCAGCCGGGGCTTATTGACATTTTTAGCCCTCACTTTGACTTCAGTGTCCCTGAACAGACAAACAACTTTGTGTGAAGCTTTCAAACTGCAGTTTGATGAAGAGCAGTGATTAGTAACATGTTGAAAGCACTCACAGATGAAAACATGTTTATGTTTGGAATCATTTTGGCCAATAAAACTCACTGTATAATCACATCTTTACCAGCTGATGTCAGTAATTCTTACACTCTGAACCTTTAAGATGATAGGTGTCAGTGTCATGGTGATAGTGGGGTCTTTAGCTCTGGTTTCCTGGTTTATTTCGCAGTTTTCCTTATGTTTTCTGTCCAGCTTCATTTCCTGGTCATTAGTTCACCTGGTTTTATTTAGCTTAACCATCTCACCTGTGTCTTTTTGTTTTGTTTTGTTTTTTTTCTTTTTGTGTGTGTATGTGTGTAAAAATACCACTTGGTTTCAGTCTACCCTTGCCTGATCATTATCCATCTAATCTCGTTTTCTTGCCTTCTTCATTTTCCCAAGTCAAGTTACATTAAACATCTTTGTACCATATCCTGCTTCCTGGGGTCCTCAGCACTGTTCTGTGACAGAAAGAACCAAAACCAAGTGATACTTTTACACAGAAAACACAACACAACACAGGTGGAATGGATAAGCTCAAGGAAAACTACAAAATAAAAAGGAAATCAGAACTAAAGACCACACATAAACGACACAGCATGACAGTCAGTTTGGATTGTAACTGTCCAATCGATAAACTAATGGGGGTTGCCTTTTGCTTGTTTGTATTAAATCTGCAGTTGGATGTGTTTGCTTTGATACCTGTGTTTTCTCACCCCCTGCAGGGTTTTATATTCTTCCAACAGCTGTGAGTATTCAAGACAAAAATGCAGTTTATTGGCGTTCAGGACTCCTCTGGAGGAGGTTCCTTTCTGAGGAACCCACCTGGTGTAGTAGAAGAACGTAAAGTATGAAAATTAATTACAGCCTGTTTTTATTTCAAAGAAAAAAAGGGTTTTTGGTTTAATTACTGCAGAAGAAATTTTAATAAGGAAATATCATGTTAATCAGGCAGTGAGTATTTTAAGCTCATTACCTTTTTTTTACTGTTTAAACTAAATAACGAGTTGCTGATGTTGCACGAACACCTTGTAGGATGTTTAAAGGAAGGATCATATATATATATGTCATCTACCTGTGGTCACCTCATCTTTATTCCTGAAAACATGTCAGTGATTTCCTGGTCAAATTTTCACCTTCCTCAGGTTTTTTCTACAGATCTCATTCATCCTCTTCATCACATTGTTAACAGCAAAATCCTAATTTTCTCAGGAATTGTTGCCCACTTGGCTGGTTCACATATTAGTCATTTTGCTTGATGACTAGCATCTTATTTTATGTAACCTGGAGCATTTCCTCTTCTCTTCAGTCACAGAGCTAACTTTAAGTTATCAAAGGTTAAAATAAATTACATCGCTGCATGTCAGCTGTTGCAGCAGCTAGATTCAAGGTTGTAGCTCAGTTGATGTATTTCAGACATTTCCCCTGGCTGAAGAAGCAAATGTTGGTAAATTTGTATTATTATGTGGCAACACGTTAATTTAGATCTGACAGCACTAGACCAGTAACACCTGTACTCAGCAGACCACATAGAATAATGGTAAGTAACAAGGAGATAAAGCTGCTGTGACACTAACCACTGGTTTGTCAACTGTCATTTTATTCACCATTTGGCCATCGCCTTTGTCATTTTGAACCAGAAGTGACCATAGTTGTCAAGATCTTCTGGGACAAGCACAACTGGTTTACAGAGAATGATCCAACAAGGGGAAAGTATCCGATGAGCAGCATTATATGCCAGCAGTTGAATGAAATGAAAGACTTTACGGTGTGTTCAGACCAAACGCGTTTTGAGCGTCAAGAGCGGCAGGTTTCCATGTAAAGTCTATGTGGAGTCACGGCAAGGGGGCGTCGAGCTTTCTCGCATAGTTTTTTTAGTGTTTTGGGCGTCGGCGTTCCACGCGGAACGCGCCAAAAATTTAAGAAGTTTTTTAAGCTCGACGCGCATTCCACGTGTTCCGCGCATCAAAAGCCAGAGATGGGCAAAGCTGAACTTTGGCCGCTCGACGCGGGGCGTCAACCAATCAGAGCGATCAGCTCGCAGCTCCTGGAGGTTTTCTGTGGTGAACCCAGACACGGGGCTGAGATGTGATTACTCTGTGCAATATTTAGGATAACCATTCCTTGCTAAAAAGGTGAATGTTACTCATTTGGCAACGTAGCAGGATACATTGCCTAGCAACACTTTGTTTAGGGGGGGCTCTTATTGCATTAACAGTGACTATCACTGCCCTACGACAACGTCCTCTAGCTTCATTTATTAAATAAAACCATGCCATCTCTCTACTGAATCCGCCATCATTCAAACTGACCGGAAGGAAGGCGCCGCCTCCCTCCTCTCTTTTCCGCCATGTTTGCCGCTCGCTCCAGACACACAAGCGGCAGACGCAGCAGACACGGCAGGAGCGTTGGGAGCGGTTTGGGCGTCGGACAGAAAAGTGGCAGTTTAGTGACCAGCTTCGAGCGTTCAGCGTTTTGAGCGTTTTCGACGCACTTTTAGTCCATAAAGGACAATTAAGAACACAGAATAGGAACAACAACTCCAGTTTTGTCCTGTCCTGGTGAAAAGTGGGCTCATTTACTGACGGCTGTACCGTAGATGCATCTCGGGTCTTGCTACGGTCTGGGCAGCCACCTGCTGAGCTCATCACATCACCCACTGTGGCCGGTGTAATTGTCACATGTTGAAATGTTATTATTAACACCGCAATGTGCAAATGACTGATAAAAAACTTTTTTTTTTTTTTTTTTCTTCAGCAGATTTCTTTTTTTTTTTGCTGGTTCTTGCAAGAAAGTGACCGAGGAGGGGTCAGGGGAGGGCTTCACATTTTACCTTTACATAAACAGAAGTCTGGTTATAAATTTTACATTATTCTGGTCTTAGTTACATTTTATTTTGTTTCTTTTTACCTTGATAAAGACAGGATGGGAGCCAGATCATCAGTATATGAGCTGCACAGCGGGTCAGAAGCATTCATGAATATTGCATGTGCTGAGGAGAAAATTGGAGGAAATCTACTGAATGTTGCAAATTCTCTTAAATCACTTACCTGTGCCACTGAAGTATTTATCGGCTCAGTGTTTTCTTCTTGTGAAAAACTGATCTGATGAGGCGGCTGCAGCCGGCACTCACCATGATTTAGTTTTTTGTTTGTTTAATTAGTTGTTTAGTGTGAAATAAAACTCAAATAGAGTCTTTTTGTTGCTTTTTTCTGGGGGAAGGAGGGGAGATTATGTTGAAAAATTTTGGTTTGTGTTTGCTTCGAAAGCCAGCAAATGACTTAAAAGTGGTCGAAGTGCTAAAAGTTGTATTGCAGACCTGAATGGCAGGAAGCGTCTGGAGAGGTTTTTTGGTTTGTTTTTTTTTTCCATAGAACTGGTATAAGTTATTGGATTTGGACTGGGAGGCCCCAGGAAGGCCTGTTGAAAACACCTAGTTGTAGGTTTGCCCTCTTGGTTAATACAAATGGCACTTTATGACTGATAGTAAAATGTTTAACACCCAACCATGGATTGCATGTTCATAAAACCATGCATATTCGTTCTAACCTCAACGTGTGTATTTTGTTATTTTTTGTTATTTGCATGTGGTATTTAAGTGAAATAGTGAAAAGAAATGCCTTTGGTGGGTGCATTAACTTGTCTGATAACCCTTCATATGCCGCCAAAGTGCTTTTGGAGAAATCAGCATTTTTTATAATGTAGTGAGAGATTAAACACGTCTGTCACGAGTCCAGATTTGGTTTCTTGGAGTGCTTGTCTTCATTTTTTGTCACGTTTTCTCCCCTTTTAGTGTTCAAACTTTGCAGTAAAGGAGTGTTGAGTGTTATTGCAAAGATGAGATTGCCTGGTGAAATTCACTTTTCTAAATCTCTTTTCTTTGTGGCTCTGTTTACTTCACTCCATGTTTTCTTCAATATTCCAGGAGATGTGTGTTGCTTGGCATGCTTTTTTTTCTGTTGGGTACATATTTGAGACTTGTATGGAATTTTTCATCTCATGCATGTAAAGCTGTTTTTATTTGTGATTTCCAAAAGACCAACCACGGTTTCCGTTGTGTGCGAGTCTTTATTTTCCTCTTGTTTGATTTCTTTTGCATTGTGTTTGATTTGGAGTCCATTAATGTTGTACTAAGCAGTGAATGCCTCTAAATCTGTAAGTTTTTCTGTGTAGCTTTTTGTTAAACGTGTTTTCCTGGTTCCCATCGAGCTTTTTAATTGTTGCTGAATTGTCGTATCTCTGCAACTGCAGGGTCTATTCAGACACTTTAAAACTCTGTTAAGATGAGCATTTGTGAGAATCTGGTTTCAGTACCTTTTGTAAACACCAGCTTTCATTCACGTTAAAAAAGTCAGAAGTATAGTTTTATAAGCTGGCATTTACTGTGACAAAAAGCCAGTTTTCAACCTCTCCACAGCAATTCTGTGATGTTTCCATGTTCAGTGGATTCCTGGTGAACTGGCTCGCAGGGAAAATACACTCTTACTGTGTGATCGGTCCGTGGCTGTAGTTTAACATTCAGCAGACTAACATGGCGCTTCTTACCCATCACATGTACAAATCACACATAAACAAATTAAATTCTTCACTTACAGCGATGTTTCAGATTGTTAGCAGAGGACAGAGGACACTGGTGATCACACATATTAATTTTGACAAGTAAACAACTCAAAATATCACACAGTGTCCCTTTTATGAAGTGAATACCTTCATTCTGAAAAAAATGCATCCCACCTATTTATGAGCGTTTTGTATCCTCTTAAAAGCAACCTGCAAGTTTTTGTTGTCTTCATGGTCCAACACACCTGATCAAAATGAATAAATAGGTTGACGAGAAGCTGTTGGATTAATCTGATTTGAATCAGGTGTGTTGCGGATTAAACAACAAGCCGCAGAGCGTTACACAGTTTTAATGCACTTTGCTGAGAAACACCGTGTTCTAGACTCCGTGTTGTGCATTAAAACCGTGTTATGCATGGCTTGTATAGGGAAACAAACATCAGATACCGACCCTCACAGTCTGAAGTTTGTCACTCCTACCTTGAAGGAAACCTTGAAAATGGCATCAGTTTTGATGAGAAAGCATTCATATGAAAGACATTCCTCGTGCTGCTTTTAGGAGGCAGTAATTTAAAGAACACATGATATGATTTTTAGGGAATAAAAAGATGGGAATTTAAGGTTATTTTTGCACGATATAAATCTGAAATTAAAATTCTGTTTAATACTTGAAATTTGCAACGATTTGTGGTTATTAATGATTTACTATTTAGTGTGAAGTATCATTAAGAGTTAAAAAAAAAAAAACACTTAGTAAAATGTACTTATTGTTTGCAATCATTTATTCATTATTTCCTTTTCTGAGCCGCTTAGTTCAGTTTAAGGTTAGTTTAAGGGTCTTGGGGAAGCTGGAGCCTATCCAAGCAATGATTGAGGCAGTGTACACCCAGGACAGGTCGCCAGTCCATCACAGGGCTGTGTGCAATCATATTATTATTATCATTTTTTAGGTGCTTTTACTAAAATAATGTGTTTATGATGATGTTTACTCTGGCATATTAGTAACAAATCTTCTCATGACTTTTATGGATCTTCTGGGTTAATTTATGCTGTTTAAATTAATTTTACCACAGAATGCTTGAATTAAATTTTCTGCCTTTACGTTTTAGTAAAGTCAGAAATGACTCATCGACCAAAAAACGTCACATCAGCAACGAATGCTAGCAAGGTCGGGGAAAAAATGTTTTATACTGTGGGAACCTTCAGGAAAAGCCGATGATACGGTTCCCTAATGAGAAACAAGACAGTCTCATTTCACAATAAGTCAATTCAATTTAGAAGAGCAGATTAATACCCAACTCCAGTAGTTGACTCACATTGAGTACCGAGGAGGACCCCAAGAAAACATCATCTCCATTATATTGCTTCGCTTGAGACACACCTACACCTCTCATTTCTCCGAGTGATACCAATCTACACGTGTGGACTGCTGATTTTTAACACGAGCAACAAACTTTGTTCAGTAAATTATTCAGGGCCGTGATGGGAGCTTCACTCCCCCAAGCAGATGGCTCCTTTTGCTCTAATCAGTGAGCTAAACACTGGGTAATACAAACTTTAATGAGTTCAACGCAAACTTTTTCTTAGCTGCTCACAGCTGCTTTGCTGGGAGTCACAAATCAATCCATTATTACAGGTAAAACAACAGCCGGGCGAGAGGGAGGGAACTCTGGTCATTAGTGATGACAAATGAAAGGCCCGGGGATGTGGGGTAATTCATCTGCAGATGAATATTCTGCACCCACAGCCAGTAAGAAGGAGGTTTGGACCAGTGTTAAAGACTGCACATCCCACTGAGGCCCTCTATCCATTTATAATGTAATTAGTCCAAACACAACACATGAGTATCATTTCAAACACACTGTAGTTTATCTGATATCTGAGATTAAACTTCTCATTCACACAGGAGCGTGAGGCGGCGGTTATGTGATCCCCTGCAGCTCCTGGTGTTGCTAAAATGTCTTTGAAAACAAATCAGCTAACCCTGTGCTTCTTAAATTATGTGAAATTTCAAACTTGCATTAAACAAAAAGGTCAAATAATACAGAAACTGCAAGAGCAAAAGGTTTCTTTGCATTTGTTTTTCCCTTTAGACGGCAATAATAACAATCAAGTTTAACCAATGTTTAACAGTTTATTATACAGTAGCAACAGTTCAGAGGTCAAAACCTGCCAATAATGTTAATTCAGTTACACGTTGGAACCAATTGGTTGAGAAGGTTTGTGCAGGTTTCTTTCCACTTAGTTTTAATAAGTTCCATTCCAGTCATCGTAGTCATCCAGCTGTAGCTAATGCTACAGCTGTCCAACACAGACCGAGTGAAACAGTAAAGTTTCTCTGAACCCTCACACTCCAGTACCCAACGACCGACCTGTTCAGCTCCTGGCTTTTTTTTTTTTTTAAACTTTATGTTACAGACATTTTCTAGCTCAAAATTTTACTGACTCCATGAAGTCCAGAGTCTCCTTATTTATGTTTCTAATCAGGTGGACAGCAAATTTTATCTAACTGAATTGTTATGGACATATTTATGGCTGCCTATTAGGTTTCTATTATCAATCAGTGATTTGGATCAATTCTCCTTGTAAGCTGTCCTCAAACAAAAACTCCTATTTTCTCATATAGTCTGCAAAGAAAACATAACTGGATTCATAGAAGATTTTTTAAAAATATTTTAATGTAAACTTTAAACTTAACCAAGTGATCTTGTTGACTAAACCAAACCAGAATGTGACAAAGTTAACTTTAATGTTATAAATGCTTCTATGAGATGTAACTGGTTAATCACCTGTTACCCGTGATTTAGGGCACGTTCACATCAGCCTTTTTTTATTCGAATCCTAGTCCGTTTGTTAGGAAAGTCTGCTTCGTTTGGGGAGCTGTGAATGCGCCAAACAAATTCTAATTTGGACCAAAGAAGCAAACCCGGTCTTTCTACAATGTCTCAGCCCGCTTCAAACAGACTAAAGGAAGCGGACTACAGAAAAAGAGTTACTTCCTGCATTTGGCGTAGCATTGCATTGTGGGTAAATACATAGTGAAGACGTTAAGATTCCTCTGCCTCGTCTGTTGTCCATACCGCAGCCATTGTCGCAGTGTGTTTCTGGAATATACTTGCAGAAGACAAAATAAAAAACCCAAAACAGCAACAGTTTGTGCTCCAGTTTTCTTCTTCACACGGGTCCTGTCCTCTCTTTTGCTAAATACCAACACAGCGCCACCTTTTGGTGGGAATGGGTTTATATTATTCTAATGGTTTGGCTCGTTTGTCCAAAGTGCTGCATGGATCCGTCTCCTACAACTGAGCCAAACCTCCAACTGGACTGAGTGTAGCGGACCATCCTGATGTGAATGCACCCTTACAGATTGCTGTTTTGTACTCGTGGGTCCGGTGGAAAACAATTCTGTGGTCAGTTCAGCTGCAGCATTATTTTGGATTGAAGAGAACAATCCCTTCTCACTGAAGTTTGGATAGGATCCCACTACTTCAGGTTTTTATGTGCAGGGTACATCAAAGCATAATTTTTATTTGTGTAAGTTACATCCTAGCAATGATTATTGAATAACTTTAACAAAGTATTTTTTATTGTGGATTAGCAGCAACAGAAGCAGACACAAACACAGTGAGAAAAAGCTGTTCTGTTGATTTCAAATATAATAGTCCTTTGGTTGGGAAAGTGTTTGTTTGCTGCTTTTTATGCATACTGTAACACTTTTTGTTAACCAAAATTAAATCATTTTGTGATAAAATGTGGTTTGTATTCCACTTTAATCATCTGATAGTTTAATCATCTGAGTGTAGATCACACATAAAAAAAAAAAAAAGAAAAAAACTTCTGGAAACAAAACACAAAATGCAATATCTTTTCAGCTCAAAGGTTAACTAGAAGGCATTTTTTCATAAAGTTACTCACCAAACTATTAATTGTTTAAGCTTATCAAATAAGGATTTCCCGCTTCATTTCCAATTTCTTTCATGTGACTTCTTAGTAACAGAAACTGACAAGTGGAATGAAACCAGAACTCAGAATGTGTTGGTTTGGATCCAGTCACTTTAATATTCAGTACAAATCCATTAGTCCTCACCTGTCATTGCATTTACTTTCACCTGGACATTTCTACGTTTTATTAGAGCCTTTCATGTCAGAAACAAAGCAGTGTTGCATTGTAGATGAAGGTCTTTTTTAAAATAGACCTGCAGACAAAAGCTTTTCCTCCAGCACTTAGTTTGTTGCAACTCGTGCACAAGTCCATAAATAATAAACGACCCCTTTAAATACTGTCGCACAATGAATAAATTTAGATGCAGTAAAAAGCTGTTGGCAGACTTTTCATGCAGTTAATAATACTGAATGGATTTGGCCTAACTATTTTATCTGAGCACCCTATCTGTGCTGCAAAACAGCACTAAAAATCTAAAGTATAATATTTTCTTGTTAAATGTGGTAAAAAGTTTCCTTAAATATGGCTGAATATACCTCAGAGGCAAAGTGACAAGGGAATGTGTATGGAAAAATCTCATTCCCCACTTCGCTGAGCTCCACCAAAGTACATAAAAATAACTTAACAGACTTTGTTGCTGTTCTGAAAAGAAACTTAATGTGATTACAAACGGAGAGACCAAACATTTGTCTGATGAGCTTTCCGGAATGACAAACGATGGCGCATAATTTGTTGTAATTATGCAGAGTAATGCAATTCCTCATAAAGCTCTATTCTTCTGCAGCCTTTTGATAGAGAAAACAAACCCAAAGCAGAGTGCGCTTCAGTTCAGCAGAGAGCTGTTTATGTGAGCCGGCTGTTACGCCGGGATAACAAAGAGTCTCCATTCAGACACACATCCAGCTGAGGAAAAAAACTGCACGTTTGCTTCTCTGTTCAGTAGAAGTAGATTGCACTGATGCCATGAACCTTTTCAGGCCTTTTTACATTGTTATCACCACTTTGGGAAGTTTTGTGCATATTGTTGGGTTATCTGATACCAATGCATCACCTTCACAGCAGATAGTGATGTTCTCTCAACTCTACCTGAGATCGATTTGTTGTGTCAAGCAAAACACTTTCTTTTGCCGCAGTTGCGTTGCTCTCAGGTGCACTTTCATTTAAAGGGAATTTTAGTCTTTTAGACCTTTTAGTAACGGCTGAAAAAGCTGCATATTATTACAGAATGTCTGGAAAAGAGTCTGTTTTTAGATGTGAGATGTTTAAACACATTTCAGTTTGTTTACTTTCCAGTTTTATTTATATAAAAATAAGCACTTGGCATATTAAAGTACACTTCCATGTAAATATGCAAGATGACATTGGCAGCTTTACATCTCTTGTCCCGAGGCAGTAGATGGATTTAAACCAGTAAAACAGAACGACATAGGAACAGAACAGAGCATAACATATGACATGGACAACAGCACACATTAATATCACAGATTAGGATTTTTTTTTTTTTTTTTACTCTTCATTTTACTATTAAATTTATTAGTATTTATTTATTGTCGTGTTTGTTGCATAATTAAACTTCTATTCATATTTACACTAACATAAAAGGCTTGTTAACTGTGCTTGCTCCCAGTTTAAGTAAAGGCATTAAACATTTAAGGAGTTGTTTTTTTTTTTTTTGTTTTTTTTTTTTTTTTGTATGTAGCCACCTGGAAGAAAATGGAATATTCTCTCTGTTTTAGCTCAGGTTTTTGCTTCCCACCACTCCAGGGGGATGTATCTGACTTTTATTTTCTGCTCACCATTTCACCATTGCCCCTCTCTGAACCAGGTGATAATGTCGGACTTCTGTCAGAGGTAGTTAAGGGCTTGGATGGAAATTCAGCTGCTAATAATCTTTAACATTGAGCTGTGATGTCAGAGATCTGGTTTAAGTTTTGATTTGGAGTATTTGATTTGTGTATATATATACATATATATATATATATATATATATATATATATATATATATATATATATATATATATATATATATATATATATATATATATATGTTATCTCTTTCACTTTTCCTATGAGGTGTTTTCTCTTCTTTCTCTTTCTGCCTTTCGTCTGTCCTCTCTGGTCCAGCAGTACAAACTCTACAATTCAAACAATAATGTAAAATAAATATAGAAATAAAATAAAAATTCAGAAAGTCAAGGGGATCATTATATCTATAAAACTCCCCTTGGCAAAGTAAATTTGCTCAGCAGAACACAGCATCTGGACAAGACACAAAAAAAACAAACAAAAAAAAAAAAGGTTTTGAGTTGGAGAACAGTTTCCAGATATATATCTGCTGCTTCCAGCATCTTGGATGTGTACAACTTTTTAGTGCTTTGGTGGGTGAAAGAAGTTGAGGTCAAGACCCTTCATGACATATCTTGTAATGTTACTGCTCATGGATGTAAATATTTTGGTGTTTTTCTAGCAGCTTCGCTGCATTTGTTTGCTGTAAACAAACATCTTTCATGGTCCAGATTCTTAGGAGCCCAGATTATCTTGTCTTTATTAGTATTTCTGAAGGATTTTTTTTATTGGTAAAGTCAAAACAGCTCCAGTGAGAATTAGCCAAAGTGGTGTGTTATTATGATGTCTTTTCTTTGCCATCCTATCTTTATGTCTACCACTCCACAAACTTTCATTTAGCAAACAGGAAACAAACAGAGAAAGACACAAACCAACTGAAGCAAAGTGATTCACAAACCATTAAAGTAGAAATCGCTGCAAACTGACACGGTTTTACGGCTTCATGATTCCAACCAGAGGTTTATGAGCCAATTTTTTCTTCATCTTTTCATAAAATCCTCCATTCACTCTTCACAAGGAGCTCTGAAGAAACCTTAACTAGAATGTGAACATTTATAAAAGCCAAAACAATGCAAACGTAGGCGTTTTCCAGTGAACAAGGACATGCTCGCCACACAGGCTGCTTTGCAGTAAACTAAGATGACCATCTCTTAATGGTGCAGAACTGAGGCAGCAAACGTGACGTCCTAATAATACAAGCAATTCTGAGCGTCCGTAGAGGACCACAGAGCAGGGAGATCATTTATCTTCAGTGTTTCTTTTACAAACCCTAGAAACTGAGGACTTTATAGAACTAGTTCAGGTAATGAAGCTTTGTTAGAGGAGTTTTAGTCCAGTAATACAGAGGTGGACTTGGCTCTGGTCAACCTTGGTTTAAGTCACCCGCTTTTTAGTTCATCCAGAGAAGAGTCAGAGCCGTATTTCCTAATCAGGATAATAAAGTAAATGTTCTTATTTTTGGGGAAAAAAAGAAATTGAAAATAAAATCTAGTCAAATTTAGGCTAATGATTATTATTCAGTTGTTTCTTGTCTCGTGTTTTTTTTCTTTTTTTGTTAAGTGGTCGCGACTCTTCAGCTGCTCTCCGCTGTTCTGCACTCAGCTGGAGCTGCAGTTTAACATACAGACCTAATCAGTCTCTCAAACTATAACACTCCTTACTTACAAGTTTTTCTTCTGAAAGGCGCAGTTGGGGATAAATTTCCTGAAAGTTTCTTAATATATCAATATATTAATTTCAGTCTCTAAACCTGCTGGGGCTGCGCACGCCGGTATCGGGCGCCGTATTAAACTCAGACACATGCTTTTATTAGTCTGAATGGAAATCATCTGCGCCTTTGATCTTTACACCAAACCATTTATTTCTAATTTGAACCGTGACTGAAAGTAAAAGGCCTCCACTCTGAAGCCATACACAGAATGAAATGCTCCACACTCCCTTTGATTTAAGGGAACTTTTAGGAATGCATTTACCCAACGTGAAAAAGCTCCAGCTTTAATCACTCACGCTTTCAAAAGGAAAAGTCCCATGTACTCGTGACTTTTATGTCCAAATGAGATGTAAAACTGCCTCATATGATCCCACCTGATGCTCATATTGTAGGTAACCCCCCCCCCACTGGATTGAAACAGCTTTTTTGCATTTTTTTTGTCAAAGCTTTTACAGAAGCGTTAATTGTGTTAATGTTTTACAACCAGACTTCCATTCAGGGAGCCCCACATGTTCAAGCAGGACTTGCTTAAGATGCCACATGCTGATTTCAATTCAGGCTAATTCTAATGAAGGTGTCCATCACTCTGCGGTGAGAGGCATGAAAAGTTTCTGAACTGAGCAGTGAAGCAACATTAATCTTTCCAGATACGGCGAGGAGGTGTGAAAAGGAATTACAAATTACAATATGGTGCAGATCAGAGTGATGAAACTCCTACCTGTTTGATGTCTGGCTTGATGTAATGACTACACACAATGACTGATGGATATACACAACCTGTCCTCTCTTCTGGGTGCTGACAGGCTCAAGTCAGAATAAAAAATGCCACTGACATTAGAGAGAGAGTTACGGTCCTCCAGGGGGGAGATCAGAGGGAAGCATCACACAGTTGCACATTGCAAGGATCAGTAGAAAAAATGCTATTCAAATGACAGCAAAGAGCTGGATTATCACCCCCACACAGAGTTGGGAGAGAGGAAACGGCAAGATTCTAACAAAAATCTGAAGAAAGCAGAGGTTTATCTAATTTGAAGCGAGTTAGAGCAGAATTATGGGGTATTTCTAATAATATGTGGAATTTTCTCACACTGATTGTGAATCAGAACAGGCCGTAGCAAGGTGCTTGTCGCTGCTGCGATGAGGAAGATGCATTTTATACAAGCTTGTAAAGAATAATAACACTTGACTTTTCTTACTTAATTCTTTTCCTTCTAAATCTGATGAGACAAAACATTTCTTTACCTGCACACTGAGCGAGGTGGTGGTAATAATGATGGAAAATAGGATCAGGCTGTGTTTAGAAAAAAAAAGAGCTTCAATCCATAATTTACACCATACTGTTTAAATCGACTTCCACTTTCCTCACATACAAGATGTTGGGTCTTAAACGTGTTGAGGATGCGTCGTTGACAACACCACATTCCATAAGCGTCTTGGTGTTTGCTGAGGTGCTGTCAGGTGTGACGTAAATGCACCATATTTCATCTTAAATGCATCACGGCGCGCTGTGTGAATGTTGATCTCATAAGAAATGCCAAAAAAAATATATATATATTTATATGACATGGACCCTGATGTGAGACTGACGTCTGTTTCCATTTGCATTTGCTTTACAAAAATAACTGCATTTGGATTGAACACCCAGCAGGCGTGGTGGGACGTCTGCCTAATTTGTGTTAAATCACGTCGCTTTGCTTTTTATGTCCCGGAAAGAAACAGAAATAACATCAACCGTGTGGGTCATGTTCTAAAAAGGATCAAAACAAAAGGAAAGGAACAGAAGACCTGAGGGACGAAGCTACAGTGGGAAAAACTGTTAACCTGCCGACCCCCATTCGCTGAAGAGGATGCAAATGTAGTAAAAAGGCTGTTTAATCTACAACAAAATGGCTTCAAATATACAGTTTCTTCCAACAAAATAAGTTCTAAGACATGAAACAGGGCTTCAAGCATGTTACGTCATCTTTTTGTGATTGTTGCTGCATAACGTGCCAGGATTTGATGGTGCCTCTTTGTTTTTTCTTCAACCTGACATTTAGCTACAATACTACTTATATTTTTTATCTTAATATTTATCTGAAACTGAAGTTTGGATGTTCCAACAGACCTGATTGTTACACTGAGTATTTCAGCATTAACAGAATGAAGCTGGAACTTATTGTTAAAACATCAAGGACATTTTTTTTTCTATCATCTGCAGCGGATCGTGAAGTTCTAAACTCCACAATGGTGATTTCGCTCATCTAGTTACACAGATTTCTCTATTCTCCCTGTTTTGTTGAAGAAAAATGTCATCAATCGACGACTATTGTCACGCACAGCCTGTAGAGATGACTTCTTTGACAGCAGGTGCTTTATGTTTCTGTCACATACGTCGTGCAGACTATGAAACATGGAAGTGTGTGTCGGGTAACATGGAGGAGTCTTACAGTATGATTTGTCAAACTTTGTCATACAGAAAAAGCTAAACAAAATGCTTTAAATAGTAGAAAAAACTCAACTTTCCTACACACCCAAGGATATGACATGATTGTCAAAGTCACATTAAACTTGTGGTTATTATATGAACCCGTCAGGACGTGCAGAACTCGCAAAGACAAATTCACTTCACCAGTTGTGATTGTAGCGTCACAATTTCCTGGAGAGACGAGTTCTTCTTGTTCTGTGTTGGTAGAACACACATGCATCCTGTGTGGTCGGACATCAGATCAGTGTTTTACTCATATGCATTAAACTTTTGTAACACTGAGTTTTAAAACTGGAGTTTATTCTGTGAAAAAATGACAGGTTCAGTCTCAGCAAATATTGATCTGAAATGACTGTTTGTGTGAGGTTGGGTGGAGCGTCGATCCGCGTCAATACATTGATGCATATTAAAATAATTTGTAAGCTGTTCTTCAGGGAGAGCACGAGGAATCTTTTCCATTTTCTATTCTAGAACAACAAGAGTCTCTCTTCATGTATGGAGATAAATAGTGAAATCCAAAGGTACAGTGTGTGTGTAAACGCTCCATTTGTCTACATCCTGCTTATATCCCGCTTTATTGTCGACAAACAGAAACGTTCTTTTCATTTCTCTTTATATATTTATCTTTCAATTAAATGTTTGAGCTGAAGAAGAAAATTAAATGTTAATATTTGAGATGCTTTTAATAATTTACCATCAGTGTAAGCGGTAGTGTTGCCGCGTGACGTTGCAGACGAGTCTTTCTTTGCATCACATGATAGAACGCGGATATCCACACAGCGGCTCATCTGAATGCACATTGTGGCAAATTCCTAAAAGGAAGACGTTATTATAAGATACAAGAGAGGAAAAGAAAGAGAAAAACAGATAAAATGAGAGATACCTAAAGAGCTGATAGATGTCTTCTTCTGGCTGGAGAAAGCTTGCAGGTAGGATCCAAGATGGATGCCATTAGTAGGCACCGCATGACTGAGAAAATTTCAGCATATGATGTCATCTTGTAATATTTAATCAGCCATGGACCTTCTGGGAGGTTTGTTTTTCCCTTTAAAACTATTTTCTTCCTGCCCAGTTGTAGAGAAATGGACGGACTGGGCCTCGGATTCAAACCTGAGTAATCTGGTTTTTTCTTTCTTTTTCTTTTATTTGTGTCAAAAAATAAAAAAAAGAGTGCACAGACCTCTCTGGCCTCTGAACTAAATTGAATCAAATTTGGGTTTTGACTGTAATATGAGCAAACATGCGAGTCAGAAGAAGTCGAGATGGATTCTAAATGATTTTTTTTTTTTTTTATCATACCTTTAGTTTATTTTGTATTTTAGCTGTTATAAAATTCTTTTATGTGTTGAGTTCAGAATTTAGGCATCTGAATATTCAATATATGAATAACAAAATACTGCAAAGACCTGAAAACAGGTGAAAATGAAGGTTTAACTGAGTCTCTGACTAGAAAGAAAACATGAGTTGGAAGTGATTTCTACTGGTCAGCTCAACTAAAGATTAATGAAAAACAGATTTGGAGGTGAAAATGCAGCCTTTCTTTATTCACTAAAAAAGAAGTGCCTCTATTCATTACTGAATGTAAAATGACTTTCCTAATGATTCCTCCTAATTATCCATTCACACTTGTTTTTGCAGAATTAATTTCTGTGACAAAAACCTGCAATTGAATGAAAGCTTTTGATTTCTCCCTGACTCTGCTCTGGGTGGTACCATCACCAAGAGCTGCATATCTGGATAAAGACTAGGAGAAACAGAAAGCTGAATACGGCCAACATTAATCACCGAAATTAACAATTTCATGATTGATGCTAATGAAAAATTGTGCCCGGACTCTCCTCCCCTGTGAATTCCACTAGCCAAGATCAGCCTCCTCATGCATGCAGGAGATGTCTTCTTCATCTCCCAGCTCCCAGTTTTGAATCGACTCTTCTGGATGTCATCAACACAGCAAGACCCTGCTGCCATCTGTCATTGAAAGATATACCAATTAAAGCCGCTTTAGTTCTGCTTTCCATAAGG